>NC_044580.1:12493496-12796526 GCF_901933205.1 Camarhynchus parvulus
GCTGCACATGGCCACACAACATCAGGTTTCAGATCAGAGCCTAAACAGAATGGCATGAAAAGACACAGCTGTAAGAAGGTGCAGAACATTCTCTCACATAGCACTAGCACCCATTTTCCCCATCAAACATGCACCATTCTGCTGCCTCCTGCCAGAGTGGCTTCACTAAAAACACCGCCAGTCTGTGCAACACAGAGCCCCACGATCCAAATGCCAGCCTCACCCACAAGATATGAGTCAGCTTTCCTGCCAATTCCTCATTCCCCTCAATCATGAAGACCTGGCAGAGTGAGAGCCCCTGGCCACAGAACACTCCCACTCCCCACAGAGTGCCCTGCTAGGGAAAGCAAAACTTTCTTACCTGCTTTGTCCTTGAGGGAAGGGTTGAGTAAGTACAAGCAGAAATTGTGGTTTCCATGCCAATGCACACCAATGCCAACTGGAATATCTGGTACAGAGAAGGGGATGGCAAAAAAAAAGAAGAAGACTGGTGACAAAGAAAGGAACAATCCAGGACACCAAAACACCATTAGAAAGCTTTCATTAGAGCTTTCATGCCACTCCTGATAGAAATTCTGCTCACACAGAAACTAAACCAGAATAACCTCTCCTTTTTGTTTGGATTGTTTGTTTTTTTTTTTAATCTTGACTATATACCTCCTTTTTCATTTTTGGGGGGCATTGTTTTGATTTGGGGTTTTTTTTCAGGGGGGAGGTTGTGGAGTTTTTTTAAAATATGAAGATAAGTTGTTTTTTTTTTACTCCATGCCAGTAACTGACTTATAAGTCTTAGGGCTGACAGTTTGACCCAGATTTACATCCTTGGAGCTGGAACTTAGAGTGGATGCAAGCCAGACCCACTGAGCTCTCACTGGAGCTCAATGTCGTGCAATCAATGACTGTGCTCCACAGATTAACAGCTTTTTGTCCATTTGGATTACCTGGCTCTACTTCCATTTCTGGTCCCATCAGGATCCGGCTAGGAAGGAGGAAATGAAAGGTAGCATATCTGAAATAAAGAAGAAATATATGTAAAAGAAAGGCTTTGATAAGTAGGCAGCACTATGACAAGACCTGGAATGGCTCCAGGCCCCTGCCCTGAAGCCTTGGGATGAAGGAAGCAAAGCAAAGACAGAGGCTTCCATCTACACAGCCCAGTGCCCTGTGTGGGTGACTCATGGACTGAATCCTGGCTGGTGCTGCCACTCACCTGGGCATCTCCTCCTTGGTCACACCCTCAGCCTCCAGATACTCCTGGTAGGTGCTACAGAAGATTGCTTCCTGCAGCTCCCACTGGGAATCCTTGATTAGGTGGTTGTACCCCAAGCCAAGCATGCTGCCATCGCCCACTTCCTTCAAGGCATCCAAAGGGCCTTTAAAACTAGTGCCTGGGTTGGGAACACAAAGGGAAAAGGCACAGCCCTGGAGAAGCAGAAACCACGAAGCAAACACCATGGAGGCATTTGGGGGTGGCATGGTCTTGAATCAGAAAACACTTTATCTTGTGTGGGACTTTCCATATCAAAAGTTCATTTTACAGTTTTTGAATGCAGGGATTAGGGTAAGGCTTCTGAGAACCCCACTCACTTTGCCTCTCTGTGGCATTTTCCAACATAAAGCCTGTCCCCTCCTCATCCTTGGCATTTCTCTATAATTCCAGGGCTCAGAGTGATGACCAGGAGTGCTGCTAGATCTAGGGAGCAGCCTCCTCCCTCTCCAGCGACCCCACTCTGAGACACTCCAAAGCACTTTGTGCTGGCAGAGGTGATGTGTGGGATGGTCTGGGAGGAAGCAGCTCCCACTACAGGATTACATGTAACTAGACAGACAGGAAAGGACCAGGGATCGTGTTACTGAGACTTTCTGACCGGCTCTGTGTTTATAGGGGCCCTGCTGCCTTTGCACCTGAACCAGGCTGCACATACAGACTGACCTGTAATGGGTTTGGGTGGCCTCACTGTCAGCAGCAGCTCTGGGGGATCCAGCTTTATATCATCTTGGATTGCAGGCACAGGAAGCTCCTGCAACAGAAAAGTGCCCACCTGAGAACTGTGGTGTGTGCTACACTGATGACTTTTCACCTGTTCAATTCAGGAGAAACTCCTTTGTGTATGCAAAGGAGGGCTGGCAATGTCTGGGAGATACTGGGTTTGGGCTCATTCTTCAGGCCAAAACACAGAAGCTTGAGGGTGTCACTACTTTCTCAACTACATTACAAGGATGTCCTGCCCAGACTCCTGTCTTTGTGCCATCTCTCAATTATTCCTGTTGCAGCACAGCAATGCTAAGAAAATAAAGGGAAAAAATAAAAAAGAAGCAAGACTAAAGGTTGAAGGGTGTCTCCTGAAAGCAAGAGCCAGATTTTACTTCACAGAGCCCAAGACTGGAGGAGGGGGCTCCTCCTCACATATATGCTTGGCTGGGAACAGAAAATTGTAACAGGGGGCCAAAACCAGCGTGTGCCCATCACCATCACCCCACACACATTGGGCTAAACAGAAAAGGTCTGGCTTAATAATCAGCCAGTCTGAGCAGGAAGGAGCAGGAACTTGGATAGTTTGCACAGAATCAGCAAAGAGAGAATGCTTGTGTTTGGTTTTGGCTCCACTAAGTTAAGCAGGGTGTCTGCCCTGAGGACAAGGCTGACAGCAGCTCCCTCTTAAATGTCCAGGAAAGTCTTTGCTGAAGGAAGAGGAAAGAGGAAAGAGTTGGGAGGCTGCTATGACAGAGGGTTAGTTCAGGGGGCTGGGAAGGAGGTGTGTGTGTGCTAAGAGGTGAAATCCTGCAGGGTGAAAGTGATAAAGGGGAGGGCTAAGCACTGACTCAGCACTTAAAATTCCCCATTGCAGCTCAGGACAGTCCCTGAGGCCAGTGACCATCTCTGCAGAGCTGTGTCCGTGCAGCTTCTCAGTTTTCTGCCAAACAGAGCTGACCTTGGTTAGTGCACACAGGCAGAGACTCTGCCCTGCTCAGGTGGGCCAGGCTGTGACCCCACCAGGCTCTCCTTGTACGGAATCTAAAACACAAACCCTGCTCCAGACTCCCAAACAGAGGCATCCTGCCTGGTTCCCACTCCTCCTTCCCCCAGTAACACAAGGCAGAAGCCCTGTGGGAATGCCCTTACCCAGGCCCCCTCAGATGGAGCAATGCTGCTGAGAAATGAGCTGCCAGTTTCAGGGAGGGGCAGCAGGAACACGAGCCCTGGGACCAGGGGAATCTCTTTGGAAAGCCTGTCTTGGGAGAGTAAACACATCCCAGTGGCACAAAGGCTTATGAAATGTGGGATGGGCAGCAGCTGCAGACACACACACACACACACACACACACACACACACCATCCATCCCCTCGGGCCAGCACGAGGGCTCAGCCTGGGTCAGGCTGTCACTGTCTGCAGCAGCAAGGCGTGGGGGAAGAGCTGTGGGCAAAAAGGTCTAAGAAAAACCAGCACAGAGGGAGATGGAACTGTTTTGTACCACAGATGAGGAGCTCGACCTCCTCTCACTGCAAGCCAGCTCTTCTGCAGCTCTTGAGTTCTCCTCCATCTCTGTCAGCCAGGAGTCCTTAGGCAATTGGTAGATCTCCAGCCAAGCTTCTGTGCTGTCTGCATTGGGAAACCATGTTAAGCAATTGGAAAGGAGGAGGAAAGGTCGTTCAGGCAAGCAGCCTCTGTTATCTTTTATCCTTTATAAAAAGATCAGTGTATTTTCTGAAATATAAAATCTCTGTGAACTGCATGCAGCCCTCCTCTCCTCTCACTTAAGGCTTGACATGCTTGATGGAGACTGACAGCTCAGCCTCCAGCTCAATCCTCAAGCTGCCACACCCATCAAAGAAATTCCATTAAGCTACTCAGTCAAGAGCCTGACTTGTAGCCTCTGAGTAATAGAGTAGAAAGTAGAAAGTGAGGCATGGTCTCACATTAGTTCTCTGCTACATGTCTCATTCTCAGCATGTGTCCAGGCACATCCCGCCAAACACAGGCCCAGAAAACCTGCCTGCCATGGATTCAGCTGCCATGAAACAGAAGAACATGGTAACAAGGAGTTTCTTGTAGTGATTTTAGAGGCTCTCTATGCTCTCTGGCCCATATTTGCAGAGAAAATTCTTCAGGTCTACATCTTTCCAGTGAGCCATAGCAAAGCAGAGGAAAAACTGAGTTTGGTACTTCTGGAGAGAGGGAAAGCTGCTTTCACTGAGAGCTGAGGACTGCAGTGAGCAGCTCCAGACAGCTCATATTGGGATCAGCCCTGGCGCACACCAAGCATTACTGAAGGGACAGGGAGTGGCAGGGGCTGCTCCTTAAGCCAGAGGGGGAACTGGGAGGATTAAAACAGGATCCCTGGCTACCCAGACCACTTGCAGCATTCTAAAAACATTGCTGCTGCCCCTCTGTTGGAACACAGGAGTGTCCAAACACAGCACGTTGCTGCACTTGCCTTGCAGCAGGATTCCTGCATAATCACCTCCTCGGGACAGCACCACCTCCACACAAGGGCTTCGCTGGCTGATGTCCTCCTGCCAAGGAAAAACAGGCTGATCAAAGCCAGGTCACTGATTCAGAGAGCTCTCACACAGTTCTCGACAGGCTGAAGGCCAGCTAGACTGTTGGAAGAACAAAAGTAAATATTGGGCAGCAGCCTTGGAGCACTGCTGCCTATGAATAAATTTCTGAGGGCAACTGGTACTCCTCATGATTGATTACTTCCCAGCCTGTGCATGGAATTAGTTCAGCACTTACCACTTCATTCAGGGCTTTAATGAGCAGGAAGCTTTCCTTGTGAAAGCAGAAGAGCCAGGCAAGCCCTGAAATAGAAATACAGAAGCAGCAGGAGGAGGGAGAGGAAAGTGAATGAACATTAGCCATGCTCTTGGGAGATGGCTGTTACAACATGTGCAGGAGAGTGAGCAGGATTACATTGCTCCCTGGACCCAAGGAACAGCATCCCACTCTTTCCAGCACTAAACTTTTGCTGGCTTCCTTATGCAAGCACCAGTAAACCTTTGGTTGTGCACAGAGATAGATAAGCCGCTCTGAAAAGCTTTTTTTTAAAAAAAACTTTCAGATTCGCCAACAAACTCGTACAGGTGCAGGGGCAGCTCACAGGCAGGGGGTTCATACTGAGCAAGAGCTCTTTCTGCCCAGCCCAAGATGCTCCTAAACTTCACTGTGCTTCCCCCTCAGCTCTGCACCTGCCCCTGCTGTCCCCAAAGGCCACCAAACCCACAGCCCTGCTAATCACAAGGCCCCAGGGCCACGCTGCCACCCTGCAATCTGCGAGCTGTCCAACGCCCTCTCTGCAGGGCTTTCTAGGAACATTCTCAGCCACCCTAATGCTGCTCCTGCTCCAGCAGTGCTCTGTGGCACTGCCAGCTCAGCCCCAGAGCACAGCTGATCCCCAGGCAGGGCAGGGAGCCCCAGGGCACACTGACCCATTTCATCCACAGCAAGCAGGACGTGGCGCTCGTTGCCCAGAGCCGAGGCATGGATGGCACAGATCTCTGTGTGGGCTGCATCCCAAGCACTGACATCCTTCAAGTCACACCTGGTGAAGGCAGCCAGACCCACGGACAGACCCACAAAGATGTATTCTCCAGACACTGCAAGGCAATTGGCTCTTTCAGTTACCTAGCAAAAAAGGGAAAAGATGAGTGTACCCAAGTGCATTCTCATCAGCCATGCTGGTGATATATTCCTGGCCTTTTCACCAGAAAATGCTGATTTATTCCACAATTTTGACACATTCTTCCTCCACAAGAGCAAGGGAGGGTGTCTCAATTCTGTCACAGAGATTGGTCTGTGTTAAGAGTGAGAAAGTTTGCTCTCATCTTTCCCCTTCCCACAAGCAGAAGGGGTTTTAAGGCCAAGAACTCAGGAGCATTGAACCCTTCCATTCCAGTGCAGAGCCGTGATGGGGTGCTGAACTCCCCCAGGCAACCACAGGCACCAGGGTGTCCTCCTGGACACCCCCACATGCTCATGGGGAAGGCAGCAGTGTCACTGTGCCCCCACTGGAGCATTCAGCAGAGCCCACAGAGCTGAGCTTGCCCACTTGTGTGCCACTGACTAATCACCTTCTCCCCAGCAAACAAGGGTGGAGCCAGCCCGGGAAGCAGAAGGTGAATTTAGCGTTTAATACCTAGAGAGGTGTGATGATTGGGTGGGAAGCAGAACCTGCCAGACAAGCTGGGAAGCTGCAGGCTTTTAAACACAGCCAGTGAGATGGTGGCTCATTCTGGGGAAGGTCATGAGCAGAAGAATGACAGGATCTGCTGTGGTGGTTAACGCTGGCTCCGTACCTGGAATTCAGCTGTAGGAAAGCACTTTATGGGCTGGACCTTCCGTTTTTGTGCCTCTCGGAGCATCTCCCTTTTCTCAATGATTTCCACAGCACTCTCAAAAACCTGCATCACCAGTTTGTGGATCATCCTGAAGGGCTGTGGCAGCACATCACGCTTTCGATCGGGATCCAGCAGGAAGAAATTTTCCTCCTCTTCCTTTGGCCAGTCCTTCCCAGATGGCGGGGGAATCTCCAGGGAATGCTGCCGGCTATTCACTGCCATGGCTCTCCCTTTGCAGATGCAAAACGCACCACGGATGCAGGAACCACCCTGGATGCAGAAGAGCAAAGAGTCCTTCAATACTTTCTTTCATGAGGTAATGGGGGAAAATTTGATTAGTGATGTCTAAGGGGGTTTTCTTTCAGCACTGATAGCCAGAGCAACCCTGCTCTGCACAGCTCAATTCTCCTTGCATCGCCTCTGTTTCCCGGGGGTTTTGTCCTGCTCTGGGCATCTCAGCCACGCAGGGATTTGCAGGCTGCCCACAGGTAAAGAGAGCCCAAAAGCTTTGTCACAAGCGTGTGTAAGAATTATGGCAAAGCATTAAAAAAAAATCCAAAAATATTATCCTGTTCTTCATTAATTATCCAGGACTTATTCGTCTTGGGTAAAATCTCAGCGATTAACTTTGAGAGCAGGTGCTCTCACTGGGAGTTTTATACACTTCATTTCCAGTACACCGGGTGCTTTCGAGCTCCAGCTCCGCGGCGGGGCCATAAGCACACGGGCGCACCTGACCTCGGAATGGGGCCGAGGGCCGTGGGGCAGTGCTGGGGGCCGAGGGGCCGTGCCGGGCTCCTTCGTTTTCCCGGGAGGATCCGCCGCAGGTCAGCCGGCGGCTCCGGGGCGGGGGAAGCCTTTGGCGGTGACACCGCCGCTGCTCCGTTGTTGACGGTTGCCGTGGTAACGGCCCCTCGGTGCCGCAGCCGGGCCGGGAACGCGGCGCGCAGCGGAGCGTTCCGCGGCGGGGCGGGGCCCGGGCGCGGCGGGGCGGAGCGGCCGCGGTCCCCGCGCTGCTCCCGCCGTGCCGCCGAGCCATGGAGGGCTTCGTGGGCTTCACCAACCGCTGCCAGGGCCGCGACCAGCTCTTCCGGTGAGTCTAGGGGCAGGCGTGCTCCCCCGGGAGCCCCGGCACCGAGCCAGGGCCCCTCAGCGGCCCCGCGGCCGTGCCCGTCCCGCCCGGCCCCTCAGGCAGCCCGGCCCTGCCGCGGGCCCCGGGGACGTCCCGCCCTGCCCGGGGATGGTACCGACCCTCCTCCGCCGTCCCAGCGACGGGACGAGGAGCAGTGGCCGTAAACTAAAACACAGGTTTGTTTTTTCAAACTGAGGAGGAACTTTTATACATTGCGGGTGGCGGAGCGCTGAGCAGCTGCCCTGGGAGGGGCTGGAGTGTCCCTGTCTGGGGACATCCCAAACCCACCTGGGTGTCCCTGTCTGGGGACATCCCAAACCCACCTGGGTGTCCCTGTCTGGGAACATCCCAAACCCACCTGGGTGTCCCTGTCTGGGGACATCCCAAACCCACCTGGGTGTCCCTGTCTGGGAACATCCCAAACCCACCTGGGTGTCCCTGTCTGGGGACATCCCAAACCCACCTGGGTGTCCCTGTCTGGGAACATCCCAAACACACCTGGGTGTCCCTGTCTGGGAACATCCCAAACACACCTGGGTGTCCCTGTCTGGGGACATCCCAAACCCACCTGTACACATTCCCGTGCCACCCTTTCCAGGGGATCCTGCCTTGACAGTGGCGTTGTACTGCATGGTCTCCTTCCCAGCCTGACAGTTGAAAGTCTGTGGAATAAACCTGTCCTGCTGCTGCCATCCCGTGATTGTCCGTGTCTCACCTGTGTCCCCCTCTCCTCGTTTTTTCCCTTCCAGAGCCACTCAGTACACATGCATGTTGCTTAGCTATTTAATAGAGAATAAAGCCGATAAAAAGAAGCTGGTAATGAAACTCAAGCAGTTGGAATCTAGCATGAGCTCTGGCCGGAAAAGTAAGTACCCCGTGTCTAGAGGGATAAAAACTTCTTCACTTGCTCCTTCCAGTACAACAGCTCCTGGCCTTGTGTTTCCTGTAGTTAACCTACCTTGAGCCACAAAACCTCTTTTAGTATATTTACAGAACTGTCAATAGACCTTATCTCTGCCATGGCTTGCCAGGCTAGGTAAGGCTAAATAGATTTGATTTTTTTTTTTACTTCCTTAGCCTCATCTTCAGTTAGACAATCGGAATTACTGCTGGAAGGATGAGAGGAATAAGTTAACAGTCAACTCTTGCTGTAGAGGCCAAACTGTCACCTCTGTTCAAGGACAGACCAGGGTTATGAGGCAAGGCTGGCTCGCTGTGTGCTCATTAGTCCTTCCAGCTGATGGGTTGAGACAGCCCAGTGCTGAAAGATCATCATCCCACAAGATCACCACTGAAGGACATCCTTCAATCTGGCTTTTATATCCTACTTAACATATTAATCTCTTTAGCATTTCTACCCTACTAAATGACTTACCCTTCCATGCTTACAGCCTGACCATTTGCATCACTCCCTTCTGTGTCACGGTTGCATCCACGATGATTACACTGTTACTATGTGTGTATCACTTGTTTTCAGCTTGATCTTGCACCCACTTGTCAATTGCTCAATCCTGGAACAACTGCAACACAGGAGACAAATATTCTAGTCTATCATATTGCCATGGATTTGTTTATTATTCCATTAGCTTTAGAGTTATGGTAATTTCCAGAGGGGAGGCCAGTTGGTTTATCAGTATAGCCATAATTGTCATGCTTCTGCTAAATAAATCACTAATAGACACCAGGGCTAAATTCTGGGCTCTTGTAGTTCCACCAGGCTTGGGTGCTGTCAGCATCTGCCACTGTGACAAGGCAGCAGGGTGTAAAAAGTGTTTTCAGTAATATTGTATTAACATTCAGGGCCCAAACCCCAAACGGTGCAGAGGTGAAATCAGGTTTGCCATATGTTGTAGCTTGAAATGGAATATACAGTGTTCCACACGGTTTACAAAGAGCTACATGTGCCTGTGGCAGATCCATGGCTGAGGAGGGACTTTGGTCCCCGTGCTCAGCACGTGAATCACCGGCTTTCACAGGCACAGAGGCCACCGGTATCTCATGGCTGCAACAGGATTAATGCAGCAACATCTTCTGTCCACAAAGTGAGGTAAAATGCAGTGCAATGTCCAGCTGAAATTAGAGGCTCTGTTTGTGTTCTTTATTTGCTGGCACTGAATCCTGCAGAGCCAAGGGTGATATTGGTCCAGAGGGGTGCAAGAACGGAGTGGCAAGAGAAGCTGCAAGTCCTGGCTGTTGACCAGACATGTGTGTATGTCCTGGGCTGGTGATGTTTACGCAGAACTGAGATGTTTACACCCCTTTCCTCACTAATTCTAGCAAGTGCTCAAGCACACAAATGCCCAGAGCCCTCCAGGTTTTGTACAAACACACGCAGACCGTGACAGGCCGAGCTCTGCGCGAGGCCAGGCTGTGCTAACCTGTGTGGGCTTTCTTGCAGTGTTCAGGCTGGGCAATGTGGTGCACGCCTTGGTGGCAGCCAGGAGAGCTGCAGAGCTGCCAGAGGTGGTGCCTCGCCTGTGCCTCACGGGCTCCCACCTGAGCCGGGCCCTGTACTTCGTGTGCGACGCCGCGCTCTGGCTCCGCAGCGTCGGCCTCCAGCCGCACCTCGACAAACCCAAGTGGCACACCTGGGCCACCAAGTGCTACTACTGCTCCCTGCTGATGAACCTGGCCAGGGACTGGTATGAGATCTCCTGGAGGCTGGAGCAAGCTGCGCTGGAAGAAAAGGCAAAGGAGAATTCCACCTGGCAGAAAGACGGCGAGGAGCTAAACGGCGTGAAAAGCGATGGTTTGCACAGTTTTCTCTGCCAGCTCTTTCAGATACTGAAAGGGAATCCTCCTTTGCTGCTGGACTTGGTGAAAAACCTCTGTGATCTCTCGGGCCCTTTGGATACACTGGGAATCTACAAGACCAACCCAGGAGTGATTGGTTTCTGCGGTGTGCTCTCCTCCCTGGTGGGGATCCTCACATTAGCAAGCCCACATCTGAAGCTGAAACAGTGACATAAAAGGAGCTGCATAGTATGAGGCTGCAGCTTTGATCCTCTGACAGATTTTTATCTTCATATAGCACTTTCGAATGAACGTGTCTTAAAATAATCTCAAGATTAATTTTGTCCTCTGAAGAAGTGGATTCTGCCACTTTTCCTTCCCTGTGCCTTTGCAGATGAGTTTAGTGCCATGACACACTCACTGATGGGGTGGAGAGAGGAAAAGGCCAAGTAATATTTCACAAACAGAAAGAGGACTTGGAACTTGGCTGCTAGATAAGAAAATATTCCTTTATTTTAATACAGGGTTGTGAAATAACTGGATAGGCAACTGTAATAAGTACATGATTCATGACTACACTAATCATGTTTACACTGGAAAGTTTCAATTCACTAATCCAGGGTCCCTGCAGTCAGATTGTCTAGAGTGGGCTAAGGTGGGTTTGGAGCTGCATTTAGAGCTGCCTGATGTCAGGGATGAGTGTTCTGATGGGTTTGGGTTGGTGGATGCTGTGCCCTGCAGGCGCTGAGCACACTGTGGTGGCACCTGGAAATGGTCTCTGTGGTGTGTGCCCTGGTGGTGCTGGAGCTGCAGTCTAGTGAGTGCCAACTCCTGTCCCAAGAAATCTGCACTTTCTTTGTTTCCTTTGATATTGTGAGCCAGGGACTGTTGGCCAGTGACTCTGCTCCAGCAGGCCACAGCTGAGGGCTTTGGTGCAGGACAGCATATTAACTCCCAAACCCCTGTAATTGCAAGCACAATTATTTTCCATTAATGATATTGTGATAAGGAGCTTGTTTTCTCTTTAAATTTACATGAAAAATTCCAGTGTAATAAGGAGTTTGGAACATGCAGTTAAGGAGAGAAGCCTGGCTCAGAGCTGGTTGAGTCACAAAAACTACAAGGACATGTTTCTAGTTGTGCAAGGAGGGGAGAGAATGGAGTTTGTCATGATAACATCAGAATCCCTGTGGAAAAAAGCTTTTTACTGGATTTGGGCATTCATGGTTTAGACTTTCCTATCTGGTGCTCCCTCTCCTGCCTGCTCACGACCATATGATTGCTTGTGTGTTCCCTCGCTGGCTGAATGGGTTCAACCATTTGAAAATGCCTCATTTTGTTGCCCTGCAACTGTGTTATTGTTTATCACTGACCTCACTGGCAGGGATGGCTGGCAGTGTAACTGGGTTAAAGAGAAATGCTGTGTCCAGCTCTCTAGCCGGGCATGCAGTGTTTGCTGCTCCTGACTTTGCAGAGTACCAGTTTGACACCATCTGAGACAAACTGCACATTACACAGGAGATAAATGTAACATTTTTCTTCATCAGAGTTAGGCCTGTGTGTTCTGCTGCTTCCTGGTGTAAGAAGTCCTTGTTTAATCTGTCAAGGAGATGTGAAAACTAACCTGGACCAAAGTTCTCTCTTATTATTTCTGATGCTATCTAAAACCAGAAAATTAAAAGGTGTGGGTCTCCTTTATTAAAAGGCAAAGGATGTGGAATTAAGTAGGCAGGTGAGGCAGTGCTCCAGTTTACCTGAAGTTGTGGTTGGGCTTGGAATTACTTCCAGTTTGAATATGAAGTGATAGCCTGCCAATGAAGTGTTTGAAAAGAAAGAGGTTGCTGGGCAGGATAATTAAAGTGTGTTTGAAGACCAGATGTGGCCTTCAGGAGCTCTTCTTTTCAATATGGAAATGAGTAGCACTAGAAGTAGAAGCATACTGGCAGTTCAGGCCAAAATGGAGCATTGTGTGTGGGATATATATTATAGGCTATATTCTAGGCTTCATCTCCTTTATAACAATGGAATTTTTTTGTTTGTTTCTTTCTCCATTTGTCTTTCATCTCCTGGCAATGTGGAAGCCATCCCTACCTTAGTCAGAGTTGATCATTACCCCAGTGTGTAGCAACCCCTGGAAGCAAGGAAGAGGAGTCTCTGTCATCTGACAGTGGAGGTTTGACCAGCTTTTGTCTACAGAACCCCATCCTATTGCTAAAAATGTGTTTTCAGTCCCACTCAGAGGAGCTCTCAGATGCAAAATACTTCACAAAATACTTTCACTGGTTTGCCAGCTGCTTTCTCTTTCTCTTTTACACTTTTCAGGGAAAGCCATTGATAGAGCCCAATCTCCCTCCCTGTGCAAAGCCCTGAGCCAGGCTTTGATGTTTCTCCCATAGGGCCTGGTGTGGATTAGCTTATTGAGGGAAATGAGGGTGAGTTTTCAGGCTGGCTCAGCCCTGCCTGTCCCATTCTCCATGATGTAGGCTGGAACACACAGGAGTACCTCTGTTTACTGGATGTTAAGCACTAATATTTGCCTTCTGCTCCCCAGCTGGAGGCTGGTGATTTAAGGTACCTTAACATAATGTGACTGAAACTATAGGATTGTGATCATATGGAGAAAATCCTTTTAGTGCCTTTTTTTGTATCTGTTTCCAATACAGCAGTTGGAGTAAGAACAAGATGTTTGAACATAAGCAATAAACTGTGATGAGTGTGACACTGTGTCTGTGTATCACTTGGAAGGTGGTGTAAAGAGATGCTGAAGGGGGGAGAATTCCTCCCATCTCTGAATTTTATGAAGGATGACACTTTTAAAGAGACATTGCCTGTGAGTGGGTTCTAGAGCTTTCCTTTTGCAGTACCCAACTGGCAGCTAGATTCATCCAGCTAATTTAGAATCACAATTTCATCTGCAAAAACGTTAAGAGATATGTGGGTATCAGGTGAAACTACATCCTTAGTGCTCTGAAACAAGGAGGTGTTTTGGGAATTGCCATCAGCTGCCTTTGAGTACCAGCAGTGAGGGCTGGAGCCTTGTGGCCAGTGCAGGCACAGCTGGGTGAAAGGGACAGGGACACCTGTATTTCAGTATCTTATAAACAGCTTTTCATTTGGATGGTTTAATGACAAATGCCAGTTCAGGGGAACAAAGGGTGACATCTCTGGCAGAGGTGGCAAGGGATGGAGCCAGGATAACTATTAAATATCTTATAAACAGCTTTTCATTTGCATGGTCATGGTTTAATGACAAATACCCAGTTCAGGGGGGTTAACAAAGGGTGACATCTCTGGCAGAGGTGGCAAGGGATGGAGCCTGGATAACCATTAAACTGAACTCACTGTTAGCTCCTACCCCCTGCAGCAAGAGTCTTGCAAACTTGGAAGCTCCCAAATGTCAGCTCCTGAACAATGTATAAAGCATGGCATTCAGGAGTGCTTTAGCAAGAGTTTTCTTCTGGCTTAGTGGCTTCAGACACATTCTGTCATGGAAACAGTAGGAGAGTGGTCATCTTCTCTTCTGCTTATAGACAAGGCCTTCCTAACATTAACACTGTGCTGGGCATGACATTTCAAGGAATATGTGAGCCAGTGGGGATTCCCAGGTGAGCATCAACAGCAGGCAAAGGTTAAAAACCAACATCACCAGGGAGATACCAAATAAACCAGTTCTGTAGAGGAAGTGTTGCTAGGGGAGGGTGTGAGTAGTCTTCCAAGTGTCTAAAAGCTTTTGGGCCAAGAGCAAGGCAACAATCGGTCTCCAAATCCAGGAGATAATACTTCTATATTGCCACAAAGAATTAAATCACACCTTTTTTTTTTTTAATGAAAGTAAAATAAAAATCTAAATAGCTTGTCTAGGAGGGCATCCTGAAAAAGAAACTGGGCAGACATCTGTCAGCAGTGGTTATGGGGTTGCTGATCCTGCATGGAAATGAATCAGATACTTCTCCAGCCCCTTCCCAGACCGAAGGATAAAGGTGCCTTGCAGGGCTTTGGGGATCTGGCTCATCCCCTCACTGTGGTGTATTACTGAGTGTGGAGCAGACTGCAGAGACAGGGGTGTGAAGCTGCTTCCCTGCACCCTGTGGATCTGTGAGCTCTCAGCATTGCCTGCAGGAGCACAGGGAGGGTTTCTGGTGCTGCAGTGGTGGGGCAGGGAGGCCGTGGTGCCTTTGCCCTGCAGAGCCAGGGCTGGCACAGCCTTTGCCCCAGAGGAAGGGGAGGGGATGAGCACAGGCTTTAGTAGGGCAAAGGCTGTTGGCTCCTGACTCCAGCCAAGGCAGGGAGGAGGTTGCTGTGCCCTCTGCACTTTCAGCCAGGCCAGCAGGGCTGGAAAAAGTCTGAGTGCCAAGAGAGCAAACTTTCAAGCAGGCTGGTGCCCTTTGTCGCTGTGTCTGGAGGGCAGGGTCTGACCCCAGCACCAGCTGGAGGCAGCCCAGCACACTCATGTGCCTCTGTACCCAGCCAGCAAGGCAGGCACAGCCCCAGCCTGGGAGCAAACTCTGGGCTCTTTGGGAAGCAAAGGGGCATTTCCTTTCTATCTGTGCCTTTCCCATGCCCCAGGGAAGCCTCCCACCCCCACACAGGAGCAGTGCAGACACAAGCAGGGAGCCATGGAGCCGTGTTGGGTGCTCACCTCCATGTGCTGAATGGGAGCGCTGGGCAGCTGTGGGCATTGTGAGCCACATGCCAAGGGACACACAGCAGCCCTGGACCTCTCATCTGCACTGATCTCCTGATTATTGCCTTGTCCTCAGGCATTTGTCCTCTTTCCACCACACTGTCCTCGTCTCATCAGTGTTGCTCATCTGTAGTCAGTAACCAAAGCTTGGCACGGTCCCATGCAGGTGGTGTGGTTTTCTTTTCAATCAGTACCACAAATGGATCAGTAACAATGGTGTGAGTCCTCAGTGTGCCTCCTGTGCACTGAGGCCATGGAAGAGCAGCATTTTGGTGAGGGCACTGCTGGCTGGTCAAGGAGGGCAGCAGCATTTGTGAATCCACATTTGGGGAACCATGTCTTTTTTTGGTCCCACCATCACAGGAAACATCTTGAATAGTCTGTCAGAGGATCACTGAGAGGGTAAGGCATTCTGGGGCATGGAACACAGGCTGCACCATCACCAAATGGGGCACAAACTCTGCTCAGAGGTGCACAAAGCAAGAATAGGAGATGTCAGGTACAACAAAGAAAATTCCAGCTCGACATTAGGAAAAAATAGTTTAACCATTAGTATGGTTAGTACAGGAACTGGGCCCCAGAGAGAGGGGAATCTTCTCCCTAGGAGTTTTTAAGACTGGACAAGACCAAGAGCAGCCTGATTTGGCTTTGAGGGTAGCCCTGCTTTGAGCAAGAGTTGAATGAAGTGATCTTCAGAGATCACTTCCAAATGGATCTTTTCTCCATCTACCCCAAATGCCTAAAGCTTTCCTAATGCAGTGTCTGCTCTGACCCTCAGCTAGAGCCTCCTCACCAAAAGCCTCATGAATCATCTTAGAAATTGCAGACCTGCCCAAACCAGATTGCTTAAAGCAGAATATGTCCCCCACATCTGCCTTCTGCTCCTTGTGCTCAGTAAACTGTCCTGGGGAGAAACCACCTTCTTGGTCTCTGTTAGGTTTCCCAGCAGGATCATACCCTGGTCCATCATGAGGCACAGCAGGGCTTACAGAAACACAGGAAGGTTTTATTCTCTTAGGAAACCCTGACTCTTCACCTTCTCCCTGTCTGCCCATGATCTGCTGCTTTCGAGGTGCTGAGGTGCCAGGGCAGCTCCTTCTCCTCTTGTGTGGAAGGAGAGGTGTTAAACCCTGGAACATTCCAGCCGTGCTGCAGCTGCTGCACTCTGCAGGGAAGGCGACAAAAGGGATTTTCTGCCGTCATCTGTTCCCAATTACGGTGGTTTCAGGGAGCTCCTTGGCCCGTTTCCACCACGATCCCTGAGCTCCCGAGCCCACGCAATGGGAGGTGGGGCCTGGTGGTGGTGGTAGTGGCCAGAGCACGGTGCCTCACCCTCACAGCACCAGGGTGAGGGGACAGTGCAGACACCACTCTCTGCTCCTGCTCTGCTGGGGACAGGCTGGCCCTCGGTGAGTAGTCTGTGCCCACTGGGTGCTCCAGGACAGCTTCAGTGGGACCAGGGGGTGAGAGCAGGGATCACCCATTCTCTCTAGATTTCCAGAATTTCATCTGCTGCTGTGAAAAAGGGGTCTGTGCTGGGGCTGGAGCTGTGTTTTCACAAGGATGAGTGTTGGCATTTTGAGCAGCAGATATGTGCAAGGGGGATGCTGATCTCAGCTGGACATCTCACCATATCCCTACCCACCACGCTATCTGCTCCTGTCCTGCCTTCCTATCCCTTCTCAGCCAGAGTCTACTCTCATGCACATCTGTTATCATCCTGGTTGCTCTGAGTTTGCTTTGCCAGCCTACTTTATCCTGCCCTTACCATAACTTCTCTGAACTACATCCTCTCAACTAATGTTTTTGTATCTTTGGGTGTTAAGGCACACGAGCAGGGCAGGGCTGCATGGAGGCTTTGGTTTTACAGTTTAACTGGTAAAAAGTCAAATGTTGGGCAATGCCACGTCCATTGCACCCACGGGAGGTGTGTGTCAGCCCAGCTGCTGTGTGAGGGGGTGAAGGAGTGAGGGGGAGCCCAAGCCCAGCCCTGCTTTCAGGCAGAGTCTGCGGTTCCCAACTTTGCTTTGCAGGTGGGTGTGCCACAATGACGGTGAAGAAGACTCAGCCCCTGCAGGATGGAAGTGCCAAGGTGGGTGCAGGGAAAGGGAGAGAGAAAAGGGCAGAGGTGTGCCAAGGGGGCCCGGTAGTGTGTGCTGACTGTGCTGGATGAATACCAGCCGCACCTCATGCTGTCTCACATGTCCCATGTTCTCTTTATGTGGATCTTTACCTGCAGTAGGATGGAGCATCATCAAAGGGAAAGGGCAAACCTTTTTGCTTGCTTGAAATTAAATAGTTCAGATTCAAAATTGTTAACCTTGAGCTGATGCAAGCACTAGCTGGCAACTGTGCCTGTCCTTCATCTGTGCCCCATTTAGTCCCCAGATCTCCAGCACGGAGGTTTCCACAGGGTGGAAAGCCAGAGGGAGCATCTAAACAGTTGGGTTTGAGACATTAGAGCGGTGGAGACCGACCCCCTCAGACACTGCCTGCAGTGTCCCTGCTCCCTCAGTGGCAGCAGCCAGAGAAATAACCTCCAGCTCTTCCCATGCAAGCCAAAGTGTGAGTCTTCAGTGTGCCTCCTCTGCACTGAGGCCATGGAAGAGCAGCATTTTAGTGAGGGCACTGCTGGCTAGTCAAGGAGGGCAGTTGTTCCTCTACAAAGCACTGATCCTCTACAAAGCACTGTTCCTCTACAAAGCACTGATCCTCTACAAAGCAGTGATCTCTGCTCACTGCAACCCGCTGAGAGCCAGCGGTGTGCGGGCAGCGGGGCGCTCCTCAGGGAATTGGGGCGCTCCTCAGGGCACTGCTGTTGGCTCACCCCTATCCACCCACCACGCACAGGAGAACGTGCTGCAGAGGGTGCTGCAGCTGCCCGTGGTGAGCTCGACATGCCAGACGCTGCAGCGCAAGTACAGCAGCACCAAGGAGTCGCACCCGCTGATGGCCTCGGTGTGCGAGGTGTACGAGCGGGGTGTGCAGGGCGCCGGCGCCCTGGCCATGTGGGGCATGGAGCCCGTGGTGCGCCGCCTGGAGCCACAGTGTGAGTCCGTCTGCTGGGGGGGACGGGGCAGGGGGGCCCAGCACAAGCATGGGCCTGGCACAGCCCAAGAGTTTTTCTTACCATGCTTTTGCCCAAGGCAGTTGCTGTGGCCAACAACCTGGCTTGCCGGGGCTTGGACCATCTAGAGGAGAAGATCCCTGCTCTGCAGTACCCTGTTGACAAGGTAAGTCACAGACAGGGTGAGCCTGTCACTCTTGCGCTGAGAATGACACAGGAACAGGCGGGAGGCAGTGTTGTAGAAAGAGCAAAGAAGGCTTTATTCTAGAGAACCACAAGGTTTTTATAGAGTAATACCATACATTCTATTTGATTGGCTAGTTAACAAAAACACCTTCCTCATACACCATCCTTGAGAAGAACAGAAAGATGAAGTAGAAAAACACCACCTGCAGATTGTTTGTACTTAACAAGTTGTCCCATCCTTGCAACTCCCTAAAAATTCTCACAAGTCGCTCTGAGAAACCCTTGCCATTTCTCTCTCTCTGTCCCATGGCATCCCACAGGACAGTCTGGGACCCCCCAGCCCCTCCGAAAAGCCCACAGTACATCTCCTCTAGTCTTGCTTCTGGATGGTGACAGGCTGCTGGCTGTGAAACAAGGCAGCATCTCCAAGTGAGGGCTCCTCCAAGGGCCTTTGCAGCCTAAACGATGGTTGGGGCTCCCAAATACAAGTCAGCAATGTCCTGTGTCCCATCCCTGCCAACTACCTGCAGCCCAGGCTGGAGAGAGCTATTATGCCCCTCTTGCTGGCATGGACATGGCTGGGGTCCCTGCGGTTCCTCTGGCTGTCCTATGCCACCCCAAACACACCAGAGGGGCTGTTCTCCATCTCTCTGCCCACAGCTCGCATCTGAACTGAAGGACACCATCTCCTGCCCCCTCCAAAGCGCCAAAAGCACCATTGGCAGCTCCATGGATAAGATCATTGAGCTGGCAGCAGAGGGTTATGAGGCCACCAAGAGCACAGTGGAAACAACAGCCAAGTACACAAGGAAGAACTCAGTGACCCAGATGGCAGCTGCAGGGGTCGACACAGCCCTGGGAGGGCTGGAGAAGCTGATGGAATACTTGCTGCCAGAGGAGGATGAAGAAGCAGGTAGTCCTAATGCCCAAATCCCCTCTGAGGGAGTCTGGTGACAACTGGCTGGGTGGCTCCTCAGCTGTGTGGTGCATGGGGCAGGAGAATTTTGCATAAGGATTTTGGCGTAAGTCTGCCTAGGAGCGTTGTCCCACCACAATGTAACCATTCTTCTGCCTGTACTCTTCTACCTTTAGATAAGAAGCCCAAAAAGAAACGTCTGTCAACACCAAAGGTGTCCCAGCAGCAGCCCAGCACTAGCACAACCACTCCCAGCACTCCCAGTGCTCCCAGGGCTCCCAGTGCTCCCAGGGCTCCCAGTGCTCCCAGGGCATACAGCGCATGCAGCACACCCAGCACTTCCAGCGCTCCCAGTGCTCCCAGTGCTCCCAGCACCCTGGGCCGGATTGGTGCTTTGGTCAGCACCGTGTCTCACCGCGCTTACCAGCAAACCACCCAAAGCCTCCAGCGTGCCAAAACCAAAGGGCAGGAGCTGGCCTCCTGGATCCCCATCCTGGTGAGTGCCAGGACCCACCTGCTGGGTTCCTGCTCCCCCATGTCCTCTTTTGAGCTGGTTTTGCTTTCAGACAGGAGGTTTCAGGCTCCTTGGAGTAAATCTGAGCAGAGTTCACTTCCCCTGCTCAGCAGGACAAGCTGGGGCTGGCGACTCTTGCGTGATGTTCACACATAACCATGTACCACATTAGTGGGACGAGTTATTTTTAGCAGGTTCCCAGCATGTAATTGTTGATTTATGGCCTTGCCATAACATCCTTCCTAAAGCAAAAAGCTCCTGCAGAGACCCAAAGGGGATGGGGAGAAGGAGGTACTTTTCCTACCCTGTGCTGTAGTGGGAACAACTTCCCCGGCCTGTGCTAAAATCCCAGAGCTCCCATCTGCCCTCAGGGTTTCTCCCCAGATGCACAAATGAGCTCCCTGTGTACCCCTGTGAAATCCTCAGGCTAAAAGGACAGAGTGGGACCAGCCAGCTCCCTCTGAGTGGTGCCTTTTTGCTCCCCTGGCAGGGAAGCCTGGCCAAGCCGAGTGCCCCTGCAGCCCCCCAGGCCCGCAGTGACGGGCAGGGCAGCACGGGCTGGCTGACCCGGCGCCACAGCAAGGCACCCGAGCAGAAGCAGGAGAAGGCAGGCAAGAAAGACACCAACCACACCCAGGTATGGAGAAAAGCAGAGCAGTGAGCTGGGAATGCTCCAAAGCATCCTCCTACCCATGGACCGTGGATGCTGTTCCCCCATACATTTGGGGCCCCTATCCCTGCTCAATCCTGAAACGCAGCTTGGAGGATGCAAGAGGGGTTTGGCAGTGGGGCAGGCCCAGGATCCCCTTCCCTTCCCCCAAAGCTGGGAGCTGTGGGCAGCCTCTGTGCCAGGCAAAATCACCGTGGCGTCTATGTTGAAAACTCCTTTGGAGCTGTGGGATGCCAGCACTGAACTCCCTACTGAACCTCTGAACACCCCTGAAAAATCCCCCGCCATGGTCCCAGCAGGGAGGGGCGGTCTGAGCCGGTGGGGCTGGGAACAGGCTCCTGCACGGGCTCCGCTGGGAGCTGGGGACGGGAAGCAGCAGGTTGGGGTCAGTGCCCTTTGCCTCTGCCTGCAGCGGAAGCACAGCCTCGAGCAGAGGGTCCCCCGGGGCCCCGAGTGGGGGGAGCTGGCAGGGACAGGGAGAGACCCTGCTGCAAAGAGCTGTGGTGGCTTTTGCAGAGCAGCCAGCTGAAATCTCTCAGGCTTAGAGCTGCAAAGGGGATGGGAAAACCAGGGCCACCCCTGTCCTGTCCTGCCTGGATGTGGGGCAGCCTCAGGAGCTGAGCTGGTTTCTCTGGGCGGGCGGGACAGGACCCCGGGCTCGTGGGCAGCGTGGCTCACAACCTGCAAAGCGCCTGCGCCTCGGGCATCTCCAGAGTGAAGAAGGTGCCAGCCGTGGCCTGGGATGCAGCAGAGGGCTTGATCCTCTTCACCCCCCGCAGGCTGTCCAGGGCCATGGAGACTGTGGATGCTCTCGGGGGGACCCTCGTCAGTGCCCCTAAGCATCTGCTGGGCACCCTGTACAGCTACGTGCCGGTGAGTTTGCCCCCAGCCAGGCCCTGTCCATCTCCAGCAAAGCCCATTCTGCTCAATCTCCTGCCATGGGCACCCCACAGCTGCAGGCAATGTCAGACTGGGGAGATGGGGTGCCATGAAGACATCTCAGTCCCACCCTCCTCTTGAGCATCCCCAAAGCCATGACAATGAGGCCCCCAACAGAACAAATGGGTCACACAGTGGTGACACCTTCACACAGCTCATGCCCAAGCCAAGGTGCGACCACATTCCCGGGAATGTGAAAGTTCAGGCTGAGACCCTGTTCTCCCTCCTTTACCTCAGCCTGTTGTTCCCCTGGGAGGGTTTCTCCACCACAGCTGCTCAAGGACTGCAAGCCACCCAGTCCTCTCCACTCTGGGGGCAAACTGGCTTCTCCTGAGGTTCTCCCAGTTCAAGGGGAGGGCTGTGCAGCATAGGTGGAGCAGGGCTGGCAGGTGGCTCCACCTGGCTGGGTGCTCACCCCATCTCTCAGCTCCGCAGGCAGTCGGTGAAGGAAGAAGAAGCATCCAGGGCCAGCAAGACCAACATGGAGAAGAAAGAGAAGAAGGAGGAGGAGGAGGAGGAGACCAAGCCCGCTGCCCCCTCCACTGAGGAGAAGTCCCAGCTGAGGAGTGACTGGCGGCTGTACCGTGGCCATCACCCCCTGTCCTTCCTGGGGCTCGAGGACCCCCTGTTCCTGCGGCACGGCTACTACCGCAGCCCTGCCCTGGAGCCCGAGTACCCATTCCCAAGGAAATCCGCCTTCTCCCCCTACAACAGGAGGGTGAGCGAGGGCTCCTACCGCTTCAGCCCCGAGTCCATGTACAGCCGGGCCTACTACGGCAGCCTCTACAGCCCTGTCTACAAGAAGGACTGAACCAGCGGGCGGGACAAGCATCCCAGCCCCTCTCTAATCCCCTCAGCACGCTTTGCCTGGGCCCCTGGCAGCTTCCCACACACACCCCTGTTCCAGGACAGGAGCTCAAAGTGGTAGACAGGCCATGGGATAGCTTATTCTGGAGTGCATCAAGGCCAGGATGGGGGAATAAAGGCAAACAAAAGCCCTGCTGCCAGAAGGAGAAGGTAGGGGAAGGTGGGACTAGGAAGGTGAAGGAGATGTGGAAAGAGCAGTGAGACCAGAAGAAGGGATCACCCAGGGCTGGCACTGGGCTACCTTGGACCCTGCTCAGCAGACAGAGCGAACTTAGATGGGCTACACAGTGAGAGACAAAGCTGTCAAACATCACCATAGCAAGCCGGTTTCCCCATCCTTCCTCCCTCCATCCCCCCTTGCAGGGCACATCCCTAGGCACAGATTGCTCCTCCATGGAGGGGCTGAAGATCCCCACCACCCAGCAGGATTCATGAGTGGGAAAGCCCTGGGCACTTCTCTCCCCGTTGGTGGTAAGATGGATGGTGGGGTCAGGAGAAAGAACAGGTGGAGCTCCTGGAGCCCCTCTCCCACAGGATCACCTGGCTTCCCACACCACCTTGTTGTATCTGCTGCAATAATAAACCTGCAATAATAAACCACCTGCCACTCACCCCATCTGCTCGGCCTCTTTGTGGCAGTGAGACACCAAACCAAGGGAACACAGTGGGGTGAGACCCCCAACTCAGGGCCAAGGGAGTGGGTGCGGGAAACATCCTGTTACATTCCCTGTGGGTAGCAGCCACTGGGAGAGTGGGTGCTCATGCCCAGCACGGTACGTGTCTCTTCCCATGCCCCAAGTACAAATTCACAGCTCCAAGGAGCCGGGGCTTCCTGCCAAAGACAATTTATTGCATTTCCAGAAGAACACAGCAGGGAAATCAGTGTCCCTACAGCACGCACAAACCCTCTTCCAATACACTGCTTTCCCAGGGCACAAAGAGAAGGGTTTGGGAGAGGCAGGGAAAAGCCTCCCAGCAGCAGAGGGGTCAGCGAGCCCCTTTCCCCAGCTCCTTTCCTCCCCGGGGAGAGGCAGCCCTACAGAAGGAGTGGCTTGGGAAGGCCCGTGGTGCAATTCCCATCCTGGGAACGAGCCCCGCGCTTGGCTTTTCCCAGGCACAGCCTGTACAGCGCCCACCCGCACAAGGGAAACAAACGGCTGGGATGGCTGAAAGGCTGTGGGGGAGAGACAGGGCTGTGAGCACGGCTGTTCAAAAGCACGGCGGGGGATGGGAGGCACCAGTCCGCACCAAATTCCCCAGGATCACCGGTGCCCTGGGCTCTGATACACAGGTGGGAACTACCAGTGGCTCCCCAGTGGGGAAAGCCCCAGCTCTCCAGCTCATGGGTGCTCCAGGGTTACTGAAGAGGATCCTGATGAGGGCTAAACAGAAATAAGGGTCCCAGTGTAGGAGTGGAGAGACAGGGAGTCGTGTGCTGTACAAGAGCAGGATGTTCTCCCTAACCGCTGACAGCCTGGGCAGCTCCTGCTGCAGGAGCTAGGGATGCTGCTGCCTGGAGCTTCGGCAAAAATTCCCCCCGTGGTTTCCAGTGTTGGGGATAGAAGGAGAAAGCAGGAGGCACCTAAAGAGCTGGTACAACAAAGAGATGAGACTGTCCCACGGCAGAGCCAAGAGTAACCTACTACAGTCCTCGGCTGCACTGGCTGTGCATGGCAGGACACCCAGACCCTGACGCAAGGAGGAGAGCAAGGAGCCCATCATACTCATGGAAAGACACACACCATGTCCATGGGCACCCAGCGAGGAGGCCTGGCCCAGCTGGGCAGCACAGAGAGCAGCAACACCCGTGCAGGGGCTCAGAGGGAGTCCGTTCGCTTTCGGGCAAACACGGCCGACATGGTCTTGACGATGCCCCGGATCCCTGTGCCCTTCTTCAGGGCCAGCTTGGTGTCTGGGATGAGCTTGGCCAGTCCGTGGAAGACCATGAGGGCGCCGTGATAAGCCTCAGCTGCAGAGACCTCATAGAAACCGCAGTCTAAGGAGAGGGCCAGGAGCCGGCCCTCCTCGCTGGACACCACCCGCTGGTGGTGCAGGTCCCGTTTGTTGCCCACAATGACAATGGGCACCTTCTCCTGGTTCTGCCCCTCCTTGGCAGCCTTGATGAACTGGACTTTGAGGGGCAGGATGTTGAAGCTGGCACGGTCACAGATACTGTAGACCAGGACAAAGCTGTCCGCCCACTGGATTCGCTTCTCCTCCGAGGAGCCATTGTCTGCCTGCTCCTGGGGAAAGAGAAAAGGAAGGGTTGTTTTATTGGGCTCCCTCCCTCCCCGCCTGCCTGATAGAAGAGAGCAATCCTGAGCCTGTCAGGACAGAGAACAGCAAAAGGGCAGAGAGAAAGAGGAGTACCAAGGAAGGCAGAGCAGCACCTGGCTAGCAGAACTAACCAAGGGGGGGATGATTCAGCTTTCAGCATCACACCCTAATCGTAACCGTCACCCAGCTGCCAAGCACTGCAGACTGTAGATGATAACACTGTGGGGACCTCAGAGCAGCACCTCTATTTCTTTACCACAGTCCTGTATTCCCATCAGTGCTTCAGCTCCAGTGTTCACAGCCAGAGGGCCTTGGGCTGTGGTAACTATTGCTACCCTGTCAGCAACATTGCTGTCCTGTGCTTGGCAGCTGAGAAGGGTTCAGTCACTTATGAACCCTCTGATTTGAAAGCCTTGCTCAACTGGACCTCCCAGCCTGTGGTTCCCCATAGATAACTTCCAGTAAAGGGTTTTTTGGTCCCTGGGGTAGAAAGGGATGATAGGAGTGGAGCCCTCTCACCTGGGAATTGGGGACGTCCCAGATGTGTAAGAGAATTTCTCGGCCATCCACAGTCAGGTTGTGGCTGTAGATGAATTCTGCACCCCGAAAAAGAAAAAAAAATCGTCATCTTCATGGTGCCACCAGCTGCCACCCTGAACCTTTTGCACCCCAGAGAAGCAGCTCTGGAGCAAAGAGACGGGTCACTGAACAAATACAACACTGAGCCCCTGGCAGCAGGCAGATGCTCTGGAGAAAGGCAGGAGAGGATGGTCTGCAATGAAATTCCACAGGCAGAAGCAGGGCTGTCTCTGTACCCCAGTCCCTGCTGGGAACTGGCCTGGCCTGGCCTGGCACTCACCCATGTCCCCGTACTCTCCAATAAAGCGCCGGGTCAGGAAGCGCACGGTCAGAGCTGCAGACGGAAGGACAGGAATCATCAGAATAACCCAAAACCTGGAGGACTGTCCTTTCTAAATCCAGAGCAGAGTCAGGCACCATGCCCTTGTAAACTCCTACAAGCAGCAACGACCTCTGAGTTCCCCCAGCCACCAGCAGGTCTGTGAGCTCAGCAGAGGCACAGCACGAACCAAAGCATCTGCACGATCCGGAGCACCAGCAAACTGCAGCTCAGTGGAAAATACCTTCCCCTGTCATTGCCCAGCTGGCTACAAGGTTGTGCTCAGCTTCCCCACCTTGAATCACAGCGGCACCCCAGGGCTCAGCCCCACTTCACCAATTCCTCCACGGGCTGCTCCCTGCCACTGTCCTCCAAACACTGCTGCAGTTTTCAGCAAGGAACCCCCTGCTACAGTTCACGGTCAGTTCTCACCTGATTTCCCTACGTTGTCTGCTCCCATGACAAGGACGTTTGCTTCCATCTTCAGGGCAGCGGGGCCCGGCACCTCCATGAGGGCAGGGTGGTCGGGGGTGAAGCTGGTGCTGCGGCGCAGGGGGAGCCGGAGCCCCATGCCGAGCGCGGCCGAGCCCCTCGCACGGTCCCAGCCGTGTGTACAACTCGGCTCGGCACAGCCGACAGCCCAGCGCTTCCCACGGCACCCGGGGGACCCACCAGGCCCATACCCCTCCCCGCAGCCGCAGGGGCGGTGCACAGGGAACTGCAGGCAGCCGGATGAAAAACTTTGTCATCGCTCGGAGTGTCCTGAACATACGTCAGTGGCTGAGCCGGCCCTGCCAGCCCCCAGCGCGGCGGGCGGCCGGGAAGCACCAGCTGTCGGCACCAGCTGCTCCCCAAGCCGCATCCCAGGAGGGACCCACGCCCCCACCCCAAAGCACTTTGTGCCTCGGTAGGGCCACGCAGCCCCTCGTCCCTTCCCCACGGTGATCGTGGGAATGTCACCGGGGAGTGCGGGAGTGTCACCGCTGCTGGGCTGTCTCGTCAGCACAGGGATGAAGCGGCTGATGAGAGACGTGAGTCCCTCGGGGCTGGCGGAGCATCTCATGGGCGGCGGAACTTTATTTCACCAGCGATGGAACACTCAAGATTAACGCAGCGCTGCCTCGCACGTGACGAAGCATCTCACGAGGGACGGAATCCCGAGTGAGTGAGTGAGCGATGAAACATCCCAAGAGTGATGGAGCTTCTCTGGAGCACCGGGATGCCGCCGCGCAACTCCCGCAGACACGGGCATCCCCCTCCCCGCGGCTGCTCTCCCCGGGGTGCAGCGACGACCGGCCGCATCCTCCCTTCCCGACTGGCCGCATCTTCTGCCCGACCCGCATCCTCCTCCCGGACCCGCATCCTCCTCCCTCCCCGGCCCGCCGCATCCTCCTCCCGGACCCGCATCCTCCTCCCCGCGCTGCCCGGCCCGCCGGGAGGAGCCGCTGACGCCATCGCGGCGCGCCCGGCGCGGCCATGGCGGCGGAGGCGGCGGTGGTGCGGGTGGCGGTGCGGGTGCGGCCGCTGCTGCCCCGGGAGGCGCTGCGGGGACACCGGCCCTGCCTGTGGAGCGATGCCGCCACCGGCGAGGTGGCGCTGGGCCGCCGCCGGTTCCGCTTCGCCGCCGTGCTGCCCGAGGCGGCGGGGCAGGCGGCCGTGTACCGGGCCTGCGTCCAGCCGCTGCTGCGCGCCTTCTTCCGCGGCTTCAACGCCACCGTGTTCGCCTACGGACAGACCGGCTCCGGCAAGACCTACACCATCGGGGAGGCCAGCGTCGGTGAGTCTCGCCGGGACCGGCGGCTCCGTGCCCGCCAACATCCCTGTTCCGCCAGCATCCCTGCTCCACCAGCATCCCTGTCCCACCAGCATCCCTGCTTCTCCAGCATCCCTGTCCTGCCAGCATCCCTGTCCTGCCAGCATCCCTGTTCTGCCAGCATCCCTGTCCTGCCAGCATCCCTGCTCTGCCAGCATCCCTGTTCCGCCAGCATCCCTGTTCCACCAGCATCCCTGCTCCACCAGCATCCCTGTCCTGCCAGCATCCCTGTCCTGCCAGCATCGGTGTTCCACCAGCATCCCTGCTTCTCCAGCATCCCTGCTCTGCCAGCATCCTTGCTTTACCCAAACCAAACTGTGTCATCATCATCCATCCCTTCCAGTTTCGCTCCCAAACAACCCTTCCACCCTGCCAGCCCCTCCAGTTCAAGCCAACCTCCCCCCACCATCCCAGCCCCAGCAGCCTTTCCTTTCCCCTTACTGTGTTGCTGTAGCCACCTCCCATGGACAGCATTGAGATCACAGTGTCTAGGTTTTTTTTACAGTGCAGGACAAGAGACAGGACCTGGTCTTCCACCAGCTCTGGAGGTAGTGGTGATAGTCCTAGGTCCTGAAATAAACCTGAAGGAGAGGGAGGCTTGCAAGTGTTAATCGTGTTTGTTTCTTTATATGGAGGAAATGAAGAAAAAGACAACTTTTTCATTCTGGCTTAATGGCATTGTGATTTCTTACAGAGAATGTGCTGTAAACCTTTCAGTCATCTTTAGTTAATTGCATCATTTGTAAACACTAAATTGTTTCATACTTTTAATGTACGTCTGTTTTCAGTCTCCCAGCTCAGGCTATCATTGCACCAAATTTGAGAATTGCCATTTTACATGGGAAGAAAAAATAGAGTGCCGTGGCCAGATACAAGCAAGCTACAAGCACAAAAAAAAAAAAAAAGAAAGGAAAGCTTCTTGCAATTGGGAAAAGTTGTGGAGTCATGCTGGCTTCAAAGGACAGCACACTGCAGCTGCAGGCATGGTGTTTGATACTCACTGAAATGCTGAGGTGCTTTTTCCTTCCTGAGGAAGGACTGGAAGCAAGCAGCTTTGCTGGAATCCGGCACAGCAGTGGGATAGGATTTGCCCAGGGGTCTTGTGGGATGTTTAACCCAGGCTGTGAGGGCTGAGCTGTGGGAGAGGTGTGAGGCTTCTCCTTTCCAGCTGACGTGTGTTGCAGGCAGGCTTCTGACCTCAGCTCTGTCCCCAGCCAGCGTGGGCTCCCTGGCTGCTCCATGGGTGTGTGCCTCTCTTTGGCAGCTTCCATCAATGAGGATGAGCAGGGCATCATCCCACGAGCCATGGCTGAGACCTTCAGGCTCATCGATGAGAATGACCTGATCGACTACACGGTCCGAGTGTCCTACCTGGAAGTGTACAAGGAGGAGTTTCGGGACTTGCTGCAGGTGGATACAGCCAGCAAAGACATCCAGATCCGGGAGGATGACAAGGGGAACATTGGTATGTGTGCCTGTGCACAGGCTCCTTTTCTCCCCATGTTGTAGGCCAGAGCTGGGTTATCTATCCATGAGGGCAGAGCCACGTCTTCTTCCTCCATCCCTTTGTCTCCTGCAGCAGTTTGCTGTGCTTAATCCTGAAAGCTGGTCTGGGCAAAGCCCAGTATGGGAAGGGTGACAGCACCAGGCTGTGCAGAGGAGCTGCATCCTCGGGCAGCCCATCCCTCCCAGCTGTGGGATTCACATTCTCTGAACCTGAGAGAAGCAGAGAAAAGAATGATCAAAACAAGTCTTATCTCATTGGCTGCTCCTGTGTTGTACCAAAGAAGAATGCAATATGGAGATTGTTTACCCAGAGTGATGGTGTTTTGTTTCCTTGGCCTGTCGGGGCCAAGCACGTGTGCAGACTGTCGGTCAGCAGACAGTCACAAGATATTGTTCAGTTGAGTTGAGTGCTTGTGCAGTTTCAGTTTAGATGTTTAGATGTAGTGTAATATAGTGTAATTGAATAATATAGTATAATAAGGTAATTAATTAGCCTTCTGATATCAATGGAGTCAGATGCCTCATTCTTCCCTTCGGCGGGGGTCGCCTGCTTTTACAACACCCATCCACAGCTGCCTTTGCTTTGCAGTGCTCTGCGGGGTGAAGGAGTCGGAAGTGGAAGGGCTGGACGAGGTGCTGAGCCTGCTGGAGATGGGGAACACAGCCAAGCACACGGGAGCCACGCACATCAACAGGCAGTCGAGCCGCTCGCACACCATCTTCACGGTGACCATGGAGCAGCGGCGCGGCGCCGGCCGCCTGCCCCTGCACCGCCAGCCCCCCGCCGTGCCCGCCGCCGGACAGGTCCTGGTCTCCAAGTTCCACTTCGTGGACCTGGCGGGCTCCGAGCGAATTGTGAAGACGGGAAACACGGGGGAGAGGCTGAAGGAGAGTATCCAGATCAACTGTGGCCTCCTGGCCTTGGGCAATGTCATCAGTGCCTTGGGAGATCCTCGGAGAAAGACCACCCACATCCCATACAGGGACTCCAAAATCACCAGGTACCGCTGGGAGCAGGACCCCCCACATCTCACAGGCTCAGCTTACAGGTCTGCCCTCTCTGCAGGTTCTCATGTAGGGAATCTCGAGGAGCAATGAAGCCAGGATAGGAATGCAGGCCTAGCTTGTTGCAGTGCTGGAGACAATGAGGCTTGCATGAGTTATGTTGCTGAAGCTGAGATGAGGTGTTGCTGTGGGTTATCCTGTCCTTCCTGCCCATAAGGGAATAAAAAATATTCCCAGTAGACTTGTTTAATGGCCCACAGTTCTTAGCTTGAGCAGGTGGCCCTTGCAATCTCCAGCAGGACCCCTGGCAGCACATACCCAGCAGTGATCGCAGAGTCAGGGAGCTCCCAACCTCAGGAACTATTTGGATGGAGACTTGCCATGGTGCAAACTGTTAATCCTCTGCTTAATTATTCTGTTCACCTCACTGATGCCAACCAACTACAGAGCAAGGACATAATTTTCCTTGAACTTAACCTCTGAAAAGGGTTGAAAACCTTGTGTTTCCTGTGTTATTTTGTATTTCTGCTATTTTAATCCCTGTGCTCTTCCTTAGGATCCTGAAAGACTCCCTGGGGGGAACGCCCAGACCGTGATGATAGCCTGCGTCAGCCCCTCCTCCTCTGACTTCGACGAGAGCCTTAACACGCTGAACTACGCCAGCCGGGCTCAGAACATCCAGAACAAGGCGGTGGTGAACTGCCGCAGGGAGACGGAGCACATCGAGGAGCTGCACCTGCAGATCAAGAGCCTGCAGAAGGCGCTGGAGCAGCGGCAGCGCTCGGAGACGCGCACCATCCACCGCTCGGGCAGCGCCAAGCGCGGCGCGCCCAACGCCACGGCCCGGCTGCTGGCCGAGTGCGCCCATTACCGCACCTGCACCGACGCCGCGCACCGCCTGCTCTCCGAGCTCCAGGAGGACAGCAGCCTCAGCCTGGAGCAGGTCCTGCGCGTCAAGGAGTGGCTGTGCACCGTGGAGAGCCAGAGGAGCGAGCTGACCTCGGCCGGGCTGGACAGCGGCATTGAGAGCACATCCATGGAAGAGGGACAGGAGGCACAAGGGTCAAAAGTGGCAAAAGGACAGGTGATAGTGGGGTGTTACAGCTCTCTGAGGTGGGGTTTGTCTCGTGGCCACAGTAGCTCCATCACAGCATGATGGAAGGGTCAGGAGAGGGAGGGGAGGAGAAGTAACCTGTCCAGACGGCCCTAGGGAGGCAGAAGGACATGGTCTTCCCAGCAGGCAGGGAAAAACTAGATTCAGCTGCAGCTGAGAGATTTATTGCATAGGAAGAATCTGGGTCTGCAGAGCTGTTGTGTCCTTGCAGAGATAGGAAAAGAAGGACAAATGTTAATGCTGCCTCTCTTTTATTTTGGGGAGCAGGTGAGCACTGAGAAGAAGTGTGAGTCCATCAAAGATGAGCAGGTGGCCAAGCTACAGAGGCAAGTGGAACGCCTGGAGGAGGAGAACCGTGATTTCCTGGCTGCCCTGGAGGATGCTATGGAACAGTATAAGCTGCAGGTATTTCTGGGCTCTGCTCTCTTTGTAGAGACCTGCCCCACTCCTCTCCTTCCTGTCCAGGGGTTCTCAGCCCAGCTTTCAGGTTCCTCTGCAGTGGGTCTCAGATCCACATGTATGTAACCACATTTTTCTCATTGTTTCCTAGAGTGACAAACTGCAGGAGCAGCAGGATAAGATCTCAGAGCTGCACGTGCACTTGGAGATGGCAATGCCAAACCTGTGTGTGCCAGGACTGCTGGAAAATCTTCACCTGGTCACTGCCAGCCAGCGACCTCACACAGCCCCGCTGGATGCTGCCCCATCCCATGGCTTTGGCGGGGTTCCCTCGGGGCTGCTTCCTGAGCAGAGTGGAAGAGCTCTTTGCAAGAAGGTGAGGGCATAAGGCTGTGCCACTGAAGAACTGCTGCCTCTTCACTTGGCTGCTCTCCACTGTAGGAGAGCCTTTGTCCTGCTGTTCAGTGTGATCCTTGTCAGAAGTGTAGTCCAGAGGACTGTGCTCAGTGCTCAAATCCAGAGTTTTACAACTCTGGCAAAAACAGCCCACCTTCAAAACTGAGGCTTTTGCTCTCATGTTGTGGGTGAGTCCCAGAATTGTTCAGAGCTTGAGCAGCAGAAGCACAGGCAGCTGGGTCTGGCAATGCGCTGATTCTCCTGAAAATATACTCAATCCATTTTGTTGCTTTTATGTGTAGCAGTGATGCTCAGCTGGGAGCCACTTTTTCTAACACTGGCTCTCACACAGCTTGTTTCCTCTCTTTCCAATTCTGTGCCCAGAAGCTCAGCAGCAGCTCCTCCTTGCAGAAAGAGGAACCGGCAGGCTGGCACCCGAACCACACACAGCACCCAAGTGGTGATCCTGAGGTCAGAGAGGTGGGGCTGAGGAGGGAGCTCAGCCAGGACTCAGAGAAGCCATCAGAACTGTCCTCAGGAGAGGAGCTGGAGGAATGGGAACAGAAGCAGTCCCTGTCCCAGTGCCGGTGAGTTGGGGCTGTCCCAGCCAGCTGTTCCTGTGCCATGTCCCTGTCCCTGGCTGTGACCTGGCTGCCCCACCCCTGCAGCTCAGCTCTCATGTCTGATGTAGGGCAAATGCTGCCTGTGGGGTCAGTGATGCTGCTGGTACACCTTACTGCTCCCTGGAGAGCTCATTGCCATCATTCCTGACCACAGCTATTGTTTCTATCTCCTTCTGAAGCCTGTGGATCACGGAGGTCCTTACTGGGAACAGCTTTAGGAGTACCCAGACCAAACTGATTAATTTGCTTCTTCTTCTAGAAATGGGATCCACAATTTGAGCAAGAAAGAGATTTTCAAGTTGGGTGAGGAGCCAAGTGGAGGCAATGCCCACTCAATTCAGGAGGAGCAGCTGGAGCTGTCAAAAGGCAAGTAGCAACTGTAGGTTGTTGGACCATCTTCCATGGCTGGTGGTGCTTCACTGGGAGATCTTGGTGTCCCACCTAGATGTGCCCAGAGGACAAAAATAGAGCAAAAATGGAACCCAGCTGCTTTTGTTAGGGAGAAACTTGAACTCTTAGAGTCTGGCAAGGCTGTATGTTATGGCAGAAGCTTCGGGTGATTCTGGGCAATGCTGTGCCAACTCTGGCTACAGATCCAAGATCAGATTATCCTTCTGTCACCCATCTGCTCAAATAGGAATTTCCTGACCTGGGAATCTGTGTTCCAGAGGTCTATGGGAAGCGGGAGTCACTGCTTGGTTGCCGGGAGCGCCTGCCAGGGAAGGGCTCTGAGTGGAGGCTGGTGCAAGCACAGCAGAAGATCCGAGAGCTGGCGATCAACATCCGCATGAAGGAGGAGCTGATCACAGAGCTCATTAAGACAGGTACAGAGCTACTGGCAGGAATATGCGCCCATCTCCCATGAAACCTCCTAGATGTGGTGCTTAGTCTCTCCTTCCATCCTCATCTTCTCTGCCTGTGTTGCTTGTGCTCAGTCTCTTCTATAAGCAGCAGGGCCTTGTTTCTCCATCCCTCCAGCTGACAGAAACCCTTCCCACTGGTTTGTTCCTTCCCTGCAGCGGCTGAGGGAACGGGAACATTCAAAAATACTTGGGGAGAGGGAGGAAGGGTCAGGATCCTGGCTGTGAGAGAGGGGGCTGTGTTGCAGGCAAGGATGCCCAGGCTCTGAACAAGCAGTACAGCCAGAAGATCAGTGAGCTGGAGCAGGAAGCAGAGCAGGTGCGGGCAGAGCTGAGCGACAGCCAGAAGCAGCTCCAGGAGCTGGAGGCCAAAGAGCCATGGGACCCTGGGGAGAAGCGCAAGCTGCAGGAGTACTGCACACGCCTGGCGGCCGTGCGGAGCAAGGCACAGGTGAGGGGGAAAGGCTGAGCAGGGGCAGAGCTGGGGGCATCTCTGCAAAGAGAGGAGATGCCAAGGGTGGGTTTCACCCCTGGCAGGTTCTGTGCAAGAAGAAGCAGGCGACGGAGAGGCTGGTGTCGCTGTCGGCGCAGAGCGAGAAGCGCGTGCAGGAGCTGGAGAGGAACATCCAGCTGATGCGGCGGCAGCAGGGGCAGCTGCAGCGGCGGCTGCGCGAGGAGAGCGAGCAGAAACGGCGGCTGGAGACAGAGGTCAACAAGGGACAGCACCGAGTCAAGGTAGGAGAGGGCAGGAGAAGCTGTGCTGCTGTGGGCTTTGTGAGGATGACACTGGCTGGGCTCTGATCTGGTCTGTGGTTGTCTTGGAGAGCAGGGAGACAGCTCTACCCAAAGAGCTACAGGAGAACATAACCTGTCCCTCAGCCCCTGGGCAAACACATCCCACTCCCTCCGTGCTCATGGCTGCTCTTTCACCTGCAGGAACTGGAGCTGAAGCACGAGCAGCACCAGAAGATCCTGCGCATCAAAACAGAGGAAATTGCGGCTTTCCAGAGGAAGCGGCGCAGTGGCAGCAATGGTTCTGTGATCAGCCTGGAGCAGCAGCAGGTACAGACAGCAGGCCTGCCTCTGCTTCCCTGTTCAGGGGGGATGCTTGGCAGACTGCAGGCTGATGGGAGACATCTGAAAACAGGGACCCGAGCCCATCCTGCTCTTGAGAAGGACAGTCCATAATGTCATTTGTATCTAGTAGCAGAAGACTTCAGATCATTTCTTACCCCAGAAACAGGATCTCATCTGAATCCTAGCACTGGTAAAGAAGTTTTGAAATTTTGATTGTTAGCAGAAGGGTGGTGAGAGATGTGCCCTCCAAGAACTCCCTGACAGTTGGGAATTCAGTTTAGCTCTGCCTCTTGGAGGAGCTGGAAGGATAAAACCAGCAAAGTCTAGGCTATGGGGTTAGCAGAGATGGAATAAGGACCCTTGTTCAGATCTCAGCCCTGCTGCTCTTTAGGCCAGCAGTCCTGGGCACTGCGCTGCTGCTGTCTGCACACATACACACACACCTTTTGCTTCTCCCTCCATCAGAAAATTGAGGAACAGAAGAAGTGGCTGGACATGGAGATGGATAAAGTTCTCGAGCAGCGCCAGGCCCTGGATGAGCTGGAAGATGAGCTGAGGAAGCGGGAAGCTATTGTGGCCAAAAAGGAAGCCCTGCTGCAGGAGAAGAATGGCCTGGAGAGCAAAAGGCTGCGCTCCAGCCAGGTAAGACAAGCGTGTGGCACCTCAACCCTTGCTTGATTTCCAGCAGAGGTGGAGGCTGAAAGACCTGGGTGCCACCCTGGGTCTGGCAGAGGGCTGCAGGCCAGGATGAGGTGGTGTTGGGAAGTGGGTGGGAAATCTTGTCTCTCTGAAAGAGTCTGAGCTTGTTGGTTTGGTAGCCCTTGGTCTGCCTGGGGGGTCACTTGATCTAGAGAGGGAGTAGAACAGGGCTGAGGGCCTGGCTTGCCTTGGGGGCAGATCCCCCTGAGCATGCTGTGCTGCAGGCCCTGACAGATGACATAGTGCGCGTGTCCAGCCGCCTGGAGCACCTGGAGAAGGAGCTGAGCGAGAAGAACGGGCAGCTGCGCCACGGCAGTGCCCAGGACCAGCAGCAGATCCGCCAGGAGATCAACAGCCTGCGCCAGGAGAAGGACCAGCTGCTCAAACAGAGGCTGGAGCTGGACAACAAGCTGCGTCAGGGCACGCTGCTGTCACCAGAGGTACCTCTGCTGGGGCTGGGGAGCAGGAGGCTGTAGGAGAGAAGTAAAGATTGAGCATGAGGTCATTGGCAGATGCTCCCCCACGTCCCAAACTGTGCATGTCCCAGCTTCTCACCAGCACTGTTGTCACGATAGCAAGGCTAGGGCAGGGTGAGACAGAGCAAACCTTTGCTCCCTGGTAACTACAGCTCTGCCCTGGCAGGAAGAACGGATCTTGTTCCAGCTGGATGAGGCAATTGAGGCTCTGGATGCAGCCATTGAGTACAAGAATGAGTCCATCACGTGCAGGCAGCGAGTCCTGCGGGAATCGGCCAGCCTGCTGTCACAGTGTGAGATGAACCTCATGGCCAAGCTCAGCTACCTCTCCTCCTCTGAGACACGAGCTCTGCTCTGCAAGTACTTTGACAAGGTGGGAGACAACTGCCCTTTGTGCTGATGGCAGCTGTGTTTCTCTTACTGGCTGTTAGCAATTGCATTATTAGCCAGCCAGAACACATAATAAACATAGCACAGCTTGAATGCACTTGTTAACAGAAATGATGACCTGACCACACTCCTGTTTTCCTCAGTTTCAAGCTTTCTCCTTGCATCATATTGTAGTTGAGTCCTGTAAAGTAAGGCCACAAAGCCACAGCACCATGACCCCTAGCTGGGAGAGGGGCTAAGTAGTCATAGGATGGCTGGATCCCTGCAGTGGCTCTGCGACATCAGTGCAGCCAGACCTTGCTCTTCCCTCCACAAGGCAGCTCTGACATCCCAGCACTACTAACCTTTGTAAGCTGTACCAAAAAACTAACATGGCTGGGGCTGGGGCAGGAAATCTTCCTAGGCGTGAAGGAGCTGAAGAGTTCCTTGCTCTTGGGCCCTGGCCAGGTGGTGACACTGCGAGAGGACCAGCACAGGCAGCACATTGCCTTCTCAGAGCTGGAGATGCAGCTGGAGGAGCAGCAGCAGCTGGTGTACTGGCTGGAGGCGGCTGTGGAGCGGCAGCGGCTGGAGATGGACCGCCAGCTCACCCTGCAGCAGAAGGAGCACGAGCAGAACATGCAGTTACTGCTGCAGCAGAGCCGTGGTAACCCCCAGCTCTCCTCATGGGCAGCAGTGCCACTGCTTTTGTCTTTCTCAGGGCTCCCAGGCTGAAATAGCCTTGTTTTTGCTTGCAGAGCACATGGACGAGGGGCTGGCCAGCAGCAAGCTGCAGTATGAGGCAAGGATTCAAGTGCTGGAAAAGGAGCTGAGCCGGTACATGTGGGCAAACCAGGAGCTGAGCCAGAGACTGAGTAACATGAACCTCCATCCTGGACACACCAAAGGTGAGAGGAAACCCAGGCTAGGCTTTGCTCTTCCTGCCAAGTTAAAAGGGAGGTTTAATTCCCACACCTGGCTGTGAGAGCTTGGAGCAGTCCAGAGCATTGCATGTGTAGGTCCTTCAGCAATTGTTATACAGGCACTAATTTTGATGAGGAAAGTAGAGATCATGATACTCTCAATTTTTCCCAGCAGGGATGGAGAGAAGCATTCATGGGGCTGGGGACAGAGCTGCCCCTGAGCTTGGCACCTGTGAGGAATTCAGCCTCAGGGAGCAGCCCTTGCCTCCAGCTGCCACTGAAGAGAGCCCTCGGGCCCGGGATGAGAGCAGGGACCTGGTGCACGCCCCTTTGCCCTCGACATGGAGGCGTTCCTCGCTGCCCAGCGACAGCCCCGGCGACCCCCGGCAGAGGGACACAGAGCACTCGCTGCTGAGAGCAGGGCAGCCCCACGAGCTGCTGCCCCCACGGAGCCTGGCTGCTGCTGCTGCTCCCAAAGCGCGCCGGGAGCTGCGCAGAGCCAGCCTCAACGTGAGCCCAGTGCCTCATCACCCAGCCATGATAGATGTGAGGAAAAACCCACTCTAGAGCCAGCCTCAACGTGAGCCCAGTGCCTCATCACCCAGCCATGATAGATGTGAGGAAAAACCCACTCTAGAGCCAGCCTCAACGTCAGCCCAGTGCCTCATCACCCAGCCATGATAGATGTGAGGAAAAACCCACTCTAGAGCCAGGCTTAACGTCAGCCCAGTGAGGAGAAACCTGCTCTAGAGCCAGCCTCAACATCAGCCCACTGCCTCATCACCCAGCCATGATAGATGTGAGGAAAAACCCACTCTAGAGCCAGGCTCAGCTCTAGAGCCAGCCTCAATATCAGCCCAGTGCCTCATCTACCAGCCATGACAGATGTGAGGAAAAACCCACTCTAGAGCCAGGCTTAACATGAGCCCAGTGCCTCATCACCCAGCCATAATAGATGTGAGGAAAAACCCGCTCTAGAACCAGGCTTAACGTCAGCTCAGTGAGGAAAAAACCGCTCTAGAGCCAGGCTTAAGGCTCACCTGGCACAGGGAGCAGTGGTTATTGCTGAGCTTGAGAGCCCTCGTGCCCCACAAGGCAGCCTGGCTGCAACCCAGTTACATTTCAGAGGCCTGGGGAAGAGAAAGATGTGATTTGTTGTCATGAGTGTGTAAGGCGTGGGAGCACCAGCCTACATTCTCCATGTTGCTGCCAGTCAAGGCAGCACACACAGGAAGCTTTTCCTCTGCTCCCTCAGCAGCTTGAACACTGTGAAGCAGGAGACACTTTGCTTCCAGGCCTCTTAACACTAAAAACTTGTTTACAATGTGGAATTCTCAGCTGAAGAGCTTGCTCAGCCCTGGCAGCCTGGGAGGGAGATGCTCTGCAGTCTTGCAGAATTTGTACATAGATTTTTGTAGTAACTTCGGGTTTTTTACATTTCTACTATAACTTTTCTAATAAAGCAGAGTGAGTTTTATGAAATGGTGACTTGTCAGAAGGACCATTTACTCTGGGAGTGTAGGAAAGGAGTTGTATTTAAATCTCACTGCATGGGAAGTCAGCTGCTGTAACACTGTTGGCCAAATGTTTAAATAACTGTTTTAAGTAGTCCCAGCCACATCTTGAAGGCCTCCTACATTAAATTGCCACAGGAGTAACATCTCCAGCCAGCAATGTCCATGATAAAAGGAACTCTGGTTCTGCTTTTCTCTTGCAGCCTCTAAGCTGCTTTAAGCAGGGTTTTCATATTCTTGAGAGAACTTCCAGTCTGGATTTAAGACTAAATGCAATCCTGCAGCTTAACACTGACAGCTCAGGAAGGGGGACTAAGTTTAACTCTAGCAGAGCAAGAAGTGAAAGCCCAGATATCTGCTTTAAGAAGGGCAAGGGGCAGGGGCAAAGAGCTGCTTGACCACTTGATCCTAAAAACAAGCCACTGCTTCAGCCTGAAATGAGAACAGCTACCACAACCACTACTTAAGGAGTAACACACCAAGTTAAAGGCCAGCATTTGATACAAGAGCCACCTTCTGATCTCCTACATCCTTGACCTTGCCTGTAGTGGTGTGACAGTGAGGGGGGGATATTATTGAGGGCTCTGTATGTGGCTGAGCTACAGAAGATTACGTTCAGACACTTTTATTTCCTGCTGTTGAAAACAGACCTTCAATAGGAAAAATAACAATCCATCCTCCTTGGAAGTAGTAGATTTGGAGCTCCAAGCTTGTGTCACTCCACATCCTTGAAGGAGGTGCAGCTTTCCTGCAACAAAGAGTGTGTCCAGGAAGCAAGCTCCACTCTATCCCATCCTGCCCCTCAAAGCCTTAAAGCCACCTAACACACCTCTGGTTTCCCATGCCTTGTTTTAGGATGACCTTACACTATCTCCATAGCTCTCCACCTCCTGTGCAGTCAGTAGACACAGTGGTGTGAGTTCCCTGAGATCACTATCCCAAGGGAAAAAATTCAGCCCTTCAATGTTGTGCACAATTTTAGCCCCTTGGAGGCTACGTCTCAGGCACTGAACCACAGCTCTTGCTCTCTTCATGGGGTTAGAACACAAATGTGTCACAGGCAACTAAATCACTATTTAATCCATGACTCAGTTTTGTAAAGAGTAGTCTTGAAACTGTCATTTCCAGTTATTCCATCCAAGTTTTACTTCTCAAGGACACTTCCCCAGCCAGTTCTTTCTGGCTTACTGCAAGTTTGCAGAAAAGGACAATGAAGTCACTCCATCAGCATCTGCTTATCCAGCAGTAGCCAGGAGCGGATACACCAAACCATTCATGATCTACAAAGATGTTTCCCAGTTAAATTATCTTTCCCCTTTTCTGTATTCTTGGCACTTGGCTAATTAATTAATCTGCTTGTTATTTTCCCACTAAGCTGTGGCAAACTGGAAGCAATTAACAGAGGGATGCATTTAGTATCAGGACAAGACACAGCAGGAGCACGCAGCTTGTTCTGTACCCATTCGCCTCCAGCATCCTCCTTCCTGCAGCCCACATCCCTCAAGCCAAACACAGATTTTTGGATTAAAGGACACAATGAAAATTCATGAGTTTATTTTACAAGAGCTGTAGAAAAGTGGCAATTCTCCCTCTTAACCTGGGAGAATTGGCCCTTCACTGCAAAACTCACTCTAAGGTTCCACTAGTAGAAAGACCAAGCTAGGCTTTGAATGGATGGAAGAAACCATAAATTTTTAGAGTGGTCCTTATTTCTATTGCCATGTGCTTGCATTCAGTGTCCTACCAACACAAGGCAGCTCCAGTCTAGCACCAAATACAGTCTTAGTTAAAAGGTGTGTTGTACAGCTGGGATAATATAGTTTCCCATGCTGGCCTGGCTCCAAACTTCAGCTGAGCAGTTTTTTCCGTGAGTAAGTCCTGCTAAGGCGACGCCTCCTGGAAATCATGATGTGGAATGGAGACAGCTCCTGGTTGCCAGTAATTTGGACAGCATCAGATTCCTCTTCTACAAAAACAGAAAGAATACATGAAAGCCACAGTTTACCAGAATTCACTGGTGATTCCAAGAAGCCAAATACCATGTGGAAGTTGCACTTCCCATGTAGATACCCTCTCTTCATTCTTCAGCAACTTTTCTCTCTTTCCAAACTTCCCAGTTCATGCCAAGTTTCTTGTAAGCATATCAGATCGAGGCACTGAACACAGCAGTGGCAGATAGAGGTTTTCTGCCCAAAGCCCAACCCCAGCACAGCACGATTTTGTTCTTATGAGCTGGAGGCAAGCAGAGAGCACAGGCAGCGGGCTCGAGCCCAGCCTTTCCTCTCCTGTGCTTACCTTGAACGCGCTTCCTCTGAGCCGGCGGTGGGGACAGCAGTGGAGACTGGGTCAGGGCAAGAAGGCTGCTGGCACAAAGTCCACTCTTCAAGGGTGGGGTGGAGCCTGGAGAAGCACAGTGAGATGCTGCAGCAAAAATACTCAACAACTCAAATGTTAAGTCTCACCACAGCCTTTATGCTACCTCAAAACTGACATCAGTATAAGCGATACTTTGAGTTTATCTGAAATAAACTCTAGGCTGTCACAGTGGTGTTTTAGCGTTTGAGAAAGGTAAATGGTAGTCTGGAATCAGCTTTTAGCACATTTAATTTTCTTAGCTGGCTTAGCAGAAAATCACTTCACTTGTTTCAAACACAGGTAATTCACATTTCCTGGAAGAAAACTATTACAACCACAATGATACAGGAATACAAACACAAGGTCTGTAGGTACAGAAAGTCTCTTACAGGACCATCTTAAGTCTATTATTTCATGTCCTGAATATGGATTAATGTTGCTTCAAGGTTTGACCTTTTTTCTGTGATAATGTTGAGTAAGACACTGCCTCTGTATACAAATCTCTCCTTGCAAGAGGAAACACACACCAAAGCTTAGTGCAATGACTACAGAACAACACCTGCCACAGCCCCCCGCAATTTCTACAACAATACAATTAAGTATTTGAAATTCACAAGGCCTTGTTTACAGAGCTGAACAGCCTGTTTCACCAAGGTTAGCCGTATCATCTGTACCTACAGCAAAGGCAGAGAGGCAGCTTAAACCTATACACCTCCTGATACATTATTGCTAGCAATGGAATAATTTCTGGTAGCACTTTCAAGTGGCCCACCTCCACAGGCAGAGAAAACTGGAGCAGCAATCAACACCAACATCCACAGAACTAACCCCACCAAGACACCAGTTTGAAGCACTGAAACAGCCAAGCTTTATATTTAAGATTGTTGGCTTGTTGGCTTCAGAGCTGAATGCTGGGCAGAAAATGGCAGTGGCATCAACACAAACCTGAACAAATCACCAGCTGGATGCAACAGGGATCCTCTCTCCTCAAGTTCTCAGACTTGCCTTTTAGTTAGTCCAGCTTTCTGCTCTTTCATATTTCTCTGATCTCTCTTCCATCGTTAATACTCCTCATATCCAGTCTGCCTCTCCACATAATTATCTTCCATGTCATCTACAAGTCACTCCCCTTTCACCTCACTCTCCCTCAGATAATTACATGGGAAACAGTTGTGCTCTTGTTTTAGTCTAATCCCCATTTTTAACCACATCTGAATTTCAGTAGAAAGTCTTTCATGCCATTTAATTACCTGACAAAAGGAAGACATCATCATCCCCTAGACAACTGTGCTGCTCCAGTGTTTTGAGGGCACATGCTCCTGGTTTCTCAGGAAGCAGAGAGTCTGTCCTTGATTTACTTCTGTTGCCCTCATCTGTGGAAAAGCCACTGAGATCCAAGCTGCCCCTATCAGGACATGATCTCTTGGCACTGTGGTTCTCCTCCTTTTCTGGTGATAGGTAAGTAAATACTCGTTTCCGAGATTTCAAACCAAAGGTTCCCATGGCAGAGTCCTCATCAGCCCTCGGTTCAGAGTCACTAGGAGATGCCTGATCCTGGAGCCTGCAAATCCCTTCCAGTTCGAATTCCCCAAGAGGATTTGTCACTTTGCTGCTGCAGTGTTCTGAGATCCCCATTGTTCTCTCTCTGCCTGCTGTGGCCCGTGCCCAATCATCAGCACTCCTCTCGCTCTGACCACAGCTCACACCAGCAGTGCTGCCTGCTGCCCTCTTCCTCCGAGGCCAGTCATTGATGGCATCAGGAGTAGTCTTCCCCTTCTGCTTTGGAGAAGGTGTCTGGAGAACTGCTTCCAACAGGAACGGGGAGGTGACAGTAGAGGCACAGCTTGTTGGGGTGTATGACTGGCATATGTAGGTTTGTCCTGCACCTTTCCCAGGTGTACTATGGAAGGAACGGCAGCAGGATGGGGAGACACAAGCAGCTGCTAGTTTTCCTGGGTGCTTGCTGCACCAGGTCATAGCAAAATCACTGAAGGGGCTTTCTCCTCCCCTGGCTTTGCTGGCACTTGCTTCAGGCTGAACTTCCAAGGATGAGCAAGAGCCAATTTTCTTAATGCGAAGCTTGGGCAGGCCTGAAGCTTGCATTTCAATTTCCACCTCGTAGGTCGGTGGGCTGGCAGAAGGAAGTTTGCCACGACTTTCAGGAGTTGAGAACTTGGCTGCAAGCTGAGGCTCCCCCATGCGTGCCGCAGCCTCCCGCTGCCTCCTGTCTGCAGTGCAGCGTAAGGAATAGGCAGGAGGAGACTTCTGCACAGGAGGGGAAGGGTTCAGGGCAAATCTGGAGCGTCTCCTGAGACTTGGAGCCTTCACTCCCATACATTCTTCCCTCAGCACAGTTCTTGCTTCCAAGTCATCACTAACTGTTTGCAAATGGCTTAGGAAGGACTCACAGGTGTTTGCACTGCAGTTCTCCCCCTTAACTGATGGCTCACAGTCTCTCTCAGCATTCTGCGCATGTTCCTGCCCTCCAGCAAAAGGCTTTGGAGACAAATGGTTTACCACGTCCTCCCTTGAAGGAGACTTTTGAGACACTCTATCCATCTGTTTATTTTTCTCCAATACAGAAGTATTTTCAGTAACTTGGGACTGATGAAGCTGAAGGCTTTCCACAGAACAGTTACCACCACTATCATCATGACTGTCCTCATTTTCTCTAAGTGTTGCACATGTGAGGCTCTCTCTTCTAGAACCTGGTTCACATTTGGCCTGCTTGGGTGTGTGAAGCAGGGACCCCAGTGAAGTGCCAGTAATACCTGGAGTCTTTTGAGAAGATGGTTTAGATGCAGCAGGTTCCCAGTCAGACTCCACAGGCTGCATGTGGGAAGCAGAGCAGCTTGTCACAGTGTTTGTGGAACCTTCACGGAGTGGAGAACTGCAGAGAGGCTCTGGCCTCACAGCAGGTTGAGGTATTTCTGTACTCAGTGAGCTGGTACATAACTTTGAACGTGGATCTTCAAGTTTCCTGGGTGTCCTTTTAGGTGCTTGAGATAACTGATCTGACTGCTCCTGAATTTCCTTTGTGAGGATTTGCCTCCGAGCACTAACTGGAGATGCTAATTTTGAGAGGTATCTCAAGGAACGTCTTGGAGTCTGAAGTTCTGTAAAACACCTTTCTTGGGTGGCAGAGGGGGGAGAAGAAGCAGTTGGATTTGAATCTGCTGGAGGTAATACAGAGGCTGTGAACCCTTCATGTTTTGGTGTTTGCCAGGCAGGCTCTTTGCAAGGAGGGGAAAGTGTGAGAGCTGCACAGCAGTCCTCAGCAGTTACTTGCACTGAGTGAACCCTCTTGCTGTCAGTTAGCACAGATGGAGACTTGACCCTTTGTGCAGGATGAGAAAAGCACTTCACCAAACATTTAGCTACATTCTGCTTAGCTGCTGGACCTCTGCCAGGTGTCTTCTCCAGCTTCTGAGGCGTCCTGTGGACAATGCGAGGCGATCTCCTTGGGAGCTTACTGGCAGAATTCAGTGGCTTCTGGGCTAATTTATGAGGCGTTTTTCTAGGAGTCTGCAGGGGAAAAATAATATATTAAAGATTCATGCTTGTTCTCCTCCAGGAGTATTATCTATTTCATTATCTATCCATCTTCATATTTACTTCCCAGGATTTAAAACATAAAAAACCCATTGGATGAGACTTAACGAACACTAAATCTAAGATGCTGATGAATGGGAGAAGAAAACAAGGATGGGAAGAAAGAGAAAGAGAGGTAGGTAACTGTTTCTACCTGACATGAGGTGAGTTCCTCTAAGTGTAAGGAATCTTTTCTTGTTCTCTTCCTTCCAGGTGAATGCTTCCCTGCAGGACTACCCATGTCAATGACTGCACCAAAGAAAAACCTCTTGGGACTCTGGATGGGGGGGCTCTCTGAATGCTGGTTAAGGCCTATAAAATGGAACAGTACAATTTAACTAACACCATGTAACGTGCCACAATTGTCTGAGTCACGTCAGATGTGTGGAAAAGTAGTGTAAAAAGCTCCTATCCCTGGCATGTTCTTTTCTAACCAAGAGTTAAAGCTTCACCAGAATTATTGTTATTTCCTATTATGAAATTAATACCCATCTTTAGAAAGAGTGCTCCAATGGTAAAAAAAGGTATAAAATACCTCAGCCTCTTATTCTATTTATAGCTTGTAGCTTTAGATAGTTCTGGTTCATGACTAAGGATTCTAACAAGCAGAATATAAAGAACTAAGTGTTACCATTTTTAGCTGATAATCCTACTGAGAAAGCCTCCAAAGAAGATCCCATCAGTCATTGCTTTATGCTGCCACAGAGTAAGCTATAGGATTTCTGTCCCATATTTTACAAGGATTTCACTGCTTTTAAGGAATGCAGACTGACAATCAGTGGTATTCTGTTAGATGGGCCTGACTGGTTTGTTAAGTTGGCCGCGAATTCATCATAGAAATAGCTGCATTACCATCCTCAAAATTCAGATTACCAATTAAAAAATAATTACTGAGGATGAATTCCTGTCTACAGAAGATACTACATGACAGCTCTTAGCTTCTTACAGTCTCTTGTAGAGCCAAATCAAATCAAACTCAGAGCTATCCATGTCAGCTTTTCAGATCAGCAGTATCAGTCTGCTCAAATCCCACTCAGTACCTTCTACATCCTGCAGTTTCCAGCTCTCCTTTTCTTGTCCCTGGTGGAGGTGCTGTGAATTTTTTGAGCTGGGCTGTGTGATGGAATAGAAAGCACCAGAGCAGGTCCTATTCAAAGCCAGCTGTTTGATGCGTGGGCTTCTTCTCAAACCTGCTTCTGAAAAGGCAAGGACAGTGGAGACTGAGCCTTCTTTCCCCCTCAGCAATGGGCACATCATCAGGAACAGTTCACAACTGCAAGGAACATACTCTCAGAAGAAACTTCTCTACAGATAACCTGTCTCACCCAGGAAGGCAAGCAGGTGAAGCAAAGGTTCCGTTTTCTTGAGGATTTTGGAATATTTATTTTTGGAATATTTATTACATACAAATCTCCTCAAGTATGATGCCCCTCCTCTAACTCACGATTACTCTCATTCCTCTTTAGAAATTTTATGGAAAGGAATGCTGGAAAAACCATGCTCAATGCAAGTTACATCCAAGTTAAAAGACGGGTTAATGCTCTTGTCTCTTCTTGCTAGCAATTTCATTTTCCTGCTTGCCCAGACATGCTGGTTTTTTCTTCCCTTCTGGGGAAAAGGAACAGCAGTAGCCAACATAAGAGACACTCCCCAGAGCCAGGTGGCTGTCTGTTACAGTAGAAATCAGAGCAGGGTCACAGCACAACATGGTGAAGTTACATTAAAAATAAGCATGTGCTGGTTTGACAGTAATTATAGCAGCTCAGAATCTTGTTCACCCTTCAAGTCCTTCACGTTTTTTCATTTAAAAGACTTACTATCTACCTCTCTTTCTTAACTTAAACTGTACAGAGCTGTTAAAGCAGTGAGCAGCAAGTGGTTCTGTCAGAACAGAACAGTACAACACTTTTGGACTGACTTCTAATGAATTAGCCAAATCAAAGCACACTCATCTGACGAGCTACAACACAGCCAAAGCACCTTTAATGAAAAATCAGTGCTTACCATATATGGCCTTCTCTGGAGATTCTTCTACAACACCAGTGTCACAACCTGGATCAGAAGACCTTGAGAAACAACAGACATTTTGGGCTTAGCATACTGAGCACATGTACAGGAACAGAACTTGCCACAGAGACTGAGAAGCAGTGCTTTATTCTACACCAATATATTGCTTTGTGGGCTACTCTAAGTGAGTGACCAGTAAGCCTTTGACTCCTACTGACACGTAATTAAGTATTGGTAGCTCCCTAGATGTACAGGTAACAGTTCTACATGAAAGAAAATGCTACAATTCAGCCTGGAGACCACAGCAGGAGCCTTTTCTTCATAAGCCCTTGAATCAGCAACTGAACCTAAACAGACATTAGCTGCAGGAACAAAAGCAGCCTGACTTACATGATGAAGCAAGCAGTATTTCCCCCCACTTAAGCAATGGCATTTAGCCTTCACTGGTTCTCTTACTGCCTTAAGTGAAGATCATCTCTGACTGCAATGATACCTGGTAATTCTACTCATAGCCACTAATTAGTTACTGAAGAAATTCAGAAAGAACTCACCGGCCTTTGATCTGCTTGTGCAGGAGTCTCCTGGACACCTGCTTGTGCAGTGGTGTTTCTGCAACTCTCTTGGTCAATAACTTGCGATGATCTAAAAATCATGCAAGAGCTGTAACATTACACATTATAAAGCACTTGGAACAAATAAATAAACACACTTTTGTACAGGCTTCAGCTTAAGAATGACAATAGTTATTTTTAAGTCAATATAGAACCATTGTGCTGTCTCCAGCACTCACAAGCTATCATTATTTCAGTCCAGTGTCTACACCTCCCTTCCACTCCCTCAATATTGTACCATGTCAGACATAGTTAACCTACTGAGATAACTTTCATTATTTGTCTTTATTTCACAGATCCTTTTTAACCAAGCATTTTTAACTTTAATTTTCTTTATGAGATGTAAAGAATTCAGTAAAAATAGGTTTCAGTTTTAACATCATCATTATTCACCCTCCAAACACCACAGCAATCCTTTTATCCTTCAATAAAAACAGATCATAATTGTTTCATAGAATTGAGAATGCAAAAGTAGGAATTTTAGCAAAAGCTCAACAATCCTACATGTGAAAGTCATATCCTACCTTTGTTGCCCTCACTGGTGCATTTGTATTTTAGGCCTTCCACAGCAGATACTGACTGGCTTCTAAGCATCTTTTTCAGTGACCTTTTTGATGGTGAAAGTATCTCTTCATTGAAGAGATTCCTCCTTACCTTTGTAACCTCTGTGAGACAAGAAAAGCAAGAAAAGATCAGATTACTAGGAAAAGAGAAGGGAAAAAAAAAAGGAAAAAAATACAAAGGTAATTTTGTCAGTTGACTAGGGATAGAACAATATACCAGCATGGAAAGACAACGTTTTAGAGGCTAAAAAGCTTTGAAAAGTTGTTTTTCCTGCTACTGGAACATGTCCTCCTCTAAATCCATTCCAGCCTTCTCTTCCAAATTTGTTATTATTTGCATTATTCCAGTAATAAGATACAAGCAGATGCCATAGCAGAAAAAGCAGACAATCAGTGTCCTGTGTGGAACATTAGGTGCACTACAAAATCTCAACCAAAGCACATCTTGGTTCAGAGGACACACGAGATTTATTTTTATGAAGTATTTGTGGGGATATATCCTATTTTCAGATACAGTTCGTTCTTGTCCCCATTTTCTTTTCAGGACAGAGAAGTTGGAAATAATTTCAAGAGTCAAGGTTTTCTTTTGAGGACATGAAATTTAAGTTTTCTGTGTATGAGTACACAGAATACCACATATTTTTTTCCCCCTTAAAGTTTCTGCACAACTCAGCAAAACTTCCTTCAGATTTCCAGCATGCCTCAGCATAATTTCATCATGGCTCAGTAAAATTTACAGGGACAACATGTGCTGAAGATGCACCTTTCCATGAACAAGCCAAAAGTCAATATACCTTGCACTGCCTCTTTCTGCAGCAAAGGCATCTGCTGGGACTTCTCAGTGGCAAGGTAAGAATGTGAGTTCTCCTGAAACAAATGAGAAATCAGCCTCAGCAGCAGTGCAATGCTATGTTTAAGCATGAATATTAACTATCAGCTCTGAACACATTATTTCAATTTTTCCTTCAAAACAATTTGATCTCTGTACAGGTGATACAGGGCACACTTACTAAGGGAATACAGAGCAAGAGTTTTTACAGTCAAGCATCACAACTCACAGAAAATCCTTCTGGAAGAGTTTTACCTTTCTGATGGGGTTCTTGGCTACCTTGGGAATCTCAATTTGACGCAAGTTCTGTGGTGCTTCTGTCATGCTCCTGTGTCTGGCTAACACATTATTCCTTCAGAAAACACAAAAATTAAGTTAAAATAAGATCAAAAGCACAGTTATCAACCTACTGACAATTAAACTTAGGTGTGACTCAAGAGATAGGAAGTGTTTACCTAAATTCAAATTGCAAACTACATTGATACCTCACTTACTACAACACTGGGATATGATTTTCAATATAAAAAGCTATTCCTAAGACTGGTATTGGAATTCACTCACAATTTGCTGATATGAACACAGAACTCCCAACACAGTGATCTCCAGTAAATCACTTTTAACTTTAACAATATAGGTCAGCTACTGCACAGCATAGCATGCTTTTCCTCTCATGGAAGATGCTCCTGAAATCTACTTTTGCATGAGATACAAATACAGAATCAAGACTGTATTTTTTATAGTCAACAAAAAGCTGCCTCCTGTCTGGAGTTACTACCTTCTCTTTTTGGCAGATCTGGTGCGCAGCTCCTCCAGCTGATCGCTCTCAGTGCAAACAGCACTGGGAGTTAAGACAGATGATAAAGAGGGAGGAAGGCCTGGAGATTTGCTATCCAGAGTCATGGAGTCATCACTGAAGAAGTCTGAAGGCAACACAGATGCCAGCTTCGGAGGTATTTGTGTGCCCAGACCATAATAAATATCTCCAAGGGTCTTCGGTATAGAATTCATATATCTGGAGCACCAGAGAGAACACACATGAAATACACCCCTACTCAAAACTTTGGTATTTCAAACCCAAGGTGTGAACTAAATCCTTGTCCTTACACGTCCATTTAAAAACAACAAACTGAATATCAACTGGTTTTTTTAATTAACTTACTTGTTTATCAGCTACTTTTTCTTTAACCAAAATATAAGCGTAATAAAGAGAACACGTCTAAATTTCTGAGAATTACAAAGATGCAGTAAATCAAAGCTGCTGATTGCACTCTACTCACAGACAACATCTGGCCCAAACCATAGTCCCCAGCAATACATAAGTCATGCCAAATAACTTACACTTCTAATATTTCCTCTAAAAACTTTGTAAGATAGGCTGGGTCTTCAGTCAGACACAAGATGCGCAGCATATCTGTCACCTGGAAGAGAAGGGTAGGTGGCAAAATGGATTAAGGTGTGCCAGCTGCAGCACCAGATATTTTAGTAAGAAATATGAAGTGTTAGTGTAAAATCAAAGGAAAAGCAGGTTCCAGGTCCACATTTCTAGTGCCATGCAGAAACACAACCTGGTTTATACTTTACTTGCCTCTTCTAACAGCTGCTCCATTTCCTCAGCGTTGTTTTGCAGCGAAGGGCACTGAAGGTACAACTCAAGGCGCAAAAATACCTGAAGTCGGCACCTAAGGAAACAAGTAATTACCCACCACATCTTTTTCTACTGCAAACAGCAGATTTACTGCAAAAGGTGTGCTCAAAAAAGCAATGGGAAGGGAAGTGGTTCCTTTTAACAGCAATATTTAGTTAGCATTTCATTTGGGTGGCAAGGGAGATACCTCACTCCAGATATTGGCTGCAGTGCTTATCACACAGCACGGGTATATTTGCATTTAATGAAATGGTTTTACTGCAACCAGAGATTACCCTTGAAATATTTGTCCCAGGTAAATACTTTTCCAGTTGTACAAAAAAAGCCACCATTAAAAACTGCTAACCAACTCCACAGTATCTCAGAGGCTGAAGTAAATACAGTGTGTCATACTCTCTGACTTTGGTCTCCTTCTGTGAGCCATGCTGTTGTCTGAGCATTTTGCTGGTCTTCAGGAGATGGCTTCTGACTCTTCCCACACAGGCCACCTGCAGACACATCATGACAGCAAGAACTTCAAAACTGTTCCCTATCTGCAGGGCAGGTTCCTCCCTTGTCCCCCAGTTACCACCCTAACCTATTCTTTTGGAAGTACAGGTTTTTTTTTCCTTTTCTTTCAAGGAAAGTAATTACTTTTTCCTTTCAGTAGCAGAGTTATGAAATAAAACAACTTAAAGCTTGAAATCACAGAGGTCTCTTGCTCACAGCTCCAGGCCTTCTTCACTTTGGAGCCACTTTGCATTTGTCTCTCAGTGTTTTTATTAAATTAATCACAGGATTACCAGTTTTGGTTTAAGATTACTGTAAGCCTATAAATAGTGCTAAAGATTGTAAGAAATACCTTGAACAGTTTCTCTTCCCTGACAAAGCCAGGCCTAGATTCGCCGTGTAATGCCAAATCAAAAGATGCACCACCTTTAAAATACAGTTTGCAAGAATGTATTTTTTAAATACTGTCTTTGAAATCAGAATTTGTAAGGAGGTCAATGTGAAGTAAAGACGTTTTGCAACATTTAGCAAAGTTCTAAACTGAAAACTGAACTGGATTTTCCTACATAATTTACAAGCATCCAGTTTTTCACTCTTGTGTCCTCACAGATAGAAGCAGTCAGTGACCATGGTGCACCTCCACATAAAACCTCAAAGAAAATGAAGGAAAGTTAGCCCAAAAACGTAAAAATTCTAACTTCCAGATCAGTAACAACCCTGCCCACATGCCGTCACCTACCTCTTTCTCTTTGGTATCTTGTATTTTCAAGAAGCTTTTAATGGCCATTATCATATTCTGGGCACACACGGATGAGGGAATTCCCTCAGCAACAGCCTTCTGGTAGCTTGCAGTCAAGTGGGACTGCAGCTCCTCCTCTGTTTGGAAATCTGCAAGGAAATGGTCTCCATTAACTAAATGCATGTTCACCACACCTCCCTGATAAAATACTCACCCCAGCTGAAGCAGGGAACAGAGGAGGTAATAATAAATATTTCCTCCAGCAATGATGCAGCCAGACCACAGCACACTAACAGAGGCTGTCCCAGGTTCAGGCCCACGACATATTATAAGCTAAATCAGTCCTATAATCAACAAAGTTTGCTTAAGATCAGCAAACTTTCAGGCTACTGAAGCAGTCAAGAAATGCCCTTCATTTCTGCCTAATTAATAAACAGGACTACATTTCCAGTTACACCTTGATGAGTGCTTCCCTCTATTTCTTTTGGTTAAAAATTTTTTTAAAAGTAAATCCTTATTGCTTTTTTCAGATGGATACAAGGCAAAAAACTAATCCCAGAAGCAGCTGTAACACTAGTGTATGAAGAATCAGAAACTAAATGGCAGAAGGGTGGGAAAAATGTCTACTCTTTGCCATGCTGAAGATACAGAAACTCAAACACTGATCTGCTCCTTGGTACTGAATATTCCATTATTATCCTTTGCTCTCCCTTCCATAAAAATCTTCTATGACTCCTATATCAGGATATCAAGAGTTGATATGGGATGTATCAGGACAGAAAGATAACAGGACTTAACACACACCAATTGATATTTTAGGTGCTTTTGCCTTTCCTTCCACCTTTTCATCCAATCTTTTTGCTGAATGCTTCTGTGGAACCTTCTCATTCACTGCAGGAGGCACAGCATCAGGTTGAAACTTCTGAGCTTTCACATTCAGTCTTGCTACATTGAGCATCTGCAGGGATCTGGGCATGGTCTTCATCTTCTGCCTGACCGGAGTTCGGGGAACCCCACCTGCAATGCCACAAGAGAGAGTTCTACCATCAGACACACTGGGGCAGGAACTCCTCCCAAGGTAGAGGACAGCACTAAATTCTGGATTATGTGACCTAAGTAATCTCCTAGAGGAAAAGATGGCCCAGAAGGTTGGTATATCTTTGTGAAATCAACATATAGGCAGTGTTGCAGGCAGCTACTTCTCCAAATAAAAACCCAGGTGCATATTGCTCTGCATAAGAACTTACACAGGTTTAATCAGAAGTTATATATATAGGCAGCAATCTTATGTCACAGAAATAGAAACAGCTGACAGCAGGACTTGCAGATACATGAGGCTAAGGTAAAGTCAACTGTAGTTAGTGCAGAGAAATGCAATGATTAAACTCTTCTAGAAAAAAAAAAGTGGTTTATTTTTCTAATTAGAACAAAACTGAGAGGTTGCAATATTTATTAGTAGTTGGAGTAGTCCCTGTTTCAACAGCTAATTAAACTGCAGAGCTCGGCACGCTGCTTTTAACAGCTTTGTCACCCACTGCACAGCCCTGAATTACAATAATTTGGGTTCTACTACAGGACTAACCTAATACTAATAAGCAAATGAGACTGTCCCTAAATGAATATCTAAAGCATGGTACTACTTAAGAGTACAGATCTCTGGAGCTCATGCATCATCTTTTATTGACAACACACACATATAACCCCAAACTATACATACGCCTTTTTTTGTTATTTCCTGGTCCAGCTGCAGCAGAGGTTTCACTGAATTTTCTCTGGTACAGCTCAGACAGACTTTCTGAGAGCTCCACATCAGATTGGTCTACACCATCCTTCCTGTTAGCACAGGGAACCTGCAGGAGCCTGTATGCAAGAACAATACAGTTACCAAAAGAAGGTGGGAGTAGGAGGCATATCCCTTCCTTCCTGTGGACAGAAACAAGATTCTCTAGATTCCAGTCTGCAGTAATATAGTGCAAGTAGCATACACTAGTAACTCTTCCAGCACCTGTTTCCCAACACACTTAGGAGATGCAGAAAACTCAAACCTCTTAAAATGCTGAATGAATGAATGAATGAATGTAAAATGGATATGGCACTGACCTGTACCATAAAACTAAATGAGCAGCTTTGTGCTTTCTAAACTACCCTGCATTAGGCTCTTTTGTTTCACTCAGCAAGCTCTTTGAAGAAAGCAAGCTTATTCATTCCAAATAAACACCAACTGTGAGAACACAACCACATCTTCAGTATCTTGCACTGGATCTTACCATCCCATAAAGCTAAAATTTGTCATTTCCCAGGTAACTTAAGGTCATTTTAAGTGATCTTTATAACTCCTGAAACTACCAAGATTTTAATCCATGCAAACTGAAAGCCAAACATCCTGTTCCCAGTTTCTTTTGTCTGTATACCCCACCATGTAAACCGAGTAAACTGAGTACAGTTTACCAGTAAACTGAGTACAGAAATAAAAGCAGTAGAGTTCTAGAACTCTAAGCAATGCTACAGCCATATTCCCTTAATAGGAAGCAGAAATCCTTGATTATTGCCCAGAGACATTCAGAAAAATACCTGAATGACTCCATCAGATCTGAGCTTGCTCCACAGGCATTGGATGCAGGATACCACGCTTCCAGCACTGAAGGATGCCAGCCCCCTGTATGGGACAGCTCCCGTTGGACCCACTCTGCCACTGGAGCTTCTTCTCCTGTAAGCAAACACACACATACCCAAAAATGAGAAAAGCTGAACTAAGTGGCAGAAGCTTCACAGAAGCCCAAAGACAGAGGTTCACAAACTTTTGATCCTTGAGACAATTTCATAGCCAATACATCAGAAGATGTATTCTATCATACCAGAAAATTCACTCTAACACAAAACATTCATGCAAAAGCAGCCTCCTTGCTGCAGTCCCACTCAAAAATTTTACTGGCCAGGGATGGCCCATGTGACACATTTTAGGAAGCCTCCTTCTAAAAGCATGTCCTCAGGCACGTGTAGCTGTGCTTTATCTGCAAGCTAATGGAAACTAATACTTAATAATAAAACAGAAAGCTACACCCATACAGATTTCTTTCTGCATCACATCACAAGGCCTGAGCAACAGATGACACAATGAATAAGTCCCAAAAATGAGACTCCTCAAGGAGAAAATCACTAACTTTAAATTTTTTCTGGACATGATCAAAAGATGGTAAGTTTTCATTTCCTGACACCTACCCAGACTGGCCAGAGAATCTTCCACTGACATGTCAATTTTACTCAATACACTATTCACAATCTCTGGCAGGTGAGCAGCAGAGTCTTGGGAAGAATCTTCCACCACAGCTCCTTCAAGGCTGCATCCCTGAATTTCAGCAGTCTTCTCAGGACCAAGCACAGTCAGAACTGCAGTATCCCCAGAAAGAGGTGACAGAACAGCAGAGCAGGGGCACCAATTTTTAGACAGAGATACTTCAGCAATCTGTATTTTAAAAGAAAAAAAAAAAGGGAAAACCAGAAGAGTTTACATTATCTAGAAATACAGAGACCTAAGGAGTACAGATACTTTACAAGCAGGTTATAGAGTTAGATGGTTGAAAAAAAATATTCTGAGTTTAGCTTCAAATGAGCAATTTGCCGTACAGTGTCTATTACTGTCTTTACAAAGTGATATTGTCACAGTTCCTTTCAGAGCACGTATCAGTTGAAGGCAAAGAGAGGAAGATTTACCACGTGCAGTCCTTCAGCCACCAGACTCCTCAACAGCTGATGAAGCAGAGAGCTGCTACATTCTCCGTGGTCAGGCTGTGAGCTCTGCAGGATCCAGCTCTCTGTGAGGAAGTGGCCAGCCTGTGCCAAGCTCCAGCCTGTCAAGCTTCCTTTCACAACAATGCTGACGGGACACTGCAGCTGTCTTTGGCTCATGGCAAGAGGTTCCAGGATCACAGCACAGCTTTCCTGCTTCTTCCCTCCTGTGCAAGGACAGGATAAAGAAAGAGTCTGAATGCAAGCCTTTTCCATCAAGGTGAAGAGACAACTTCAATGGCAGAAAACCGAGTTCCAAGATTAAACAGGGAATATACTCTAGAGTAAGCCTGTTGCAGAATTGACCTCCTCCCCATGCTCCCAAGGAACTGAGTGCATGGAAGCACCACTAAAGAAAGACCCCATGCATCCTGCATGCTGCTTTACAGCTGATCTGTTTTCTTTGGAAGGGGTTTTTAATCTGTGTTCTTATTTTAGCTAAATCAAATAATTGTATGAGAAAAGGGAGTACAACTCTACAAGGTGGGAGCAGCAAAGAGCTCTTCACCCAAACATCTAGGGGCATGGCAAACTGAAGAGGCTAAATCAGAAACATGGGTTCACAGTCCTCACACCAGAAGTAGAGCACAAGCAGAACTTTAAAAGAAAAACACCTAAGCTTTGAAATATGTGAAGTTACTTCTACACACATTATTCACAAGGGAAGCTTATCAAGGACTCTGCACGAGAGATCAGTTACTACCACGCACATCTATATTTTTCTTTTTTTTTTTATTACCAGGCACGCTGAGAAACAATGTTCCTTCTTGCTGGGGAAACACTGATCGATACAGGGATGGCCTGGAGAACAAACAGTTCAAAGTCCCATCCAGGGGCAGAAGCCTGGCCCAAGGCACAGCCTGTGGCTCTGGGAACCTGGAGTCTCTGAGGAAGCCAGAAGCAGCATCTGCCCTGGGGTGACTCAAAGAGTGCACCAAGGTTTCAGCTGGCAAAATGGTGCCTCCCATCTGATGGATCACTTCACACATTGTCCAGTAGCCACCATGATCTGGGCATTCGATCAGCTGAAATAAAAGTAACAGAGAGGTCTCAGGTTAAGGTTGGCAGTGAGAGAGCTTTCATGTAAACAAATAGAGATTGCACTTTTTCAGAAAAGCTGGCATATGAAACATATCCACAGCATCTCAACACGGTGCCTTCTGAGTGTTTTTATGGACTTTATCAGCCTTCACAGGAACCTAACAAAGTAAATACTATTCCCAGTGAATTAAAAGCTAGCAATATTTTCAAGCCAATTTTTTTTAAATCTGGTATCTACAGACCTGAACTATCAGGCTGCTTATCTGCAATTCTGAACAGCTGTAACACCCCTCTAAGTCAAAGCACAAGACATCTCATCAATAAACACCATACAGCTACTCCACTGCAGATGTATCTCAGTCTCCACATGGACGATTCCACTCCAGATTTCAGTCCCTTGCTGAAGATTATGTGGCAGTGAGTGAACCTTGGCGTGGTTCCCTCCCACCCAAAGATTACTCATGCCAGAAAGCAGCGTGGCAGATGTCCCGCTAGGGCTCATAGCTGAAAGCCGTGTGACCCCGTTACCTGAGCCCAGTCGGCAGTGTCCACCCAGAACAGGGAGATTTTCTGTTCCACGAGCAACTCCTGCACACTCTTGGGCAGGAGTTTCTCCGCCAGCTCCTGCGCCGAGGGCGGCTCTCCAGGGGAGGAGGGGGCGTCGTTCCCGGACACGAACTGCCGGAGCTCCCTCCGCGAGTGCGGGCAGGGCGAGAACAGGAACACGGCGTTCACGAAGCCCTCGGGCGGCGCCTCCGGGGGCTCTCGGGCGGCCAGCCCCGTCCTGCGGCTCCTGCGGGGCGGCTTGGCGGGGGACGCGATCTCCGGCCGGTCCCACTGGAAGTCGAGCAGCGTCTCCTTGAGCCCGCTGTGCGTGAGGGCGGCGCGGGGCGCGGGGCCGGGCAGGGCGGCGGGGGCCCGTGCCCCGAGCCGCTCCGCCAGCTCCTCCTCGAATCGCTCCCAGGCGCGGGGCCCCGGCGGGCGGAACCCACCGCCCCGCGAGGCGCCGCCGCGGCCGCCGAGCGAGTCGAAGAAGCGGAAGGCCCAGCGGAGGCGGGAGAGGCCGAAGCGGCAGCCCAGGAGGGTGAGCAGGCGGAGGGCGCCGCGCTGGAGGCGCTGGCGGCGCGCGGGGCCGGCGGTGTCGAGCAGGAACACGGCGCTGTGCGAGCACGACATGGCGCGGGCCCCTCACGCCGCCGCCGCCGCCATCGCCCGCCGGTACGGCCGCTCGCGCCTTCGCCTAGCGCGGGCCCCCATTGGCTGCCGCCGAGCGGCCGCCACGCCCACTCCCCGCGCTTCCCTCTCCCATTGGTGGAAAACGGGAAGCGTGAGGGCGGAGCGGTGGGGCTGCGAGGGAGATGCTCGCTGCTGATTGGCCAGCGGCGCGGAGAGCGCTGCCATCCCATTGGCGAAGGGCAGTGACGATAGGGGCGTGGCCAGCGCGCGGACCGAGCCGATTGGGCGCCACCACCCGTTTAAAATTTAAAGCCGGCAGGGCGCGCCTGGCGGTGACGTCACTCAGCGTGCGGCGTGACGTCACTCAGCGTGTGATGTGACGTCACTCTGCGTTCAATGTGACGTCATCGTGGCGTGGCGGCGGCTCTCGCCGGCCACAGCGGGACCCGGGACTGAGCTGTGACCCCGGGGCTGAGCCGCGCCCCCGGCCCGGCCCGGCCCTGCCCACCCCGCACCCCGCAGGCTCCTCCGGTGCCGCTAGAGGACCGCGGCTGCCCGCGGACCCGCACCTCCCCATCCCCGCCACCGCCCGCGGGCAGCAGGGACGGGGACAGCGCTGACCCAACCTGCCCGGAGGGTCCTACCGACACGGCATCCTCCTTCCCCGGCCTCCCTGGGACAGCCCAGGGCCCGTATGGGTAAAATTCAGATTCTAATTCAGATTATATATTAAAAAAAACAAATAAATTACTGTTCGGGTGGTCAGGCATTGAAATCGGCTGAGCAGGGAAGCAGTGGAGTCACCATCCCTGGCGGTGTCCAGGAGGCATGTGGATGTGGCGCCGGGTGACGTGGTTTAGGGGTTACAGTGATAATGCTCTGTTGTGGTTAGGCTTGATTGGAAAGGGCTCTTCCAAACTTGACGATTCTATGAAAAGGTGTAGGGTTAGGGCACCTGGACAGGATGCTCGTGGAGGGCAAAGACCCTGGGCTGTCATCAGCCCCTCCCTGCAGGGCTTGAAGCATGTCTGTCCCCGTGTTGTCAGTGGTCACAGTGGGTAACACAGAGGAATCCCCACAGATCATCCCCACCCCGGTGTCTGCTCCACCCTCGCCTCCAGAGCCAGAACAGCCCAGCCCAAACCAGTGCCACCAGAGCCAGTGGTATTTATAGAGCAACAAAGACAAGGGGCACTAAAGGGCCCGTTTGGCTCTGTGGTGACTGTGAACACAAGTGTGTTTAATGAGCTGGAACCAGGAGCTGATGCACTCGGCTGGGCAGGAGTAACCTGTCACCAAGAGCAAGGGAAGGACACCGAGTGTCCCAGGGCAGCCTGCCGCCTCGGGGATGTGGGCTCCCTTCTCCTGGCCAGGGCTGGCATCTCTTGACATCTCTCTGCTGTTTGAGCCCTGAGGAGGAGCCAGCCACACCATGTCACTGCCATTGTCCAGCCACTGGCATCTGTCCCAGCAGTGCGCTGAGGACGCTTAGCAGAGTGTGACCAAAACCTGCCTTATCATAGTCCCCCTGGGACCCGAAACAAACCCAGGGCAAAGGGCAGCTTCCCAGCAAAGCCTGACAGCTTCCAGCACAGGAACTGCTGCTAGCTACTCAAATCCCTTCTCCTTTCCTGCCCACCTCAGTGGATTTGCTCTGGAAGCCTGTCCAGCTCTTGGGAAGGCCAGCAGAGGTGTTGGCTGAGCCCAGGTGACATTGTTTCCCGGTGTGACAGCCAGAGTTGCTCACACCCCTGCTTCTTGTGCTGTCCCATATTCGTGCTGCTTTCAGAGACATTTGCCCTCTCTGCCTGCTCCACAAGGACACCGACTTCCCTCTCAAACAGTCCTTGGGTTTTTTCTGGACAATCATTTACTTGCTGGTAAATGCTATTTCTTGGGAAGAAGGAGAGGGCACAAGAAAACTAATTTGGCTCGTGTGTGGTTGTCATTTTGATCCAGATAAATTTTTTTTTAGCTTAAAAAAGTCTCGCCTTATTTTGTCCCGTTTCCAGCACTTATCTCCAAGGGATACTTAATGGTGGGGGCTGAAAAAAAATGATGAGAAAGCCCAGACCTAAGTGAACTGTTTGATCTCCCCTCATACCCCCACTCTGTCCTGCCCCAGTGGAAAGTTTGTTTGCCAGGCTGAGCCAGCCTGGAAAAAAGTTTTGTTTTGTATTGACTCAGATGCTTTGCTTTCAGGTCACTCCTCAAGGACCTGCACAAGCAATAAGTCACCTTTGATACTGGGCAATGCCCAGAGTCTCACTTGTGCTGCATCAAGGCTTCCAGGACTCCCCAGATGCTCATTTTCCAGTGCCTTCTCCACCCCACGTGCCCAAAGGCTACTGGTGGTGGCTGCTTTGAGCACTGATTCTGGGGAGCACCCGTTCCCTCCTATCCAGGGTGAAGCTGCCCCAAGGCGTCCAGGCAAGAGGGAGGGATTTCCTGTGCTTTAGATTTTGTCTCTACATCTTTCAAACATATTTAGTGCTCATAAAAGTGAGAAACTGGGAGAGACCCAGCTGGAACCAGTACTGTACAACCCTCACCCAAGGTAACTGAGATCTGGACACTGCCAGACCTGGTCCCACATCTCTTGAGCAGAAAGACAAATGTTCCTTCTCCCCCAGCGTCATCCCAGAGATTTTTGGGGAAACCTTGCAGCTCTTATGGGTGCTGGGCATGATGGGTGAAATTCTGTTGTAGAACAAGCTGACACCAGCCTGAAGTTTCCAACAGGACATTTAAGCACCCTGATATTTGTGACTGAGGCATGGTGAAACCTGCCCTGTGTGTCCTACCAGCCTCATGAGTGGGTGCAGTGGTGGTCTAACCCATTGTAGGAAGAGCTCTGCCAGCACTGCTGCAGACACACTCGCTGGCACAGCCCCATCAGCCTTCCCAGTGCTATCCTGGCCCTGGAAAGGAGCCTGGAGAGAAGCTGGTCCTTTAATGGGCTCTCACAGCACGGACAGCCAGTGGAGCATGCCAGCCCTGCTGGGGCTGCAGTGACAAAGTGCTGATCTGCAGCTTGATAAGGAGGGGCAGTGCAGCAAGGTGAGACTATCAGGCCAGCAGAAAAGCCTTTAGCCTTTGTTCCTGGCCTCCACACGTGGGAAGAGGGGCTGGGGACAGCAGGTGGGACAGAACTGCTGCCTCTGGGGTCTGCACAAGGGCTTTGCAAGCTGCTTTTCTGGAGACCCTGCCATTTCAGTGATGGCATAGATTAGAAAAGCTCTGCAGTTACTGTTTTGCTCAAGTAATCACAAAGTGTAGCTGCTGGTGGCTACAGTACCTAAGCAAGTTCCCTTTTGTTTTAAAATGCTCCTCTGTGCTGCCTTTTTGAGGTGTCTAAAGGCTGCTCTAGGGCAGGGTACAATACCAGTCCTACCACGTAGCTGGCACGAGAACAGGCAACTGTCAACAGTGTTCCAGCAATCAGAGATCAAGTATTGTCTGGGGATTTCAGCTTCCTTCTAGGTGGAGATCTTTTGTATCCTGGTGTGTACAGACAGCCCTGTGTAATGGGAAACCCAAAACCACACCCTGAGCAGTGTTGCTCGAGGGGGAGCTCGTCCTTCAGACAACAGCAAAATCCACTTACTTTAGGTGCCCCCAAAAAGTGACCCCAGTCACATGGAGCTCTGCTCATGCAGGGTAAGGGCTAAGGCAGATGGGCTTCTCTCTTTTTCCAACACTGTGTCTCCATCCTGCTGCCTGCACGGGTTCAAATGAGGTTGGAGGATGATTTTGTGTGGCCGTCAGTCTCTTCAAGACCATCCACAGCATTTTTCTGCCATCTGTCATTTTGAGAAGAAAGCACACAAGAAAAAATAATAAACTCAAATTATTGCCTAATCAACACCAAAATCAGTGCTGCTTGCTCAGCCTGCGGGCCACAATTAGATGCCATCAGCAAATTTGGGCAGCTTGCCTGGGCTGCAGTCTTTCATCTCTGGAAGACTGACAGGCAAACCAGGGATCTGCAGGCAGAGGAAGGAGCTGGGATCCGTTTGAAGGACTTGCCTGGCTCTTTGGGGAAAGAGCATATAATTCAAAACAGTAGGAAAGATGGACTTTTGTGTTTGTGTTTGTTAATTAAAGGAAAACCATACCAGAGGAGGGGTTGTTTAGGCCTCCAGCACCATCTCACAGTATTGCCCTGGTTATGCAGCCCCAGCTCAGTTTGGCTTGCCAGGAGGATGCTCTGGGTAAATCACTTTGGGAAATGATGGAACACATGTCACTTGAACATCCTTACAGCCTTGGTGGGGCCATCATGTATCTCTGCATTCATGGAGGATCTCAGTACCTGGTTTGAAGCACACACCTTCCTCTTCCTCCCGTTCTGCACCTCAGCTGCTTTTCCAAAAGCCAAGAGCTGGAGCAAAGGGCAGTGCCTTCACCCACAGTGCCAACTGGGGAAGGGGATCTCAGAGCTGGGGAGGGGGTGAGGAGAGCACCCAGAGCCGGGAGGGAGGGGACAGCAGGACCAAGGTGCTCCTGCCAGGGGCAGGGAAGGAGCGTGGGACTGGGCAGAGCAGGGGGCTGGACACTCTGAGTCACACCGGCCTCCACATCTGCTGGCCCCTGTGGAGGCAGGGCTCAGAGGTGCTTGGAGCAGCTCGGAGGAAAGGTGCTGAAGCCTGTCCCTCCTCCCAGGGAGGAAGGTGGCTTAGAGGAACAACCCTGCTGAAACTCCAGTGCTCTGAAATGTGATCCTGCCGGAGGCACCTCCCTGGGCCCCACCTCGCCCTCCCTGACCTATATATGTGCCCGGCCCTGGGCAGCGCGGGGGCCGCGGCTTGCTCAGCCCCCGGGAGCCCCTGCAAAGGGACAGGGAGCGCCAGGGCATGGCCAAGAACACCAACATGCGCTGGCGGCTGCCGCTGGTGTGCCTGCTCTGGGAGCTGGCCATGATCGTCCTCTTCGGGGTCTTCGTGCGCTTCGGTGCTGAAGCTGATGCGCACTGGGAGGAGGAGAAACGGGACATGAACCTGACCAGTGACATGGAGAACGACTTCTATTTCCGATACCCCTGTGAGTATTCTGGGAGCCTAATCCTTGTGCTGGCTGGTCCCCATCCCATCCCATCCCATCCCATCCCATCCCATCCCATCCCATCCCATCCCATCTCATCCCAATCTATCCCATCCCATCCCATCCCATCCCATCTCATCCCATCCCATCCCATCCCATCCCATCCCATCCCGTTCTGTCCCATCCATCCTATCCTGTGCTGTGGCAGAGCCTGCCAGAGGCACTGACCTCTCCAATTGCTAGAAGGTCATGCTCTTGCCTCAAGGGTGGCTTGGGGTTCACCAAAGAACCAGAGAAAAGCCTCATGGCCCTCCAGTGCCCCGGGGCTCTGTCAGCAGGGTACCTTGACGTCTTTTTTCCAGGAATAGGGCTGACGTGTTCCCAACACTCTGCAAGTTTCAGCTCTCTGCCCCCTCCCTCAGCTTTGGATCAGAGCAAGCCTTTCTGTGCACACAGAGGAACGGCTGTCGAGATCCTGTGACATCTTCCTCCTCTTCCTCCGTCCACCCCCTCACTTGTGAATTACCCTTTAGCTACTGGCATTTCGGTGCCAGAGTCCTCCTGAGCTGCCAGGTTCCCAGGGTTCTTGGGTTCTGCATCACAGTGACACAGAAATTATTCAGAAGGTTAAAGCTCTTCTGGCCAGCCAGTGCCTCTGGGTGGCTTTGATCTCCAGGGCTGGTCATCTTTGTGAGCCTTTCAGAACATGCTGTTTCTGTAGGCAATTGTTTCCAAGGAAGCAACAGGCCTGAGTCATGCATCTATTTAGAACATTTCCATTAAAAACACCTGCTAAATCAAAGGAGCTATAGCAACCTGTGGCTGCTGAGGATTAGCTCGTTGAGAGAAGGATTTGCTTACAGAAACCCACTGCTCAGTCAGCCTCCAGGTTCATGTACGGTCGTGGCTGCCCTGGGCTCTCCCTGGACATCTGCCCTTGGGACCAGCCCCACACAGGTTGGTGTGAAGCAGCAGCAGTGCCTGAGGGCTCCTCTTGTCACTGGTGTGCTGGGAGGACATCAAGAGTCCAAGAAAGAGTGTGTAGGAGCTAAGGAAGTGACATCTCTTCTGTCCTCATATCCCACTCCTGCTCTGCAGTGCCAAATATTCCCCCTCAAATGGCAAGATGGATTCAACACAACTAAATCAAGCTAAGGGCAACTGCTCAGTTTAGCTTTGAATTACGTTTCTGTTTCAGGCCTGAGGAAGTGCTCACGTGCCCAAAAGCACAGCTGTTCTTTCTCCCTTATCTAATCAGAAATTTTCTCTCTCTGCAAAGATGGACAAACATGACAAGGTGGCCAAACCCTGGAATTTTAATCCTTATGTCCATCCAGTGCTGCTCAGAAGACTGTGGTGGTTGATCACCTGAAGATCATTTGTACCAACATATCTGTGACCACTGCTGTCCACAGCACCTGTCTGCAGTGGCAGAGAGATGAGTGAAAAATGAACGGGTCCTTCAAGCCAGAGAAGATTGGGAAGGCAGGCAGAGGGAAGCTGTCCTGGTTTCAGGAAGCCAATATGTGGTTGTGTCAGTGGTGCCCATTGCCAGGCCCAGTCATACAGGGTCTAATACAATGGGATCCTCTGGGTTTTGGGAAGGTACACAGTCCACAGCTTTAACTCTGACCTGTGTGTTTCTGCTTTTAGGATGGGAGAATGAATATATGATGCAAATGGCAGCAGATTAATCTAGCTGTATATTGTGCTGCTTACACTGGAAAAGAGAGAGGAGAAATAAATACAGTTGCAGAGGGAAAGTCTATGGGATTGTGCGGTAAAACCACAGTAACTAAGACTGGTTCTTAGGACATGTGGAGAAGTGCTTTGGAAGTGACCTCTGCTGAACAGTGCCAGCTGCAGATCTCGTCTCCTTCCTTTTTAAAGAGTGATTTCATAGACATGGGGGAACATCTTTTAAAAGCAATCTGATTAGCATGGCACTACATGGCTTAAGCCTGTCCAAGTGCTCATCCTTAAACAAGTTGCAAGGTCTTCTAAAGCACAAAAGCACAAAACTCTCAGCTTCTGCAGAACTGCACTTCACACAAGTCTTCACCCACCCCCAGTGGAAATAGCAGACACAAGCCCTGTGAAAATGGACCAGCGGCTGATGGATTTCAGCACAGTTTCAGGGTAGAGCAGACTTGCAGCCACAGAATTTCCTTTGGCCTGAGCTTACACCCTCTCTGAGTGCACAGACTTTGCTGGATATAGTGGCTATAATGATTTCTGCACTGCAAAATGCAGAACATTCTGGTTTAGCTCCCTCAGTGCTGTATTTATCTGCTCTGTAACATGGTTTTGCTGGCAGGAGTGTCCCAAGGGGGATCCCAGCCTTGAGTCTCCTCCTCTTTCCACTGGCTGAGTGGCCTGCAGTCTTAGGGTTTGCATGGTTCAATTTGTAAGTATGCAAGCGTTTCAGCTCACTTAATTGCAAAGGAATGCTTATCTGATAGAAAGGTGCAGCATTGAAAAGTACAGCAGGTTTACTGCACCAAGAAGGTCTTTCAAGAGGCTCACACAGATCTGGTTTCCCCCGGGGAAGGGCATCTGAGGGGCTCGGGTGAGCAGGTCTGACCATTAGTGGGAAGAACTGGGTCTCTCTGGTTTGAGCACTAAAAATCTCACACAGTGGGTTTCTGCTCTCAAGGGTATTTTGCCGCTGATTTCTGAAGCATTTAAAAATCTTTGTAAACTTTCCTTGTTCTTGTGATCTCCTTGCTCTGAGCCATCACCAGGACCCCGCACTGAATGGACCTACCCAAAATGGCCATTTACATGTTTTAACAAAACTTTACTGTTCATTTCATGTAATGGTTTTGAATTTTTCACAAAAGGAGAAAAAACAATCTGAATAGAAAATTGTTTTCCTTTGTACATTCCATTACTCCCAGGTCTTCTTTTTCACACAGCTTTTAGTAAACATTTACTTTAAAGACTGAGTCTTTTAACCAAAAGCCAGTTTCTAAAAGCTGAGCCATTTTCAGACTTAGAAGCATGGGAACATGAGGCAAACACACATTTTCTCTTGAATTCCCCCCCTACTGCTACTGATGTAATTAGTTTCTTTTCAACACCAAATGCACGTGGCACTTGCAGCCCTGCTGTCCTCACAGAGCTGACAGTACCTTCCCTCTGCACAGCTTTCCAGGATGTCCATGTGATGATCTTTGTGGGCTTTGGCTTCCTCATGACCTTCCTCAAGCGCTATGGATTCGGAGCTGTGGGTTTCAATTTCCTCCTTGCTGCCTTTGGGATCCAGTGGGCTCTCCTGATGCAAGGCTGGTTCCACTCTTTCAAGGATGGGAAGATCCTCATTGGAGTGGAGAAGTAAGGAGGAGTTGGGCTCTGGGATGGCACCTCTGGCCTGGCCAGTGGAAGAGCTGGAATGAGAGCCAAGCAGTTGGCAACACCTGTATGTCAGTGCTGGGAACACGGGTCATCCACATTACCTGAATAATGTGGGGGTGTGAGGACGGGAGGAAGGTCAGTGGGAAATCCAGGGAATCCTAATCACTTCTTTGTCTTCAGGTGGGATCTCCAGAGCTGGGGGTGGGTAAGAGTGATCTACAGAGAAGTTTTTCCTTATTAAACCACAAATTTCCTTCCCTTCTTCCAGCCTGATCAATGCTGATTTCTGCGTGGGCTCTGTGTGCATCGCCTTTGGGGCCATCCTGGGCAAAACCAGCCCCATACAGCTCCTTGTCATGACTTTGTTTCAAGTCACACTCTTTTCAGTGAATGAGTACATCCTCCTCAACCTTCTTCATGTAAGGCTTTAGGTAGTACCCGCTTTGTTCTGCTCCTTCCTCTCTGCACCTCTTCAAACCTTCTCTCTTTGCTATGGCTCCACCAAGCCATTGCCTTCATAAGCATTAAAAATGCAAGAATTCAGGCAGCAAAAGTAGGCAGGTTGTGAAGGAGAGGGGCAGTGGGTCATGCTTCCCTGGGAAGGGAGATCTTCTGGGGTTTTACACATAAGCCTGGCAGTTCAGGAGCACTGGGTCCCTCTGTCAAGTGCACAGACAAGCTGGGCATGATGCAAATCAGGCCTCAGCTCCAGAATGAGTGGAGATTGCAGAGGCAAACCTCTGTTTTCCAATGGCTGCAGGTGAAGGATGCAGGTGGCTCTATGACCATTCACACCTTCGGAGCCTACTTTGGCCTCACGGTGACACGGATCCTGTACAGACCCAACCTGGAGCAGAGCAAGGACAAGCAGGGCTCCGTGTACCACTCTGACCTCTTTGCTATGATCGGTGAGCCAGCCCTCATCCTGGGGTGCTGCTGCATGGGGAGCACTGGGCTGCACAGGGCTGGTTCCTCCTGTGTCTCTGGGAAAAAGTGAAACCAGCATATGGAGTTGAGGAGCTCTGTATCCCAGAGGCCTTTCACATTTCAGAGTTACTCAGCTCCCGTCATCAGTGGCTGGGCTGAGATGGTGCCTGGGAAGATAAGGATGCTTTTTGGTTCCCTTTCTCTGCCAGCCTTTCCTGATGCTGGTCTCATCATGCGGGGTGTGGATCTGGGGAAGCAGGACTATAGGATGTAATTTCCCCCTGTGCAGAAAAGTTTTGTTTTCAATCCCTGCATTCTCTCTTTTCCCTTTCTCTTCCTCATCCCATCTGCCCCATCCCACCAGGTACCCTGTACCTGTGGATGTACTGGCCCAGTTTTAACTCAGCCATTTCTGACCACGGGGATGCCCAGCACAGGTCTGCCATTAACACGTACTGCTCGCTGGCCGCCTGTGTCCTCACCACCATGGCCTTCTCCAGCATGCTGCAAAAGAAGGGCAAGCTTGACATGGTAAGATGGGAGCACAGAGCCCTGCACTGCCCCAGGGATGTGTAATGAGGTTGATCAAGGGTCTCGGAAACAACTGGCACTTGTGTTTTGCTGAACAGACACAAGGTTTCTGGGGATGATGGTGAGACCAGCATCCAGGCAGAAACTGAGGCTATATTGAATAAGAAAGTGGGAATGGGTCCTGCAGGGCTTGAGGTGTGAGGTGATGCCCTGCCAAGTCACAGCAGGGACCGGACTTGCTCTTGGACATGTTGCAGAGCCCTTTTTGGCAGAGCTCCCCATCAAACAAGGCCTGCGCAGCGGCTCGTGAGCAATCGGGGGGCTGACTTGTACGTGTTGGATGTGTGGGTGACAAGTCTCTGTGACAGCAGAGCTTGCATGACACACGGGTGAGACAATTTCCATCTCATCACAACTCCCCACCCATATCTGTGGATGCAAAGAACGTGTGTGGTATGGGGAGTGGGAGTCTCTATGCACCTGTGCTACAGACAGAAGCTGCCTGTTCTTTTCTTGTTTTTCACCACCAAGTAGGAAAATGGGCCCTGATATTTCCTCTGGAAACATTTTCAGAGCTGATTCTCCCGCTTTGCCATTTGCACCATCCCTGAGCAATTACAATGTCCCTGAGATGCCAAGGCAGAGTGGTTGCCCCTGCAGGTGCACATCCAGAACGCCACGCTGGCCGGCGGCGTGGCCGTGGGCACCAGCGCCGAGATGATGCTGACCCCGTATGGCTCCCTCATTGTCGGCTCCATCTCTGGCATCGTGTCCACCCTGGGCTATGTCTACTTCACGGTGAGTGCTGCTCGAGGGCTCTGCAGCCCTGCTCCTGCTGAGGAGACCAGAAATGGATTCACTTCCCTTTGACGGTTCCTGCTTTCCAGAATCCCTTGTGACATCACTTCTGTCTCCTTTTACTGGCCCAAAATGCTCAGGAAGTTTCAGACTCCCAACAGGAGTGTGTTTGGAGGATATGTTGTTAGTTTATCTTGAGCTTGGCTCACATCTTTGTCTACAAGTCTATAGCTCTTTAATGGGACACAATATCTCTCCTCTTTCTCTGTTTATCTGAGTCCTCCATGGAAGAAACTAATTCTTTCCAGGGCCGCTCTCAATTCCCTGATCTCTCTCTACTTCCCTTCCCCTCAGCCTTTTTTGGAGTCTAGGTTGCACATTCAGGACACGTGTGGCATCCACAACCTCCATGCCATGCCAGGCCTTATTGGGGGCATTGTGGGGGCCATCACAGCAGCTGCAGCCACGGAGGATGTGTATGGAAAGGAAGGGTAAGATGGCTTGAAAATCTTCCCTGAGAATAGATTTTACCTGAAGCTGTGTGGGCTGGGAGCAAACAACAGCTTTTGTTAGTGGTTCGGAGTTGCCCAGAGTTATCCCTCAAAAACATGGGTTGCACTGACTGTGTTGGGCTTACTGAATTGTAGCCTCATCTTATGCAGCTGACTCTTGGTGGCCTCATAAAGTGAGGCACAGTCCTGATGTTTGGCATTATTCTGGGCCACAATGTGGAGGGAAGTGCTTCTCCCTCCCCCCTGCATTGTTTAGTGGGGTCAGGTAAGGCTAAAAGTCTGAATTACAAAGAAAATGTTTGTATTTTGGGCTCCTCCTTGGTCAAGCTTTGCCAGGGGTCAGAGAAAGAAGTGAGCAGTGTTTTGGTCATTGGAACACTGCAGAAGAGGGATGGGGGTAGGGAAGAGCTCCCAAAAGAGCAGGGCAACATGGTTCCTCCGGAGCCGGAGAATGCCTCCTGCCAGGGGCAATCATCACAATTTCTGCCCTCGGCAGGTTCATCAAGGCGTTTGACTTCACGGGCGTGTACCAGACACGGACACCAAGCATCCAGGGAGGCTTCCAGGCAGCCGGCATTGTGGTGTCTCTGCTGATGGCATTCGCTGGGGGAGCCATCGTGGGTAAGCCGGAGGGCAGCGCGGAGAGGGGAGGACGCTGAAACAGCGGCATCCATGTGCCGGATCCATCCTGCGGGGACAGCACCGAGCGCCGTGCCAGGGCTGCGTTCGTCCCCTTGGGTGGAGCACCCGCATCCCCCCGTGCCCACCGCCCTGCCCTCCACCTCACAGGGGGCATCCTGAAGCTGCCCATCTGGGGGGACGCCGCGGCCGAGAACTGCTTCGAGGACGGCATTTACTGGGAGGTGAGCGGGCCGGGAGCGGGAGCGGGGCGGGGGGCACGAGATGGCGCTGTCGGCCCGCGGCCCGGCCCGGGGGGCTCAGGGGGCTCTGCCGCAGGTGCCGGAGGACGAGGAGAGCGACGTGTACCACATGCACAACCCCGACAAGCCCGCCTCGCCCTGAGCCGCGCCGCGCCGCCCGCCCGCCTGCCCCGCCGCAGCACCGAGCCCCGCTGCCGCGCCGAGGGATCGTCCGCTCCCCGTGACCACGGGGCTCTGCCCTGCTCTGCCGCTTTTGTGGATATAATAAAGTCGTGTTCTTCTTTCCAGGCCTGTGCTGCCGTGTGTCAGCGGCCGAGCGGGATGGGATGTGCGGCACAGGGATGGGATGTGCGGCACAGCAGCTGCCAGGAGAGCTCTTGGCTGCCCCGGGCAAAGCAGAGGCGCTGGGACACTCCTGGTGCCCTGGGGACAAAGTGGAGGCATGAACGGTGGCAGCATAGCCTGGGTGTATTACACAATGTTTTAGATAGTACGGTCTGGGGAGATACTTGTTTTGGGAGCTGGCACCCTGAGATGACAACGCCCGCTGTGGGAAGCACAGGCTGGGCTGGGTCTTCTTGAGGAGGGGATGCTGGGGTGCAGCAGCCAAGCCTCTACTCATCCTGCCATCCACGTGGGGGTGAGGGCCATTGTGAGTCCAGCTACACTTCTACATGATGGCGTCTGCCATCACCTTCTCTTGAACTGCCCTTCCAAGGCCTCCATCAGCTCCTTGGGAACCTTGTTTGCATGTACAGCACAGGCTGGCAGGACCCTTTCCTCTTTTTTGGCTTCATCCATTTCTTTCAGTGTCATCAGATGGCTCTTTCCACTGTCTGGTGCTATTCTGATGAGAAGAGGACAGCCCCCATCTCTTAGCTGGACCATCAGGCTTCAGCCAGAGTTGGAGGACACAGGGATGAAAATCAGGCCTAAAATCCTGCATGTTTTCCAGGGTGATATAATATGAGGAGCAGAAAAGGAAAAGGGAGGGGGGGAAAGGAGGTAGGAGGGCTGATAGGTCTCTTCACTGCATCTAGCTGTAATTCTTACACCTGAGGGGGGGAGTCAAAAGTAGCTATTCACATCCCCTTGGGATATGACACCCTCATTTTCCATGCTGGGTAAAGACAAAAACCCTTTACAACATGTTTCTGGAATTTGTCAGCGGCTGCCAGCAGCAGCATGTTAATTAAATGTCGGCAAAGATGGAAGCAAGAGGCTCTGCTCTAATTGGACACTTTGCTTGGTGGAGCTGAAAAACATTGTGACAGAGGAGGAGGTGCCGAAACACTGTGTTCCCCTGCCATGGCGGGGACGGGGACAGCCAGGCACGGAGACGCTCTCTCCTGTACACACATTGCCTCCATTTGGCCTGAAACAACCTCACCATTGAAAAAAAGAAGAGTAATAAAAGGCCTAAAATCCTCCACAGGATTGGTTTCCAGCACGGCAGCGGTGTGGCATGCAGGGAAAGGGCTGGTTGGCTGAGGAGAAATTCAGAAATATCGTAGCCGGGCCAGCTGGAGCTCCAGCCTGCTTGCCAGCAAGTGGTGTATTGTATATTTCTTTTATGATGGCAAAGGCAGGTCTGACAGGGGTTAGAAATGGTCTCTGGAGAATGATCCCCGCAGAGGCTGAAGCATACATTGAGCTGCATCCTTTCTCTAAGACAGGGATGGGAAAATGTAGGGCAAGTGTTTTCCCTGCGCTGGGATCTGCTGAAGGAGGGAGATCTCATCCCAGCTTCTCTGCACTGGGAAAGGGATGTAACAGCCATTTTCTGCTCACAGCTTCATCCAGAGAGTGCATCAGAAACCACCACAGAGATGTTCACTGACAGGCACCATTGACAGTGTCATTTCAGAAAGGAAGTCCAAAATTTTCCCCCCAAGTCTACAAAATCTAAAAGCAGCAGCAGACCTTTGGGGCACTGCATTTCTTCCTGTGTGACTGGACTGGTGTCCCTTCATCCCACACCATTTAAATTCTGTCTGTGTCCCAGATAATCTGTGTGTCCAACCTTCATGGCCTCTGGTCTTTCCTCCCAGCAGCTCACCAGGGTCCATGTAATGGTAAGGACTGCGTGACCCTCTTCCTTCAGCAAGGTGTCCAACCCACATCTCTGATGGGACAGACAGCTCTGTGAGCCCTGGGAGATGGTCCTGTCCCATGTGCACCTGCTGGAAGAAGAAGCCCTGACCGAATTCCCCGGCCCTCTGGGCTGTGCCTCCTCCTCGTGGGAAGACCCCCAAATTGCCGGGGCTGCTGGGCAGCGAAGCGTTTTATTGCCCGTGCTCTGGCGGGGCTCAGTCTGGTCTCAGTGCCTAAATCACTCGCTGGGGCTGGCCGTGCAGCTTTAATTCCCTGGCAAACAATGCCGGGAGCGGGCTGCTGCGTTTGAAGTGCGGCCGCGGCCCCAGCGGTGGACGGAGGGTTTCTCAACGGGGGAGCGTGGAGAGCAGAGGATTGGGCTGCTCCAGCAGGCGGGAGAACATGTGAGAAAGGGGCTGGAGATACTCGCGGGGATTAGGTGGTACAAATTGGCTGGGAAGCACCGGAGCCATTGACCAAAGTTGTCCTGGGGCAGGTTCCCATGGGGGGGGTGGCTGAAACAACCTGCTTTCAAGGAGGCTGGAAGGCCCAGCCTGGCTGCTAATCCCCTGGGATCTCTGTGGCATGGAGCAGAAAAGAGGTTAAAAAAAAAGGGAAAATCTCATGTAAAGGTGGTGGTTTCCCCAAGGGGATGATGTTAGAGAGAGAAGGGAGGAGGTGGGGAGGAGGAACAGCATAGTTTAATCCCTCTTTTAATAGGCAGGTGGTGGGCTTTGCTCGCACTCCTGCTCCTGCAAGCTGCTGCAGAGATTTTGGCAGAAGGCCTTTGCTCACCTCTGCTGTCCCCCACTCTTGGTGGAGAGGGGCCCCATCTGCGGATCTGCCCGGGACAAGGAGGTTTGCCTGCTTACTACACCTGTGCCCATGTGTGTGCTGGTGTGCACAGGTGCAGGTGCACATGGTGTCACCCGCAGACTTGGGCTGAAATGGGCTCACTGCACACCCCAGCCACTGGCCACTGCATATCTCCTGCTGGTGGCATCCCCATGTGTACAAAGCCGTACATCCCCACGTCCTCCTTGACCTTTCACAGGTGGCACACTGAAAGCCAAACTGCAGGTGCTGTTGGTGATGTTCACACACTGTTGGCCGTGGTGCCACCGTGCACATCCTCCCACCTGTGCCACACACACCCAGCCACCTTTGGGCCCGTATGAGTGGCATGTCCAGGCCCCGCCTGCCCACGTGTACAAAGCCCCATGTCCCCACAGCCTCCTTGCCCTTGCACAGGTGGCACACTGAAAGCTATGCTGCAGGTGCTGCTGGTGATGTTCACACACTGTTGGCCATGGTGCTACCTGTGCCACGCACACCCAGCCAACTTCGGGCCTGCGTGCCCAGGCCCGGCCTGCCCACATGTACAAAGCCACACATCCCCACAGCCATGGCCTCAGCCTCCTTGACCTTGCACAGGTGGCACACTGAAAGCCACACTCCAGGTGCTGCTGGTGATGTTCACACACTGTTGGCCATGGTGCTACCTGTGCCACACACACCCAGCCAACTTTGGGCCTGCGTGTCCAGGCCTGGCCTGCGTGAGCCCCGCTGCAGCCCCTCTGAAGGAGCGCTGTAAATTGTAATCAGATTAGGGCAGCCGGTCGCTTAGGGCCCTTGAAAAGGGCATACGTCCCCTCATCAGTACCTAGCATTGAGTCGCACAAAGGGTCTAAGTAACTCGGCAGGGGTCGGGCCCTCTGGAGCGCAGGGGAGGGGGCTCGCCTTTCTTTTCTCTCTGTCCCTTGTAATTATGTCAATTTGCTAGCCAAATTGTTTGCTTGAGTGGACAGTGGGGGCTTGCCCCCCTTCACACCTCCCCCCCACCCCTAACCCCATTCATGTGCTAATGTGGGAAGGAGCACGGCCTCCTGACTTCGGGAGGTGGCCGTCAAGGAGCAAAGCACAGGGGGGCATGGGGTAGGAGCCCCCCGTTTATGTGCCCATGGATGCCTTGGCCTCGCGGCCCCGATGAACAGGGCTCTCCTGGTTACTTTACCCCGTGGCAGGGTGTGCAATGGCCGAGCAGCCCCAGCCAGCCCTGGCTTTCTCTGGCCACCCCTCACCTGTGCCACATGCCCTCCTGGGCCACGGCATCCCCAGGGCCAGGAGCCTTGCCCTCTGCACTGTGGTTTTCCCGGCACACCTCCCCACCCACTCACCTCCCAGCATTTGCATATATTCTGCCCGCAAATCCTTGTCAAGGGGACCCTCTTTATTGCCTGTATAGATCACAGGGTGTTAGTTAAGGGGCTTCTTTGTATTGCCTCAGACAGCTGGGGTCATCAAAAGTCCTGTGGTGGGAAGGAGAGACAGGAGGAGGGGGGAAGCTCTGACAATACAGACTGAAGGATTAAAGGAGCATATAAAGTTCCTATTGAGTGAGACAAGAGGCTGTTCACTCCCAAGATTGACAGCAACCAGGAGGCGATTCCCAACACAATGTCCAATTAATTCTCTACCCTCTTCGCTGCCGTCTCCTCCTCCCTCCTCTCCTGGGCTGGGGCATGAGCAGGGAAGGGCTGAGGCTAAGATCCTTGAGAAGGTAATTAATTATTCCTGACTAAGAGGAGCTTGCTGAGGTGAAGGCCAGTCCCCAGGCTCGCTGAGCATCCATCCCGCTCCTACAGGCTGCCATCAGTTTGGGCCACTTCAGGGTAGTTTTCCTCTCTGACACAGAGCTGTCCCACCAAAAGTCCATCTTCATGGCATGTGCTGGACAATAACCTGGGCTACTGCTCAGCCTGGAAGAGAAAGATTTAGGGCTAAAGCCAAGCTGACAGTGAAATGCAGCAGGACAAGGCAGCAGGAGGAAAGACAGGGAGCAGGGCAAGGTGCGTGACCAACACGTATGGGCATGCAGAGCATCTGAGGAGAGGCAGAGCAGCATGTGCCAGGCCCAGGGATGAGATTTTACCTGTGTGTGCAGTGGCAGTGGTTAAAGCAGGTCCACCCATCCTGGTTTTGTAGGGAGAAGTGGGTTTCTGGCAGTGAGGATGCATTGCCACTGTTCCCTGGGCTAGCCACCCACACTGGCCCCAGTGCTGGCCATAGCAGAACATGTAGGAGATATTGTAGGATACTGCATCTCTTTGGTGTACCCCATGTACAAGAGCAGAATCTGGGTTATCATGTGAAATTTCTGCAAGCCACTGAGTACACAAATTGTCTGACTTGGCTGGTCTGGTTTTTCCTTTAAAAATACCTCAGCCCAGAGGGAGGAAAGCAAAAGCACCTTTCTCTGAGCTGGGCATCTTTTCCTTGGTACTCTCTGTGGCAGTGAGGCTCCCAGACATGAGTGGCCAAAGTCCTTCAACAGTGACAAACATCTTCAAACCACCTCATTTGTGAGAAAAAGCCATGCAAGGAGGACAGCCTGTTCTCACCACAGGGACATTTTGGCCAGCCCACCTTCTAGTGCTCAGCACTGACCCCTTCCCCTCTGCCACCCCTGCCCCGATCAGCACGGCATGGGGTACCAGCGCTGCCCTCCCTGCACACCTCAGGAGCAGGGGATGCCCTCGGGATGCCGGCCTGGGGCTGCCAGGGGCTCGGCACCTCCTGCCCGCTCCCTCCCGCCGCACACGCTCCCAGTGAAGTTGTTTGAAAGTCTTCCGGCAGTTTTCCCGGCCAGGAATAACAGATTAGCCATGATCTGATCAGCCCAGTATCTAAGCTGTATTCTCCCTGCTGACAAGTATTTGAAAGAGGGGAGGGGCCACTTTCAGCCCAACGATGAATCTTTCAGCGACAAGAAAAGACCCTTTTTTCTGCCTGCCAGCCGCGGGCTGCTCCGTGCCCTGTTGCTAAGCGAGACCCGGGGCTGCTGCTTGCACGCGGCCGGCTCCAGGGTTAGCAGGATCAGGATATTCACACCAGACATCTTCGTTTTTTTAGGGAGGGTGTTTCTTTTCTCACCCACCTCTGCCTGGCAAATAACAGCTCGCTGGCGAGGCCCGGGGATGCTCCTGCTGAGGCAGCTTGCCCTGGGAGGAAAGGGAAAATGCAGAAGCTGTTGGAGTGGAGACTGGGGCATTGGGGTCAGGCACTCAGCCCTAAATGTCTGGGGTTTGCTACCACACGTGGGGCTGTCCCTATCTGGGATGTGGAAGGGCAGCCATCCCACAGCCCCCATGTCCTGGTGGTTTTGGGCGCAGTGGGACCGTGGGGAGATGGACGTGGAGGATGCTTGGTGCTGGTGTCTGAGAAAAACCTGGCCTGGCCTCATGCAGGGGTGGCTCTGGGCATGGTATTGCAGAGGAACATGTGGCGGAGGAAATAGGAGGATAATCTCCAGTTTTGGGATGCTTTTTTAGTCCCCACAGCATCACTCTGCTCCAGAGCACCGTCTTATCCTGTCAGCACCAGCCGTGTGACCCTGGGAGAAAAGGGAAAGCACTAAGACAAAGGCTTCCAGGCTATTTCTGAAGCTGCCAGCATGAGGTGCCCTCGCCTAAGACATGGTGCTCGCATCTCTCCTCTCCTGCAAGGCAGCGGTGAAGGGAGGACTGCGGGCTGCCAGGGCTGGGGCTGGCACCTTCTCAGAGCCCTGCCCGCCCTGCCTTTCCTCCCTCGCTCAGGCAGAGTGTGGCAGGAGGAAGGAGGCTCTCAGTGCTTCGTGTACCCCTCCAGTGACTCTCTAGTGCTGCTGCCAGCCTCCCTCAGCAGCCCCGAGCAATGGCATCCCAGTGTTACTGATGCACGGCAGCTCAGGCTCTTTGTGAGCAGCCCTGTGCAGGAAATCTCCCTCTCACACTGCTGTAGGAAGCCTGGAGAAACCCACTCATTCCTGCCTCAGCCCAGGAAGTCTTGCCTGACCTCAGATTCCTGCAAGCCCTCGATATCTTGATAGAGGTGACCCGGGTTCATTCCACTGATGTGCAGGAGTGTGGAAGAGACATGCAGAGAGGCTGTTTCCTTTTCCAGGGGAAGGATAAACCTCTCTGGCACAGCATCCCAAGCTGTTCACTCTCCTCAGGCCATGCCCTGTGCCCAGCTGGTGCAGAAAGCCCCAGGGAAAGATGCCAGAGGGGATGTAAAATGTACTGCTGCCTTCAGCAGCAAAAAAAGGAAAGAAACCCTGAGCCCTGTGGTTTGAAACAAAAAATGCTGGATCCATGGCTGTGGTACAGCCCCTTTCTGGATCTTTAGCAGCACAAAGCAGCTGACAGACTGGCCTCTCTGGCCCAGTGAGCTCTTGTCCAGTTTGTGGATGTTCCCTCAGTGGCTGTAGGGGCAGCACCAGTGCTGATGTCACGGCCACCCCAGTGCCATGGGCAGTGGGATGGCTTCCCCAGGACCTGGAGGTTGTCCTGAGTCACATCAGGGGCATGATGACTTTCTCCTGCATTCCCAGGAACAGAGGTACCTATGTTTGGCATTCTGGAGGAAGGTGGAGTTATGGGTGCAGGTGCTCTATCAGTTTGTGCTTGCCATGGGCAGCAATGGCTGTGGGGGCTCTTTTCCATGCTTGGCAGAGGGCACCCACCCGAAATAGATCCCTCCTAGCCAGCAGCTTCTGAAGGATATGCTCAAATCTCTCTAGGCTTGAGCCAGCAAAGCACAGGCAAGGTCTGCTGATTTTGAGGCTCTCACACAGTCCTACCTAATTCTGTAACCCTTTTTTCCTGGCTGTTGGTCATTCTGGCATGGACAAGCTCTCAGCTTTGGGACCTTAGCAGTCCTCTGGTACTTCAGGCCAGATTTCTCACTCTTTGTGTGTATCTCTGCCAGCCATGAGTCATGCTCTCCACTGCACAGCCAGGTCTCCTGCCTTGCTCTGCAGCCAAGAATCACCTGTGTGAATGAGCAGCGAGAGAGCTGGGTGGGGGCTGGAGCACAACTCCCTGCATCCTCTCCTGGGGAGGCTGAATGACTTTTGACATACATCTTAGAGCTTCTTGGCCCATTGCTTGGCTAAACCTGCAAATGGCCTCTGTTCCTCTTGGATACGTTCTCTGACTTGTTGACTTCACCATCTGCAATACAATGACCCAATGCTCACACCATGGACATGAAGACCCATTTTTGACTGCTCCTGAATTCCTCACTGTCATGGCACTGACCAGGTTTTTAGGAGCTCCATATGCTACACACAGCAAATCCACAGCATCAGAATTAATTGCTCCTGACTTTATTCCTTTTGTCTCAATTTTGTCTGCTGGCTTTGCTTCCAAGCCTTGGCTTTGCCTTGGATTGTGCTTGGCAGGTGCTGGAAGGTGCTTTGTGAATGAGAGCAGGAGCATCCCATATGGCTCCACTTTTCTCTGGGGAATCCTGAACCACTAAAACCAATTTACTCTGTAACTCTGGGTAGCCTCTACACTGGAAATGCTCTGTAAAAGCCTTCTTTGGGAAGGATGTGGTCTGCAGAGAGCTTTGACTGTCCTCCTGATGGTCTGATCATCTGCAGGAGAGCACAAGGGCTTTTCCATGGCCAGGCCTGAGCAGCACCATGTCTTCCTGAGGAAGAAAGGAAAATTTGCCTTCAAGGACTAGCAGGTAAAACCTGATCTGAGAATTCATGTCCCAGTGATGAGATAAACCATTGTGCAGCAAAGAATAGTACACAATGTAAGCACTCAGGAAAGAAGAAAATAATTTTATCCTGATTTCTAGTGTCTTCCTGACTTGTGAGCACCCTTCCATACTCACACATGTCAGCAGAACACCACGGAGATATATTTGTATGAAAATCCATTTGTCTCCACAGCTATCTCTGGCATTTCTTCCCCTGCCCTTAGCTCCTGTGGCTGTGGCTTGGGTTTGCCTGTGCAAAGGGACAGCATCAGCACCCTGCGTCCAAAGGAAACCAAAACAAAGAGCCACCATGGGATCAGCATGGGAGCTTGGATGGTTTGGGAGCACACCTTGAGCATTGCAGCATCCTTTTGTGGGGGAAGGGGGTCCCCCCACAGGCCTCCCTGCAGACAAGGGCCCCCGCTCAGAGAGAAGTGGCGGCACATCAGTATGCAGGAGTGGTCGCTGCTCGCCAATAAATTAGCATAAACCACTCTAGGAGGTAAATAGACATACAAGGCGCCAGTGTGTGCAGCGTGGGCTGTGGCTTTGTCTCAGCCCCACTATTGTCATGGCCCCTGCTGCACACTGACCGAGTGGGGCCGGTGTGGTGGGCTCTTACACTTTTGACTGCTGGATAAAAGGGGGGAACATAAAGAGAGGGGAGAACTTTTTTTCGGGGTTTTTTATAAGTCCAGACGAAGTTACAGACGTCTGTTAAACGTCAATTACAGCTGAATAAAGACGTCTGCTTGAGGCTTAGTTATGGCTCCTTTCAGCCACCGAGATTTTTCCAGGGCTGGTCCAGGATGCCTTCGGCAACCTAATTTGGAGATTGTAACTCTATAAACAGGCTCTGGCATTAATCAAGGCTGGTGAAAATGCAAATGATGGCATGGAGGGGGCTTGGGGACGGGACGGGGTCCTGTGCCTTGCAACTCAGGGCAGGGAGTAAAAAGAGGGAAGCAAAGAGGAAGAAGAAAGGGGCCATGCAGAGGAGTAGGGATCCATAAATAGAGAGCTTGGTGGGGTTTGCTGACTTTCCTCATGGTGCCCTGGGAATCTGGTCTCATCAAGACTCATCTGTATCCGACTCTTCTTCCCACTGATTAACCCTTGTGGTGCTCCTGGCCATATAAGCCTGGCTGCCTATGTTTTTCCCAGACCAAAGCCAAAACAGCAAAAGAAACCAGGCATTTAATGCTTTAAAATCCTGGAGGATCACTGGGTGTTTTGGAGCATCCAGAGTATGTGAGAGAGGGTGTCAGAACAGTTCAGAGGCTGCAAGGAATGATTCCTTTTGAAAGGGCAGCTCGTGCTCTCCATCTCTCCCTGTTGCTTATTATGTGGCCTGTTGGTGTTGTTTTGATTTTGTCATGGGAAAAAGGCCTCTGAGCTCTAGCTGGGTGCAGGGGGAATGGTCAGTGTTGTCCATGCCGCTAAAAGACATGCTGATGACCACAGAGGCCAAAACACACTTCAGATGGGACAAGGTATAAAAGGACGTTCTTCCCTCTGGGATACATCCGTGTCAAGAGGCTGAGGGTGCAGGGATGGAACTCACCTTGGCCTCATTGGCAGATTGTCTTGTGCCCTGGGGTGGGTCAGTACCTGGTGGGGAGAACCATGTCCTGCTGTACAGCCATGTCCTAGCCAGATGATGCAGCCCACAATATGAGGAATAAGCCTGGAAATCAGAGTGGAAGCAGTGCAGATGCTGAGGGCTTGCTGTCTGGTGTGTGGTGTGGAGGAAGCTCACTCCTCACTGCCCCAGATCATGGAGCATCCTTCCCATGCTCTGCCCTGGGGCTCAGCACTGTGCTGGCCCAATGTGCCATGCAGTGACTGTGGGATGGATGGTCCAGAGGAGCTCCAGTCTCCATCTTTCCCCCAGATCTTCTGGGAATCTTCTATTTTGGAAACATTTGAGAGGAGAGTATTTTAGAGGTGACAGTAGCACAGGAAACCCCTTTCCATTCCACTCCCTTGGCAAAGCATGTTCTCATTTCTGTTCTTTGGGGAACATTCTCTTCCCATCTTAACTCCACTTCTTTTACTCTCTGCCACTCCCTCTCCCCCATCTCAAATGAACACACACTTTCCTGTCTCCTCTCTGTCTCCATATCAGAAAAATCAAACAGACAGAGAGGCACAGAGAGTTGCTTCTCTGGTTTCTTGGGGAAACTCTTGTCCGTTTTCAATAGATCAGAGTACCAGGCTCTTCCTTGGCCCATGGGGATAGAGGCTGCAGTCCCATTTATCTCACAGACCTGCCATGAGACTGGCTGGAGGGGTTGACAGAAAGGGGGATTTATTGCAGAGCACTGACACAGAAATGCACACCCCAGGTCCTTCCCCTTTGGGTGATGATTAGGAAGGAGCCTGCCCCTCCCAAACCATTATCCTGACACTGCTGGGGACTGAAACCTAATGCATTTTCCCCAGTTTTTTTTTCCATCCACCCATGGCTTCAGAAATGGTCTGAAAAACCACCAGCATGCTTCTGGAAAACACCTGAAGGGTACCCTCCAACCCGAAGAGAATCTACAGGGTCGATTTAGGCCAGAAGACATTCTTTTGATTATGGTTTATACACAGCTGAGCAGTTTTCCTGGTGAAGCATCCTGAGAAATCTGTAGTTGGTCCTGGGGAAGTGTGAATGAGGTGCTGTGCCAAGGCTGTGGAAACCCCTTGCAGGAAAGTGGCACATGTTCATGTGTGTCTTTGGCAGGATTTGATTTTTTTTTTTTTGCATCAGGATGTGGTTCAGAGGAAAGCAAAGGGAAGGGCAGGAGGGTGCAACCTCACAGGGCTGCAAAGACTGGCTTAGGCAGAGATGCAGAGCAGCAGGACCTGAACAGGAATCTGGTTGTTATGGGTTGAACTGCAATTGCTGGTTCTCCAAGGCTCAGGTTACCATGCACTCACATCCTTTCCCCTTTCACCTGGGAAGAGGGGTACAGGCAGATTTTTGGGGAGCTTACAGCCCTTCCAAGGAAAGGAAGGTCAGACCTTGCAGTGACAAAGTGTCACTGAGCCCAGAAACCACGAGACAACAGAGAAAGAAGGGGTGGAGGTGGGAAGGAGGATGAAGATGAGAGGATGATAAAGGGGGATGTGAATCAGGGCACAGAGCCAGCCCAGCGGACAACGCCCAGGGCTTCCCGAAAAAAATGGAGGATGGGGTGGACCAGCGACAGCTGGAAGATTTAATTGCTCCTCTCCACAGACCTGTTCGGCTCCCTCCCTCTCAGATCTGCATTTCAATATGAGAGCAGCAGTAAGTGGGATGCCGCTGGAAGGGGTTAGAATGATTAATCATTTAAAAAGCAAGATCTTAATTACAGGGTGCAATTTTTGCTATTTAAGGAGTCCATTCGTTTCCAGAAAGGAAAATATATATATATATACGTTCATATATATATATACTGCAGGTTATTCTCCTTCTGAAGAAAATGGGAGGGGGGGAAACCGGGGGGCCACAGCACCCAGGCTGGCGTGGCCGCCCCTGCCTGGGCGAGGGCGTTGGTGTGCGAGGATGGCGAGGGGGAGGTGGTGTCATTTGTTCCCCGAGTGATATTTTTGAAGGGTGCTGGCTGCGAGCGTTCGCCGCGCTTAACCACGCGTTGGCACAATCTGTGCCGGAGCAGGCAGACGGCTTGTGCTCAGCCTCCCCCGGCACGGCTCCTCCTCCGCCGGGAGCGCTCGGCCGCCCTCAGCACCGCTGACCCCTGGGCCGGAATAGCTCCCAAAGGATGTTTTGGGGGGTAATTGCCGTGATAACATCTTGTCTGCTGGGAGCCAGGTTGAGACCTCGGAAGGCTCACCCTGCCCGCGGCTGGGGCAGCTCCCATCGTGCTGGGGGGCTGTGGGCCGCAGTGCCACCCCCGATGGGTGACACGGGCTGTCGGGGCACAAGGGGACACCGGCTCAACTGGTGCCGGGACCGGCGGCTGCGGGCTCGGCCCCGTCTCACCCCGCGCCGCAGCCTGGAGGGAGGTGACGGGGGTTAATCGCCCACCGCCTCCCCTCTGACCCCTCTGTGGGTTTTTCTCTTGTATGGTCATTTAGCCGTCCCCTGACACAAAAGGGAGCGATTAAACACAGCTCAGGCCCTTCATGCTTTAGTGGATTAATTTGCTGATCCCCCACGGATTAAAGGTCTCGACAGGATCAGCGGGAGCAGCGGGGCAGACCCCGGCGGGAGGAGGCCAGTGATAGTCCCGGGCAAGCTCCAACCCGCAGCAATCCCCCTCTCCGGGGACCTCGCGGTGTCACCGAGCCATGTCAGGGTTCAAGGCATCGGAAGCTCGCCTAAATAGCGCATCCTCAGCCCTCCTGCTCGCTCTGCCGAGAGCCGAGCGAGGCAGAGCGGCCGCCGGCCCGTTCGCCCCGGGCAGCGGAGCCGGTGCCGGGCACCCGGCCAAGGTGAACGGGGCCAGCGGGAGCGGCGGTTCCGAGGGAAACGGGGAGCAGCGCTGATTTTGGGGGGCTGCACCCCAATGAGGGGGGAGCGTGGTTACCTCCCCCAGGCCTGCGGGAAGCAGAGATTGCATCTGCCTTTAATTACTCCCTCTCTACATATCAGATGCTCGTGCACCTTCTGCACATGAATGCTGATTAATTGCAGGGTTAGGCTCCGAGGCAGGCCGGACCACATTATTTCTGATGTTTGCTCTTTTCACGAGGAGAATAAATGCCATGAATCCACAGTAATCAGTGGCTTTTAGCTTGTCACTCTTATGACACTCTTTACTTAGACCAGGAAATGGCAAATGTGGTGGAAATAAGAACTTTATTATCTTTTTTTTTTTTCTCCCAAAAGGGAGGTGTCTGGTGAGGAGGGGGGAAGAAGGTGGTAGGGGCATCTCGAGGGAGAGGGAGAAAGCGGCTCCATTTTCCCTGTGAGGAGCTGAGCTTCACCCTGTTCAGTGAGGGAGAGAGAGAAAGCAGCAGCATCTTTGTGAAAGGAGGAGGCTCGGGTGGCACATCACACTGGGGCTGTCCTGGAGCAGTGGTGGCATCCTGGGGACAGCAAGGCTGGAGGGCAGCGGGATCTCTGCTACCCTCCGTAGCATCTGTGGCCTTGCCTGAAACGCTGAGCTTGGGCGTGCACGGTAGAGCCGCATCCGGGCACCGGTACCCACGTGTGCTGCATCCAGCCCGAGACATCCCTTAGCCTAACCGGAAAGGAACAAGGCTGGGGAGAAACCCAGAGGGATCATCGTAGAAAGGTCTGGCTTGGAAGGGACCTTAAAGATCATCTAGTTCCAAACCACCTCGTTCCAAGGATGCCGAGTCTCCTGGCGGGGATGAGCTCTGGGGGGGACAAGCAGCAGCACCCACAGCATGTCCCAGCCCTCACCCTCTGCCTTCTCTCGCCGGCAGGCCCCGTTCTCCTCCCAGCAGAGCCCCATCGGCTCAGGTGGGAAACCCTTTCACCGCCTCCCTCAATGCCCTGCTACCGATCTCATTGCCACCGCTTAGCTCAGTGCGAGGGCAGCCCTCGCCTTTTCAGCAGCGAACATCTGGCGTGCGGCGGGCGCCTGGCCACGGCCCCGGCCCCCTCCCCGCGCCGCCCCGCCGGGCTCGCCCGCAATTAGGCAGCCCCGAGCCCCTGGCCGCGGCCCCGCTCAGGTGAGCGCCCGGTTCCGAGGATGGAGGTGTAATTAAGGTTAATCAGGGGGCCGGGGATCAGGGCGGTGGTGGGGAGACCCAGCGAGCCTAATGGCGGCCGTAATTAGGCAGCTGTGGAGAAGCGGTTAATGAAGACGGCAACCGTTAATAAAGCTCTTCCTGAGCAGCCTTCTGGCCCGGGTAATTGAGGGATTTGCAAGTGCCATCTCCCCCTTAACCCTGTAATGAGCAGACCCGTGGCAGCCCGCGTTAACCCTTCCGGGGACGGAGGCGGTGGCAGCGGGGCCGTTCGGCGCTCCGCGGGGCCGCGCCGGCAGGGCCGTGCCGGTGAGATGCGGGTTTGCGCATCTCCCCTTGCCGCCGGGTCCCCAGGGCTCCCTCTGCCCCGTGGCTTCCCCCGGAGCCCTTTGAGCCATGCTCAAAGCGGCTGGCAGAGACTTTTCTCGCAGATGCTGTGGTTTCCCACGCCTGCCTCGGCATTATGCAATCCCCCCCAGCCCTCAGCGCCCCCCCGGCCCCACCACCCACCAGCGCCGGGATGTCATCATCAGCCCAGGCCCTGGGAACCCACATTGTTAGCTTAGTAAATAGAGAAATCCCCACTCAAGCATTGCAAATGAGGGCAGAGGGGGAGCCGGGGAACCGCGCCGGCGGGCCGCAGGGTCTCTCCCCTCTCTCTCTCTCTCTTTGAGTTGTCAGATGAATTCAGTGGTTAACAAAGAGCAAGGGAGGGAGCTGAGCTGCTGTCGCAGCTGGGCAGGGCGGTAAGAGGAGGCAGGACTGCAATGCCACTACTCCAGCGAGCAGCTTTGGCCCTGCAATACCTGCTGCAGGTGGGCAGGATCTTGCATACCCCCAGAGCTGGGCCTGCCGAGTACCTGAGCATCAGTAACTCTGCGCCCTGAGGCTTGTACTGCAACAGGGGTGACAGCCAGGGAAAAAGCAGGGAGACTGGGGACACATCCCATCCTTGCTTTGCTTCTCTGCTGCTGGTTGTACTGGCACGGATGCAATTCCCCAGGGAATCTTGGGACCTTGCTGAGGTATGGGGACCCACCATACCAAAATGCTTGTGAGCATCCTGAATGTGTCAGTAAGGAAGTAAGGCAGATCAAAAGACACTGAAATGCTTTTATTTTCATCTGAAATAAAAAAAGAAGCACAACAGAGCTGCTTTTACGGAACGATGGTTCTGCTTTTCTGAGTGGGGCATGAAAATCACTGGTGAGGGGAGCTCCCAGCTCTGGTAGCAGTAATGCTACTTAGTCTGTAGCACAGCAAAGCCTCTGTTGGCCCTACCAGGAGTTTTCCTTCACCTCTCACCAGGGTCCCTCCTGTTTCCCTCTAATTCTGGGTTTCTGTATGCGCAGGGAGGTGTTGGGGAGGGTACACAGCCCCCTCTGCAAGGTACACAAGGCTGAGAGCTCGGCACGTCCCACTTGGCACGCGTGTGGAGCCAGACTCCATGCTGAAACTGCTGCTATTGACTCTGCCCTGCGGCAGACAGGACAACTGGGAGTCTTTAAACTCTTTATTAAGATGTGGAGGTGTGGGTGCCCTGCTCTGCCAGTTGCCTTAGTCTAGAGGCAGAACAGGTCACGCACTTTGTGGCGCTGTGCGCAGTGATGCTGTTCCTGATGTGAACAGTGCCTTCCTTCCAGAGTGCCCACAGAGCTGCTGTCCACAGGAACGCCGAGGGTGGGCACAGCCTGAGGGTCAGGAGGAGCCACGAGCCCCTGGCTGGGAGTGGGCACCCAGAGGTGAGAAGGGAGCACAGATTCAGGGCTGTTCTCTCTCCTAATAAAAAGCTTTTGCTTTTTTTGCACCCACCACTGGATGGTCAGAGAAATCTGCCTGGGGGGCACATTTTCCCAGGCCATGGTGATTTGCAAGGGGTTGAAAGATCTCAGTCTTTGATTTCTAATGCTAACCTGGCTTCATTGAACTGTTTTGTTAAGCTCTTCAAATGGTGTGTTTCCATTATAATAATGTTTGGTTTAAAATAAAAAAGACCTTTTTAAGATGGTAGCAAAAATGTTTCACTCTGTGTCTTTGCCCCTGGTTTCAGCTGCTGCAGCTGGATTAGCAGTGGATGCAGGAGGCTTGGGGAGCCCCTGAATTCCTGCCAGGGTGTTCATCAGAGCACTGGCAGCTCAGCCACCCTGGTAACTTGTGCTGTTAGGTGTTGTCAGGACCAAATCCTTTCCCCAGCAAAAGAGGGGCAATTGCTATTGCCATCAGGCAGCCAGAGGCAGAGCTGCTCAGATCGTGTACTGGGAGTGAACCTCGCATTCTGCCCCACTTTGGGGACACAGCTGGCATCTGGCACCTCCGTGCCATGGGTGCCAGCCCTGTGCCTGTCCCCAGGTAGGGACAGTCTAGTGTGGAATACCAGCCCTCGTGTCCAGGCTTTCCAGTGTGTTTCATGGTGCTGCAGCCCCAGACTTGCTCACATTCTGACCTCTCCCCAGTCTCTTGGACCCTTCTCAGGTCATTCTCATGAGCAGATTTACTGCTGGTTATACTGGAGGACTGGAAGGAGCCAAAACCCAGCCTCATGAGACAAACCCAAAGTGTGGACAGATGTTTGTCCTGCCCTGTAAGACAGTGTGTGTGGAGAGGTGGGGAAGAAGATGCTGTGACAAGAGAGCAGCTTGGAGCAATGGTTGCATTCAGGAAGAATGATGAAGAAACCTCTTCTTGCAGCCCTGCAGTTTCAGGGCCCAGATGCTCCAGATGCTTCCTACCCATGCCAGAAAGCGACCATGCTGCAGGGTCAGGAGAGCTCCCAGGGTGTCCCAGACACCTTGGGCAATCAGAGGTGGCTCAGCCTCCCTCCCTCCCTGGTCCCACGGGCTGACCCTGCAGGGACACTCCCAGCCAAGCACTGCAATCCATCACCTCCACCAGTGCAGGGTCACCAAGCTGGGAGTCACAAGTGAAAAGTCCCTTCCAGGCATTTAGGATGGCTTTCTCTTTTTTTGAGAAGAGCAAATTGCTATTAAAACATAAATAAATAAAGGGAAGAAAAAGACTCAGCAGAGACCAAGTGGTCTTCAGTAGCTGGTGGCTGCTGGTGTTGAGCATCTCCAAAACAACCTGATAACAAATATATCCTCTCAGCAGCAAACCTGCTTTGGCAGATCCCACATCAAATAAAATATGTAGATTTTTCATGAGAAGGTTTATTTTTTTTTGGCTCGTTGCTCTATAAAACACATTTACTCAGTCACATACAAAATACATTTATCCAGTTTCTTTAAAACAAACAAAATAACCTCTCCTCTCCATCTGGCCCCTCTCTCTGCTCCTTTCTAGCCTGGTCTGCTTCCCTATTCCTCGCAATATGGAACATGACAGGGTATTTTCAATGCTATTTTTGTCCGTTGTGTCATAGCTTATATTTAAAATAGCATTTAAATCTGCCAAGTAGTGCGGTGTTTTAAACTGCTGTCAGACTGAATTTCTCCTCCTACATACCACAGATTTCAGCTACGACTTAAAGACAGCTGAGGGAAGCTTTTGAGGAAGGGGGGAGGTGGAGGTGGTTGGGGACCAGATTGTCTGCAGGTGTGAGGACAGTCAAAGGATATTAATAGGGTAAAGGGATGCTGGAGAGGGGACATGGACCCAAAGAAAACCAGGAAAGGTGCATGGGAATGAAATTGCCTTCCCAAAGGAAGCTCTTGCTTGGGACAAAAGGCTGAGAAGGTGGGACCAGGAGGCTGCACCCAGCAGTTGTGGAAATGGAGAGGTCTCTGTTCTAAGGGTGAAAAGAGAGACCCCATAAAAGGATGTTTGCTCTGCATTTGTTCACCTTTCAGGTCCCAAAAATAGGATCAGTTGATCTTTTAGTAAGGGCAGCCCTAAGGCAGGGGAGAGGAGGTTGTGCTGCCTTGCTTGCATTGGGGTTTATTCTCCTTTCTTCACCATTTAATTTTTTGGGACATGGGTGACATCTGAAAAGCCCTGAGGTGAAGTAGTACGATCATTGTCCATGATCATGGGAAAGGCCCCGTTCCCCTTCTTTATGTTTTTGGGGATCTAAAAGTCAGCTGGTCCCTTCCTTCCCCACCATGAATAAACATTGCAGAGCTGGCTTGGTTGCAATCACACTAGAAACACCAGCCTAACCTTTCCCAGGCAAATCCTGAGCCAGTTCAGACATTCACAATCCCTCTGAAATCATTTCCCACTGAAGGAGATGCTCCAGGTATGGATCTTCTCTCCCATCTGGGCCCAAACCACCTTTGTTTCACATGTTCAGCCTCCACCCCTTTACTTTAGGTGCTGTTGTGCTCCCTTGATTCCCTGTTGTCCCTTTCACATTTCCCCCTCTATCCATGAGCACATCCCAGCAGCGAGGTGGGTCCTGAGTGGCACCTCCCACCCTCATTGCCGTGCTCTGCTCCTTCCCCAGTGCCCATGGGACCCACGCCAGCTCCTGACGGCTGCTTGATGCTCCCAGATGTCTGGTGGGATGGGTGTTTAATAAGGTGTCCCCAGCCTGCAGGTGACCCTACTTTCCAGAGAAGGTTTGGGTTTCTCTCCTGCAGCTGTCCAAGGCTCATTTCTTGCTCCATCTCTGTTGGTGTCTCACCCTCTCCTGGGACACGTGTGCCTGCCATTGAAATCTCCTACCCATCTTCTTCTGTCAACACCACCTAAGAAAGGGACAGATTGAAAATTTAGCAGTGTGTCCTCTGTGTCAATAACTCCCCCTCATTATCTCCTGGGTGGCACAGAGATCTGCTCAGCCATCTTCTCCCTGCTCCACATGCAGACTTCCTCTCCACCCTCTCCCCCTTCACCTTTCCCTTCTGCCTGGAGTTTTCCACTGCTGACTCTTGTTCCCAGAGGGAGAGGTGACCCTTCCCAAAACTCCTTGGGTGTCACAACCCCTGACACATCCCTGTGCCAGCCCCAAAACCACCTCTGTCACCATTGTGCCAGGATGGCAGAGGCATCTCTGTCACATCCCTCAGCTTTCTGGGTGGCACAGGACAGACATCAGGATCCTTTGGGATCGCCTCCTGCCTCCAGTCCCATTCTCTAGCTCAGCTGAGAACAGGATGAGGCACCGTGAGTGGGGGTGCCTGGCTGGGTTTGGTTATTCATTCCCCCAAAAGGTGAGGCTGGGGAAGGGGTACTGCTGGCTCCACGATTACACCGCGGCGCGTTAATCAGCCGCATTAAAATTCCGAGACAGCTCCTGCCAAAGTGGCTGCGCGCCGTGCAAGGTGGCTGGGAAACGCCGGGAGCCGTGACAGGCAGGCGAAGGCAGACAAAGAGCTCGCTCCGTCACTCGGGGTCTGCTCCGGGAGGAGAAAACCAACACAGGCACACACCCCGCTCCCCATCACCGCACAGCCCGGCCCCTCGGGTGCCGCCAGAAAGCCCCAGGCCAGCGGCGTGCAATGGCCAGCGAGCCTGCCCGGGCTCCAGCCCCATCCCAGGGGATGTCTGGGCTGGATGAGCATCCCGGCTGACCCCGTGGAGATGGGTGGAACCCGCCACGGGGGATGGGATGTCACGGTGGAGGGCATCCCCGGCCGTTCATCCCCCTGCATCCCATCCGTGCGTGTGTGTCCGCACGGGGTGCGAGCCCCCAGGGCGAGGCCCCCGGGCCGTGTCCCCTCCGGTTTGGCTGCCAGCTGTAGTAATGCGTTCTGCCACAGGGTGCCACTATGGCAAAGCTGTAAGGCCGCCGAGCCCTCGGCCCCGTTGTGTAAGGAGGATACCTGGCGTTCCTCACGCTACTCGTGGTTTCCTTCTTCCCCTCCGTTCCCGTCTCTCCTCATCCACCCCGCAAGGAAACTGCGGCAAGAGCTCCCCAAATATTCACCCGAAAGGGACAGTGCTGCCGGGTGACCCTGGCACTTCAGGGCAGGGGAGGGGTGCTGCAACTGCTCTGAGGTGTCCTGAGAGTGACACACTGGACACTGACATGTCATGATGGCACTGCTCTGTCTCCACCAGACCTGGCAGGGAGGAGAGATTTTGGAGGCCCTGGGGGACCCTGTGCCGCGGCAGTGAGTGAGGGGGATGCTGTGTAACACAGATGCCCAGGAACAATACTCCAACCATGCTCCTCTCCTGCATTTGGGGTGTTGGGCTCTGGGGATGCGGCTCCCCGACAAAGGGGGTCTGGCTCCATTGCAGGGAGCAAGCAAAGGGCCTGGCAAGGCTACAGCCACTCATCTCCTCCAGCTTTCCTCCAAGGATGGATCTGGCCAGTCCTGTCCTCCTGCAGCTGGGCCTGTGAACTGCCTGAGAGAAGGGGGATTCTGCAGCTGGGGCATCCCATCCCATCCCATCCCATCCCATCCCATCCCATCCCATCCCATCCCATCCCATCCCATCCCATCCCATCCCATCCCATCCCATCCCATCCCAGCCCAGCCCAGCCCAGCCCAGCCCAGCCCATCCCAACACGCTGTAGGAGCGAGCAGGCTGGATCCCACGCCCTGAGTTTCTCTTCCCCTGGCACACTCCAGTCCCTTCCCTGGGTATCCCCAAAGAAGAGGATGTGCCAGGGGGCAGCTCAGACCTGCACCCAGAGCAGCACCCTGGGAGCCCCAGTCTGCAGCCACACAAGGGGAATAGCACTGCTCACCTAGGGAACACAGCTGATGAGAGCTAGGCAGGATCAGGCCACGAACCTGAGATTTTTTGGGTGAGAAGTGTTCTGCAAATGGCAGGCAGTGGGATCCTGCGTGCTGCATCCACCGCGGGCGGAGAGAGAAAGAAGATTCTGTTCTTCCCTCGCTAATAAAGTCTGGCTGAAATGACACAGTATAATCAGTGTTTACCTGGGAGTTTACATATGGTTTGTTGTAATTATAGTTTCAATTCCTGCTTTTGCTTTTTTTTTTTAATTTTTTTTCCTAACATCTATTTTTCAATCAGTAAAAGTAAATACTATTTTCAGCCCAATGTAATTCTTCCACTCCCATGGCCACAAACACAGCGAGGAGAGCGATTCCATTTGCGCGCTGTGCAATTGAGCAGAGAGAGGAGCCCGGCGGCTGCGGAGCATCAGCGGAGCCACGGCCGAGTGGGGACCTGGGGACATAGGGACGAGCCTCCCCTCCCCACAACGAGTCCCCCAGGGCCGCCACCCCACCTGGCAGGGCTACCTTTGCTGGTAAAAATCAGCACCAGGCCCAGACGTTTCTTCTCATCACGTCGGCATCATTAAAACCCCAAAGCTGCCTGGTCGGAGGCAGTGGGGAAGGGATAAGAGCCATTAGGTGAAGCATCATTTATTTCAGGGCTGGCAAAGCTTTGTTCCAGCTTGGGGATTGAGTTGGCACTAAAAGCACTGTGATCCCCAAGATTTAATTTCCACCCCCCCCCAATTTTTATGTGTGTGATTTATAACAAATCAAGGATGCCGGTGTCAGGTCCCCTTCTTCACCCAACTATTGTCACACACACACACATGCTGATTAAAACCACCCGGCCCCCTCCTTGTCCATCCATCAACTGCTCTGGGGACAAACTTAGACATCCCACTCCTAGCCCACACCTCCATCCCTGTGTGTTCTGACACCCTGCCTTTGCACCAATATTGGATATTAATTTGGAGTGCACATGCCCACCTTTAAATATATATGAATATGCGTATTTATTTATACCATGCACCTAAATCTCTGTAAAAACAATTGGGAGCTTTGTCTCAAGGAGGGATTGGGCATTATTGGGATGCAGAATGAGCACGTTGCCCTAGAGACACACGGAGTGTTCCTGCCTCGGCCACTCCAGTTGAATGTTTGCCGCTTCAGGCACGGTTTGAACTCGGTGCCAAGGCGGGCAGCTGGGCAATGCTGTCAGGAAGGGACCCTTCTCCTGCCCAGAGGGTCTCAGCCCCTCAGGGGAATCCAGCAGAGGCCAGAAGCCCTGCCTGCACCCCATCCTCATCATCCTCGTTTTGGGGTTAAAAAATAGGTGATGAGGATGTGTCTCCCAGAGCTCTGTCTTTGGCCTCCGCTCTCCCACATGCCCTGCTCCCCACTAGGAGAATTACTGCCGTTTTTACCACCCTGAGAAAGGGCTTTTTTTCACCCTGGATGCACATACTACCCCTGTGAATATCCCTGGGAGCAAAGGGGAATGTTGCAGAGAGGGTTTTGGAAGGGGGCCCTTGCCCCCAAGGCCCAGCAGGGCAGGCAGGGAGTTGGGGCCGGGGCTGATGGGGGCAGAGCACGCCACGGCAGCCAAGGCTCCCTGGGCCTTTGGAGTGAGGCTGCACCAAAAAATGCCCATCCCAAATCATGGGTGGCTATGCCCGATTTTAATTCAAGAGATGCTGAGTTTGGGTTTTCCAAAATAAGAGGAAGAAGGGAGAATATTCACTGGCTCAAGAAAAGCATCCCTCTCCTGCCACTGCCTGACACTGAAAAGAAAATTAAAACCCAAGCAATTTTTTTTTAAATACAATAAAATAAAATTGTTTTATTTCTCACAAAAAAAAAAAAGCTCTTCTCACCAATCCCAAACACGAATATATTTTCTTAGTATATTTCTTAAAAGTCTACCACAGTCAACCTTTTTCCCCCCAAATTAAGAATGAGCTGGTTTAAACTCTCACCCAAAATATTTATTGCAAGGAACAAAGATATTGGAATCGTCTCCAGTGTTGGATTTCAATTCTTCCTTTCAGGCTTTTATCTTTTCAATCCAAATTTCAGTGACAATAATCCGATTTTGATTGACATTAAAATTATTTATTGTCACATTGTAGCTGTTTAATAAATTGTGCCTGCTTTATTTTTTGGCTTATAAATACTGTATCTTTACTACCTTGGTACTTAATTCAAGGGAAGAAACCACTTCTGAAAGCAGGCAGCAATAGTCTTAGCTCAGGCAAGATATAAAAATGCCTTTTTACACACATGAACCTGAGGAAAGAGCTGATTCCACCTTTTTACTAATTTATATATTTTAAGTCTCTCTGGTTTATACTATTTTACTTTATTTTCTAATGGTAAAATATGCCTGTGTGAGCTACGTGTAAAATGAAGATTATTTTAATCTCCTTTCAGATACAGAATAATTATTTGTCAGGATCATTTTAAAAAAATCAGGAAAACAATTCATTACACTTTCATGATCTAGATTTGAGAGATTTTTCACCATTCTGGGAGTGAGTTCATAAAAAAAAAAAAGGCAAAAAAAACAAAGCCAGGCGACATCCATTTCAGAGTGCCATTTAAATCTGGGTCGCGTTGCAAATTATTTTCTTTTTTTTTTTTTTTTTTAATTTCCTCAAATTACTGAAAGTTAAAAGAACCATCAGCCCATTTTAATATTAAAAAAAAAAAAGAGAGAGAGAAAGAGAGAGAGAAAATTAAAAAATAACACAGAAAAATGTATCCCTTGTAGAATAAAACTAAAGCAGCTCCTTTGCAGAAATATTTCCCTGAATGAAAAATTTCAAGCCTGTGTCCCATTTTTTTTTTTTTTTAGCAGGGGGGTCCTGCCTTTTTGAGCTGGATGCCAGGGGAGTGCCGAGGGGTGCTGGAGGATGCCAGTGCCCCAGGGATGTTGTAGGGACACAGCATCCCATTCTCCTGCCTGCAGCGGGCAGAGAGGCTGTTTGCCCACTGCCTGAGTGCCCTGGAAGTCTGTCTGGGGGGAGCCTGCCGGCAGATAAAGGAGGGATCTGAGGGATCTGCCAGGGGACAGCAGGTTTGTCCCCCGTGCCCGTGACTCTGCGAGTCGGGGTGGAGGGCCAGGACCCCAGCTGGGCTCGTGGGAGCAAGGGAGGGATGCAGGGCAAGGCAGGGAGCAAGGATGCGCTGCAGGATTCAGTGTCGGCGCTCTCCTGTGCCCACTTCCCAATGCACAGACAGTTCTACCCACCAAAACCATCCCAAAGCCCAAATCTACACCTTAAATCTACATGGGATTGGCTCCATTCCATTACTGATGCTGCTGTTTCAGGGCCCTGTTGGGGTCCTGTGGAGAGACCCCAGGGAAAAGTGAGGCCTTTCCCACAGGGACACGGGGTGGCCTTGGGGACACAGACACTCGCCCAGTGCCAGAAGGACAGTGGGGCTGCCCTGGGTCTCCCTGCTGATCTTCTGTGCTGCCTCTCCCAGTGCCAGGCGGCCGCAATGGCTCTGGCAGCCACATTTGTTTACGGGCTGAATGTGTATTAAAATGGTTCATTATTTTCCTGACTGGCAGGTTTCCAGGGTCTGTGCTAGTTAATAATTGCTGCCAATTAAACCTTCGCAAAATATGCATTGCAGGGATGGGGATGGGGGGGAAACAACACGCGAGGATTTCTCCCGAGCCCACGGATGGCTCGTGCTGCTGCGGAGGAGCCCCGTGGTGGCTTGGGGACGCAGTGTTGTATCGCTTCTCGCTGTGGGAACCTTCCAGGGATGGGGCAGCTGAGCCCCCCGAGATGGGGATCCCTGCAGGGCTCTCACTGAAAAGGGATTTGTCTCTTTGTGGGGCAAAATTTGCCGCTGGTGGAGGGAATGGAGTGGATCCACCCCAGTGGCCCCCTTGACCTCGCAGGAACCAGCCTGCCCATCCCAAGCGCTGACCTGCCCACTCACCCTGTGGATGGCTGCTCCCAGGGTGGGCAGCCAGGGCTTGGGACATTGCCCCAACCCTGGGCATCCTGCTGCAGCTTTCAGAAGGTTTCTTTTCAAAGGACAGCTCCCTCTTTTCCTGTCTTTCCACTTGTTCCCTTCCGCTGCTGGAACACCCTCTGTCTCTGCAGGCCAGCAGAGCATCGCCTCTGAATTCCACCCCGATCCCAGCTCCAGGCACAGCCTGGAAATAAAGCTTTTCTCAGGGGTGAAACACAAGCAAACCCCCATGTTCCAAAACCCACCTGGGGCTGGGTCTGCCCAGCTCCCTCCACCTGTGACCTCGAGTGTCTTTTACAAGCCATAAAGATGTGAGCACGTTTCCTGACCACCGATTGAAAAGCAGCCAAAGAACAGGAATAAAGAATCATTATTTAGTGAACGCGCGCCCCACTCTTTGAAGCTGGGAAGCTCGGCAGAAAGGCTGGGTGTTCAGGCAGGCTGTGGCTCTGGGAAGGCTGGGGGGAATGTTTCTCAGATGCTAAAATCGCTCAGAGAGATGCGGGAGCGGGACTGCGTTTGTGGGAAGGACGGCTGACGGGGAACCGCTGCCTTTCAGAAAGGCAAATAATCGCAGCCTAGGTTAGCTCTTCTGTCGAGAGAATAATTGTGCTTCTAAAGGCTCTGATATGATGAGCAGCACTGCTTTGAAATAGAAATAAATACATAAATAAATCAGAGATCTTGGACTGATTAAGGCAATTGCTTCCCTTGCTTTTGCAACCCCTTTGGGTCCTGGTTCCCAGAGCCAATTACATATTTAAAAAGTTTCTCTCTGGGAAAAAAAAAAAAAGAGGACTTGCAACTCTAAAATAAAGTTTCTGTGTGGTTGCCTAATTAACAGCAGCGGCCAGGACAGTTTACAGTTATTAATTGGTTTTAAATTGCTCCAGCTCTGTCTTGAACCATCTTTTTGAGCTGGCCACAATATATCTGTGCCCTCGTGACTGCCCCACATGGGGTCAGGGCATGCTGGGCACTGCTGGTCCGGGCTCCTTTGTGTGGGTGAGCAGCCAGCTCACCTACCCGTGGCCTCTCCTCCTCCTCCACCCCATGGTCAGTCCTAAAAAAGCCCCCCAGGATGTGCCAAGCTCCCACTGCCTCACACAGGGTGCAGCCGATGGGGAGACAAGCCAGGGAGATGCTGAGGGTGCTCAGCCATTACTTTTCCAAATGAATTCACAATTTCTCCAGCTCTCTGCTCTCTCCTGTGTGACTACAAGGGAGATTTGCTTTGCCACCCACTCCCCGCTTTATCCCCCACCTTGGCACACTGCAAACCCCTCCTTGCCACCCAAACCTCAGCTTATTTCTAGGCTCCACATGGCCACGACATGTGGGAGCTCGGCAGCCAGCACGAGCCCGGGGACTGCCTAAGCTTCTCTTGGCACACCACACCTCACACCACCGAGCACCTCCAGGCACTGAGCAGGCAGAGAAAAGGCTCTATTCTTCACCCAAAAAACTCCCAGGGGGGTTGATTCTGCAAACAGCTTCCTTGCCATAAGGATAGGTGAAATAAATCTTTCTCCCAGTCCAGGGAAGTGCAGAAACATCACCCCTAAAGGGAGGATGGGCTGGAGCCATGGGCCTCCTTGAATGTCTTCTCCCTGTAAACATGCATTATTGATAGCAGAAATTATGCTGGATTGGTTTTGGGATGTAAGGAAACGCTGAGAATATTGATATTTTCCCGAGTTGCTTCCAAACCTATTCTTGGGCTTGAACGTGTTGCGTGTGTCATCTCCAATGAACGGTTTTGAGCTTTAATTCAAAAAATAGCACGATGTTTATAATACTATATAAGGTTTTCTCCTGGCTATACGCACGGGATTATATATGTGTCGGTGTGTGGGTGCGGATGTGTGTGCAGGGATGTAATGAGACAAACAACTCAATCTGGAGCCGGTGGGGAGGAGGAGCTGCACACGCAGCCCTGAGCAGCGGCTGGTTCCCTTTGGTACCAACTCGGTTTCTTCCCCAGCAGCCGTCAGAGTTGTCTGAACAAACACGTTATCACCGGGACCGATCCGTGGATAAACAGGGAGTGATGTTGTAGGTGCAGGAATACACCTGGGGGTGCGTGGGGAGGTTTGTTCTCCAGCTGTTGGATGCTGGAGATGGGCTGGTACATGACAAGATGCCAGACGCTTTTCAGCGCATCAAATCCGCATCTCAGCACTTTGCAGGGCGTGGAGAGGAAACAATAATTAAGCGACAGGACTTACACCTCTTCCTTGCTGCATCCCTCTCCACCCTGTGCACGTGCGTGCTGGCGGGCCCCGCTATTCCAGGTGCAGCCTCACCCCTTCTTAAACACGGTTCTGATGGGGTTTTTTTATAACAGATGAATTATTCAGCAGAAAAAGTGTTTCCCCCGTTCCGGGATTTTCCTGCTAACACCTTATTGGTCATTTGTGTTGTTCCCTGCCCAGCTCTACTGGTTTTATAAAATGCTCTGGAATAATACTGGGAATAGCAGCGTGTGGGAAGGAGAAAGGTTTTTATCTGCATGGGGTCTTCCATCTCCAGCTCTGTTTCTATGGATATCTGAGTGGAGTTTATATTTATCTCTCCTGTTTGAGCCGTGTGTGCAACTTTGGAGGAGAAGGAGGAGACCAAGAGCAGAACTGCCCTGCTGCTTGCTCTGCTGAACCCTGACTCCTTTTGGTCAGCGGTGAGAGCATCACCCAGGCGGTCAAAATCAGCCAAAATGCCATTAAGGCAAGGGGAAGCTGCAGAAAAACTTGAGCTAGAGCTTAACACAGGAGCAGGCACTGTGTCCAGCAGGGAAGTGGCCCCTCTGCCACCCCCAGACACCAGTCAGGGATGGCAGGGCAGGAGCATCATTCCTGCTCCCCAGTCGCTCGTCCCCAATCCCTCATGCAGCTGCCCTGTAAATGGCCAAATTTCCTGGGAGCAAGGGATTTTCCATCTGTCACAGTGTCCTTTGCTGTCAGGAGAGAAGTCGGCACAGCCCTGGTGCCGGGGGGAGCATGCCGGGTGCCGGAGCAGGTAGGAGCGGGAAGGCGAGCACATGACTCGGCCTGGCCCCGGCGCACCAGCTCCCAGAGCATTACCATGATGGCTCCATCATTAATTGATCAATCACTGGATGACAGTTAATTAAGTAGAAAATAAAGCTGCTCTGCCCAGCCTGGCATTAGTAGGCAGCGGCATTAAGATTTCTGGAGTACAAGGGGGAAATTAAAAAACAAAGGCACAGCTGGAGGAATAACCCCATCGCCGGTGGCTGGGGGTGGCAGCCTGGCATGATGTTCCCTGGGTCAGAATATGCAGGCAGCCCCTGCACAGCAGCAATGGCCGGTTTGTGGCTTCTCCCCTTCCCAAGAAACTGGATTTCACCTGCTGCCCTCCAGGCATAACCCCTGTTATCCACGTGCCCCTTTCTCCTCAGCTCTGGTGCTGCTGCCCAGGCACTGGCCACTGGCCACCAGACCCTAGCCAGCACACAGATCTGCAAAGGGGTTTTTCCTTTCAATCCTGTTTTCTCATCTCTCAGTCCTTCCTTGTGAGCTAACCCACAGACAGGGTGGGGATAGAGAAAGCCAGATGATAGAAAGCATCCTTCAGCTCCCCGTCTTATGCGCCCAGGATTGTCTTGATATGAAAAATTATGGTTTTTGTTAAAAACTATTACTAATGAGGCGTCTTTCCTGCCCTTAATTGTTGCCAAGGCGATGACCCCAGCCAGCCATCTTTAATTAACTTAGACTAGATCTCCTGAAATGAGTTCCTCGGGTAAATTGCTCACCACAGCTTTCAGGCACGGAGCTGTGTTTGCCAAGGCCACCCGCTCCGGCACGCTGCCACAGCCACCGGCAGAGGTGATGGCACAGCCTGGTGTCCCCACCGCTGCCTCCCCTCGCCACCGTTTGGCAATCCCAAGGCAAATCGGTGGAAATTCAGAGTAATATGGGGACGAGGATGGAGTGACTGATGCCTGACCACAGGGAATGGGATGAATGTGGGCTTCTCCATAAAATGGGAATTCACCCTGGCTGCTGGCTTCTCCCACCGCAGGGGCTGCAGGACCGGCCACACAGTGGCTGGCACCTCTCCAAGTGAAAATCACATTTCCTGCCTGACAGATAACGTCGGTCAAGAGAATGCCAAGGACGATTCCTGAAAATGCCATAATTGTTTTAATCTGATGGCGGATAAAAGATAATGATGCTAACAATATTTAAACGTAATTATAGTTTCCTGCGGCTGTTGGGCTCTCTGAATCCTCTCCACTCAAGTGGCTTTGTTTACGAGCAGCTCCAATAAGGCAGGGCCCGCTTTCCTCCTCTTCACACCTGCACCTCCATCAAGGCAGAGGGTGGACACATGCCAGGGGGCTGGATCTCCTCAGGGACCGGCACTGGCCAACCCTGCAGCCCCTCTGGGTTCTCCTGTTTTGAGCCCACCACCATCCATCCTCGATCTCCTGGGATGTGATGCCTGTCTTGGAAAAGGGACTGGGATATTTGGACCGTGGCAACCGCCAGAAGAGAGGGATCTGTGTGAGGAGTTTTAGGGACAGGTGGTAGAAGTAAGTCCTCCCCATCAGGGTGGGGTAGGCATATGGTGGCTTGTTTCTACCAGTCACCCATGTAAGGGCTGTGGCCCCCTATAACCCCCAGATCCCATCCCGAATTCCTCTCCAAGGTGAACTCCCCAGCATCGACATAAAACAACAAAGCAGGACAAAGGGAATTTCTAGGCACAGGTTGCTGATTATAAACAAATAAAAATCACCAAAGGTGGCTGTCTGGGGGCTTGCAATCTGCAGGAGAAGAGAATGGAAGGAGAAGAAAATGGTATGACCCCCTACACCAAAGACCCTCCTGCACTGGATACTGTTACCATCATCTCACAGAAAATCTCCCAGTCTTATGGGGGCCTGGATGCCCTGGTTGCAAAACAGCTTGATCGAGTGCACAGAAACAGGCAGTGAGAAAATATGGGATTTAGGGGAGGCTTTTAGAAGAAGTTAAATATGAAATGGCTATTTCAGGAGCTGTAGTTTAGCCTCCTGTGTGAATCGGTCTTTGTAAATAGGAATGGAGGATAGCCAACTTCCCCAAAAGGGCTCTACGGGGGGTCCGGAAAACCACAACGTCCTGAGTTTAATGGGGAAAACAGATAGAAATGGTAACAAAGAATGGGGAGAAACAGCAATAAACCTGATTGTTTGGTAAATAAGGCTGAGCCTGTTGCCGAGAAGGGAAGTTTGAAAAGCAGCTGGGGAATGAATAACCGGTTAAAAGTTAGGAGACAAAGTGGCATAACAAACCCGAGGGGTTCCCAGCTCGGAGCAGCCAGTGCCGGAGCCCCCGCAGCAGACAGGAGAGAGAGCCTTCAGAAGTGCCAGGGAGGAGGGAGAAAGTAGCAACAGGACAATATCCACTGCTGCTCCAGCATAAGACCTGGCACTGTGTAGAGGGCTATGGAAAGGAACTCATCATGCTAATGATCTTGGCCTTCAAGTGGAGGAGGAATTCAGTGCTGAGCACAGAGAAAATAAATCCATCACCTACACGGCAAGGAAACAGCTACATCCATGGAGGAAGAGCACTCCAAGACATGGGTACTGAAAAGATTAGCCTGGGCACTGGCAAGAGCCATGTCAGAAATGACTCAGGATAGACCAGAGAAGAGGGCAGGATAGGTGAGGAGCAGGCTCACCCTGTGCCATGTGGGTCGCTGCCTCATTGAGGGCACCCCACAGGGGCTGGGGGGGGGGCAGCAGGGCAGAGCGAGGAGGCATCTTGGAGTTGTGCAATAGTTGCAGTCTGAGGAGGAATTAAATAGAGTCCAGCCTGCAGAAAGAGAGGCTTGGATGCTCCAGCTGGATGCTTGGCACAGGAAGCTGCTTTGGCAGCCACCTGGGGTGCTGCAAGCACCAAAAGTTTGGAAGGGTTGGAAAAGTAATTGGGGAGAACAGAGAGGTGCCTGGATGCTGGAAAGGCAATGAACGAGCTGGGGCTGAGGGCTCTGCAGAAAGTAGGGCAAGAGCAGGCAAGAAAGTGTCCCCTCCCTGTCACTGTTCTGTGCCCTGGCCTGGCCTGGGGCACCTCTGGGGAGGGAGGCAGTCATCTCCAGAGCTGACACTGGTTTGGGAGTGGCCCGGGGTCCTCCACTTGTCCCTGCAGCATCTCTACCCTCCAGAGCCAGGCATGAACCTCGGTAGGGGACCTCTTTCCTACAGCACCAGGAAGGATCTCCTCCATCCCAAAACGCACCTCCAGGCTTCCCAGCGTCTCGCCCCCACCCCACCGGGACGGATTGTCGCCAGATTCCCCGTTCTCCATGGAAATCCACGCGAGGCACACAGGGACAGCTCTTTACACCACACACATCACAGCGATGAGTGCCCACCCTGTTTGCCCCTGCAAGGACCTAGACGCCAGTGGCGGGGGTGGGTCCCGGGCGAGTCCGGCCCCTGCTCTCTCCCGATCCCGCAGCCCACGAGCCCATGAACCCGTGGCCGTGGCCACGCGTGGCCGGCGCGGCGCGTCTCCACGGGCTCGGCGCAGCCCCGATGGGGCGCGTTGACATCTGTAACCAAACTCCGGCTCCGGCAAAGGCAGGGCTGCCCGGCCAGGCGGAAAATTAACACTGACATTGAGTTTAATTAAACAAAACAACCAGGCTGCGAGCTGGAGCGGGGACGTGGCAGCAGCTGGAGGAGCCGGGCTGGGCGCGGTTCGGGACCCACACCCGCCGCCGCCCCGCCGGGACGAGCCGACATCGGCCTCTCGGAGCCCGGCATGGCTCGGGAAACCGAAGCTGGATGGGCGGCCCGGCTTTCTCGCCGAGACTGCCGGCCAGGGCCGGGAAACAGCGTTTTCCTCCCCTGTTTTGCCCGTCTCTTTGCAAAAAGACGCGCGGGGCGCAGCGCGACGGTGGAGACCCACGCGTGTCCCTGCCCCGGCGTGGAGCAGGACGGGTGCCCGGCGGTCTGAGGTGCGGAGGGGAGGCGAGGGACGCTCGAAGGAGCGGATTTCGTTGAGTGGAATTTGGGGAGATGCGGACCGACCGACAGCCACCCCATCACCGGCTGGGGCCCCGCGCCTGTCCCCGGCCCTAAACACAAACGGTGGGAAACGGTCTGACCCGGGCAGGGGACCCCGGCAGAGCCTTTCCCGGCCAGCTGCTCCCCGGCGGGCACCAGTCGCATCAGTATCACCAGTGGCACTGGCGCTTGCCGTGCGTGGGCTGCGGAGCTCCGGGCAGCGCGGGCAGAGGCGAAGCCGCGCTCGGAGGGGCCGTGGTTTTCCACCGCTCGGCTCCGAGATCGGTCTTACGGGGCAGAGCCGTCCTGCCCGTTGCCCTCTGCCCGCTGCCCGCCGCCGACTGCCGCTTGCACCGCAAATTCCTCTGCGGAAGAGCTGAAAATAGCGCGCAGCCCAGCGCAAGGCGAGCATGGGGCGGCCTCCTCCGGCCCCCCGACAGCCTCAGTGCTGGTGTCCGTGTTTGGGGCTGTTTCTGTCTGAACCACCCACAGCTCTCTGCCCCACTCCGGGAGCACCCTCCAGTATCAAACACTTTCGTGTTCTATCCATCCCTCTGTGTTCGGGTCCTGGAAGATGAGGGCTGATCCCTTTGCCGTTGGCCTCCTCCTCCCAGCTCCCATCCCATAGCTTTGGGGCTTTTAGTCTGGTCATTTTATTTTATTTTATTTTATTTTATTTTACTTTTTTTTTTTTTTCTGGGGGGAGGGAGGGCGTGTGAAATGTCGGCTTTGAAGGATATTTGTAATAACATAACCAGCAAAATGAATGTCATATTTTTGCTCCAATGAATTGGATTTCCTGAAATATTGTCTCCGTAATGATGCCTTTAGGCTCCTCTGGATTAGATAACTCTCCAACCACATCAAGAAGGCTAATTATCCCAAAGCCACTTTCCCGGCGTTTCCACATCTATTTCACACACCTATGTGTATCTATATTCAGGGACACGGCGCTCTCACGGCCCAGCCGGGGCTGCCGCTCCGCAGGGCCGCTCACGGGAGGGGACGGGCCCCCCGCGCCCGCCTCCCGCCGCGTCCCCGCGCCCGCGGGAGCCCCGTCGAGCAGCCGTGACGACACCAAGTCCGACCGCCCCGCCAGCCAATCCGCGGGCCCGGAGCGCGCCCGTCAGCCCGCGCTGACCAATGAGGGGTGGGCGGCGCGCCCCGGCGGGATCCCCTCGACGGCTCGAGGCTCCCGGGGGCCTCTCCGGGACCCCCCCGGCCGCGCTGGGGCCGCATCTCCCGGCGCGGGGAGCGGGGACACGGCGGGGCCGTGGCGGCCGGGGCAGCGCCGGGTGCTGGGGCTGTCCCGTGGGGTTGGGCCACGCTGCCACAAGGGCGGGTGTGGGAGGGGGCGAGACCCTCGCAGAGGGGTGGAGGCGCCAGGAGCCGAGCCCCAAACAAAGGACGAGCGTTGTCCCGGTCCCAGCGAAACCGCAGCGCTCCGGGGGTGCGGGCGAGGCCACCCCAGCACACTTGCGGGCGGAGCCCACGCGTGGGTGCCCCCTCCGCCTCCCACCGCCCTGCCCCGCCCGGCGCGGCTCTGTGTCCCGGCTCTTTGCTTGGGCCGGGGAGTCTGTACTTCGGGATTATTCAGCTCCTGCAAGTTTTTTGTTAGGCGGCCCTGAAAGGCCTCAAAGGCTGGGAACACCATTCTAATTACGGGGAAGCACAGCTTATTTAGAAGATAAAAAGAGACTTGTAGTCTCATAACAGCTTCTTATATCCGTCAAATAAGGATCTCTAATGACGGGGTGAGAGCCAGTGAATGCCTAAAACAAACTAAAAAAAAGGAGTGAAAATAAAGCAGCCAGGGGCTTAAGATATATTAAATTACCCTGATTAGGAATTTAGGCCGTGGCTCGAGTCTGCTGGAGAGGCTGGCGAGGGGGGGGACGGAAAGTGCTGCTATTCATTTCTGGGGAGAGGGGTCAGTAGGTCGGAGGAGTTCACAGGGCCTGGCTCTATTCTTATGCTAACAGAGAATACAAGCGCTGGCCTGGAAAATAGAAATGAATTTGCAATAATCCGAGCCCCTCTGTTTGCAAGGCGAGCGGCTCTATAGCTAATTGCAGCCCGGCCTCCCCCGCCTCGCTGCGGACAGTTGTAACGATGCATGGGAGATTAGAGCCCGAGGGGCTTGGGGGGGGTGGATTTAAGCCGTCTTCCCCCCTCCCTTCCCTCTGCCCGACGGTGAAATATTCCGGGGCAGGCGCTGGTGTTTGGGCTGGCTCTGCTCGGAGGGAGCGGGGCCAGGCAACTTCTTGAACTTCCCCGAAGCCGCGCAGGGGAGCGGCCGACGGGCATAGCGCTGTGCCGGGGGGTGGGGAGGGGGGTCGGCTCTGCGCGGCCCCGGGGCCGGCGGGGGCGGGAGAGGGGGAAGGCAGCGTAGGTCCCGGAGACGGGGGGACCCCCATTGAGCTGCCGATGACAAGCAGTAAATCGGGGAAGAATAGCGCATGGAAACGCGCCGTCGGGGCCGCTGGCCGGCCCTACAGCTGCCGGCCCGTCTCGCCGCCGTGAGAGCCACCGTCTCCTCGGTGGCATTCCCGGCTCCCGCCCCGTGCACCGACGCCTCTCGCCCCGCACCCGAGGAGTCCCTCCCCGCAGCACAGGGGTCCCACCCGCGCCCCGCGGGGTTCCGCCGCCCCCCGCCCCGGGCCCGTCCCGTCTGCTGCTCGGCGGACTCGGCGGCCCCGGACAGTTTCAGGACCCTGGACAGGGGCGGGGCCGCCGTCGGGGCGCGGCGCCGCCGGGTCCCCTCGCATCCTCCGGCCGCGTCCCTACGGGCCGAGGGAGGAGTGGTCCTCCCTGGTCCGGCCCGGTCTGGAGCTCTCGCCTCCTTTTCCCCGCGTTGCCGGGCTGGGATCACACGCCGCAGCGGCCGGCAAACCTCGGGGCCGTACCGTGGGGACGGACCGTGGTTTGGCACCGGTCGAAGCCCACTCCAACACAAACACACCCGCCAGTGCGCGGGAATCGCGGGTGGGGGACGCCAGTGCAGCCGAGGGGCTGATTTAATGACTATCGAGCGGCTCGGTCAGCCTCCGCTGCCCTCGTCGGCATGCGGGCTGCTCCCGGGGCTGGGGACGCTGTGGGCTCCCCGCCGTGCCCCGACGGTGAAACGGGGTGCCACAGACCCGGGGTGGCCCTGCCCGGTCCTGGCGACAAAGAGCCGGCCCTGCTGCCAGAAATAGAGCCCTCTTTCGTTAACCGCGCTCCTGTCCTCCTCCCCGCCTGTGGCTGCCCCAAAGCCGGAGCCAGAGATGCCCCGGGTGAGGGCTGTGCCTGGGATGGGTGGCATGAGATGGTGACAGCCCTGGACCGAGACCGGGACGGGCTCTGCAGAGCCGAGCCGGACCCTGAGCCCCACACAGCCCTGGCTTCAATCCTGCCGAGTGCTGCCAACTTTGCCCGGCAGCTCAGGGCTGTCCCTGCCGTCCTGATCCTGGAGGAATCGGGCACAGGGGGATGGAGAGCGGGTTCGGGGGCTGCCACGGGCCGGGGCCGGGGTTGCCGGGGCCACCCCAGCTGCCGCAGGTCTCAAGGTCTCCATAAATCACTTTTTCAGACTCTTGGAATTCTCTTACTCGAGACTGAAATTAAAAGGATGATTTCCGTAAGTGGCACACGCCGGACAGAGTTATCCCCGCTCGGCATTGTCCGTGCTATGGGGCTTCTCCCAGAACCTTCGCCTCACACTTTTGTCGTTTTAAAAGGCAGAAGCTCCGAATTTTATCCGGAGTCCTCTTCTGAAAGGCTGCTAGAGCTCAAGAAAATTATATTTCAGGTTTATTTGGAAAAAAAAAAACAAAACCAACCCCCAAACTTAGAAAACCCCACTACACAAAAAATAAACCATATACGTAATAATAATAAAAATAATAATTATAATAAAAATACTACTAATAATACCAGAACATCGGTGTTTCTAATTTCTAATTGTATACTTAGTAGATGAAAAAAAAAGGTGGCATTATTTGTAATTATAATCTATTAACTGAGTTTGGGAGGAATTTTCAGCAAAAAAAAAATTCATTACGGGGCTGCTCTGTGAATTTTCGCTCTCCCGAGGACATACGGGCAAAGGACATACTCGGGATTTTAAAAATTGTGTTAGAAAACAAATTCGCCGGCGCTTTTATCTCCTCTGTGATGGGACACGGAGATGAGCCAGGGCGATTTAATTTCTCAACGCCTGCCGGAGTTGGGGTTCTCCCCTCCCCAAAACACTGCCCGCTCCGGCTCCACGTCCTCTCCCCTCCTTGCAATTCCCGGCCAGAAATAAACCGCCGGGGCGGAGAAAAGCTGGGTTATTTGCTAGAATAAAAATCGGGCTTATTTACAAGATTTTTTTTTTTAAATATCGTGTTTATTTGGAGGAATGAAAAGTGTTCCTTTGCAAAAATAAAAATCGGGTGTACTTGCGAGACCAAAAAGCCGGTTTCTTTGCAGAGGGAGGAGCCGCTGCTCCGGGAGGTGTGGGACGGGGGGCTGTGCCGTGTCTCGGGGACACGCAGAAGAAAAGGGGGTGCCTTCCCCGCAGAGCGGCCCCTAAATGGGGCTGGGGTTCATTTCCCAACGGGTCCCCCCGGGGGCCCGCACCCAGCCCCGCAGCCGCGGCACCGGGGCACTTCCTCGCCCTGTTTCCGCAGATGCGCGGGGAATTTGGTGGGGAGAGAGTGGCACAAAAAGGTGCCCGGGGAGTGCCCTCCTTCTCTCGCTGAGCTTGAATTGCCACTCGGATGCGTTTTCCTCGCTCCGCGGCCCGTCGCACGCTGCTCGCCTGCCCTCCTCGCAAGGACGGGAGAGCTGTTCTCCCTTCAACGAAAACCCGGAGCGGTGACGGCGGGGCCCTCTGCGGTGCCAGCCTCGCCGCAGGACGGCGGGCACGGAGGGGAAGCGCGGCCGGGAGGGATCCCGCATCTCATCCCTTTCCCCGCACCCGCCTGGCCGTGGGTGCGGTGCTCGCCCGTGGGAGAAACGCTCCGGGAGGGTGCCAGGGTTTGTGCGAACACCCTGAGCTCTGGTGCACACACGCGTGTGCGGGACACGCACATACACCCGCCGGTGTGACACATCCAGCCGAGCGGGGACACGCGTGCGGCGTGGGGATGCCACACGCGTGTGCGGGCACGCACGGGGCTGCACTCGCGGGGGTCGCGGTCACAGCCGCGTCCGCAGACGGACACAGCCCCCAGGTTCGCATCCGTCGTTTGCAAACGCGCTCCCGCAGGGCGCAGCCCGGCCGCTGCCCAGCTCCGGCAGCCGTGGGGATCCCCTAGCCCGGGTACCCATTCCCCCGCACCTTCCCTCCCCAGATTCCTCGGCTTTGTCACTCCCTTTCCCCACTCCACCCAACCCACTCAATTAAGGGCGGTGGCGGGAGCGGGGCTGCAAGAGGCGGCGGCTGAGGGCTCCCCGCCCGCTTCCTTCCCTGCACAAGGTGAAAGAACACGAAAAAAGGTGAAAACACAGGAAGAGCCCCAAAAAGAGCCGCTTCCCGAGGTTTGGCTTTATTTATCCCTGCGTATCCTTGTGCCTTACAGCCCTGGGCAGGCTGGACGAGCCGGGTGCCCGGCGGGACAGCCCCGGTGTTGGCTCGGAGGGCCGGGGGGTGCCAGGGGGTGATGGGGTCCCAGTGCCCGCGGCGGGGGGCGCGGGGAGCCGCAGGTGCTGCTGGCGGGAGAGACCCGCAATGGCTGTTTGGGTGTTGCATTAAAGCACGCTGCAGTGCGCACACTGCGGCCCCTCCCCCCACAATCTGCCTGTATGCTAATGACATGCAAAGAGACTCATTTGCATGTTTATCTCTGTCAATGGGCAAGCGTGGCGGGCGCGGTAATACGTTTCCCACCGTGGCGTGGAGGCCTCCCTCCCCCCGCGCCCCTCACCGCCCCGCCGGGCCGGGGAGGGTCGGGCAGGGCTCTGCTGCGGCCCCACCGCCCAGCCCTGGCACCAAGGCAGGTACTGCCACAAAATGGCTGCCGGGGGGGCCTGCAGCCTCCCGAGCACCCACCTCTGCCCCCCAGCAGTCCTCGGCCCCTCCGCGCCCCCACCCCGCAAACCCACCTCCGGATTTTGTGCTTAAGCAGCCAATCGGGGGCGCGGTACCCTTCCCCCCTCCGTCCCTCCTTTCTCCCTTCATCCCTCCTTACTCCCTCCATCCCTCCTTTTCCATCCTCCATTCCTCCTTCTTCCCCTCCATCCCTCATTTTCCACCGTACATTCCTCCTTCTCCCACTCTGTATTCTTTCTTCTCTCGTCTCCATCCATTTCTTTATCCCGCCTCTATCCCTTCTTTTACACCCATCATTCCTCCTTTTCTACCCTTCATCCCTCCTTTTTCACCCTCCATTTCTTTTCCACCCTTTATCCCTCCTTCTCCCCCTCCATCCTTCCATTTTCCTTCTCCCCTTCCATCCTCTCCTTCAACCCTCCATTCCTTTTTCGCCTCCATCCCTCCTTTCCCCCCCACTTTGTCCCGCTTTCCCCAAACCCTGACCCCAATCTTCACTGTTTCCACGCGCGGGGATATTTTTGATTTCCCACCAACCGGGGGAAAATCTTTTCCACCCTTCCAAGGGGTTCCGACTCTTGCCTGGGTGCTGAGCCCCCGGCAATTTGTGACCTCTGTGGGTCCACCGGCGCCGTGTGGAGCCCGCGGTGGGTGCAGAGTCGCGGGTGGGTGCCCCGAGGGACTCGCCCCTGGTTCCTCTGCTGAGGGTGTCCCCAGGCACTGGTAGGGAGAAGCAGCCGTGCGTACATTCACGCGTGCGGGCCCACGGAAGGGACGGACACTGGAGGCACTGGTGCCAATGTGGGTTTTTGAAATAGCCACCAAAAAAAAAAAACAAAAAAAAAAACAGCGCGGCCTCTCCCACGGCGCCGGGGTGCGCCCACCCGCTATTTTCAAACATGCACGCGCGAGAGAAGGGATGTTTTACGGAGCGGGGAATGCTCTGTGCCCGCTCTCCGAGCGAGGATGCGGCCACCCCAGCGCACCCTCGGCGGGGACGCGGCACAGCGCGACCTCCCCACACCCCGCGGGGCGCTGGGACCGGGGGCGCCTCCCGACTGCAATGCAATACAGCGTTATATGCGCTCCATTCCGTACACATATAAAGAACACGTATGTCCTTATGTTTCGCTATCATTTATGGAGCCGTATTATACCACACCGTCCTACATGACGCGATGCGACGTGACAGCGCTCGGCCCTGGGCACGGCACGGCCCCGCCGGTGTCCCCGGGCCCGCCCCAAGACGCCGGTGAAAGGCGCCCGCGTCGCTGCGCTGGCCTCGACGACAGGTTTCGGGGGATCCCCTCCTGTCTCCCCACGCGTTATCCCTCCTCCTCCCTGTGCCTTCTCAGCCTCTTATCCCCTCCTTTCTTTTCTCGCTCTCCCAAACCTTGCTCACTTCCCCGGTGCAGGTGTGTGCGCTCCTTCCATCCGTTATCTCTATTTTAGCCCCGGAAGGTGGAGGGGCATATGTGTTTAACCTTCCCTCCTTCACCCGAAATTGTCTCAGAAAAAAATTAAACCAGCCGAAAACCTAAGTCTGCCCGAGGGCCCCAGACTGGCCCCGTCCTGACCAGTTTATCTCAGCACTACCCAGCCGCAGGTAGGGGAAAGGGGTTTATTTGTGGGGTCAGTCAGCGCGCTATGGCCGCACTGCCCCTTGTCATCACACCTGCGCAGAGGGAGGTGTGACCCAGCTGGGATGGTGCCGCTGACCCTCGGCGAGGGCTTTGCCCCGAAGCCCCGTCCCGGAGGGCAGCGGGTCCGGGGGTGTCGGTGCTGGGGAGCCCGGGGGGTGCCGGCCCTCAAAGGCCCCCCAGCCCCGCGGTCCGCTCCCCGGGTGGGTGTTCCCCTCTCGAGGGGGGCGGAGAGAGGCAGGCCGGGGCAGAGGCAGGTTTGGGAAGGCCGCCTCCCCTGGCTTTCCGACTGCCCCCGCCAGGCAGCGTCCCCGCCGCACCCCGGCCGGGGGTGGGTCCGCACGCCCGGGGGAGGTCGGCTCGGGGCTCCTCATCAGCGGGCCCCAGGCAGGGCTGGTTTTGCCAGGAGTATGTGGGAACCCCTACAGAGAGACACCCTCCCATCGCTCCCCGAAACCTGCTGTGTCATCACGCCCCGAAGCAGAGGCAGCCCCCCAAAAGCGAACGGGGGTGTGTGTTCCCTTACCTGAGCGCTAGCCCGGGGGAGCCACGCAGAGCGGGGGTTCTGTGTTCGGCTCGTGTTCTCCTGCCGTGTCCCGCAGCAGAAACTTCCTCCGGCCGGGGCCGGGGTCGGTGCGGGGGAGCCGGTCTGGGCCGGGGGGACCCCGCGGCCGGGGAGAGCCGCACACCCCGGGCCGTGTTTATATGTAGAAAGAAGGGTAATTTGAGTGCTTATACCAAGAACCGGGGTTGTTAAGTTTGCAGGCAGACAGCTAAACGGTGCCAAGTGCGGGCAGGGAGGGGGGTGCGGGGGGGAGGCTGGGGGTGTGTAAGAAATAAAGAGCAATTGTCAGAAGCGAACAAAAGGCGGAGGATGGAAAGGAGCTGGGAATCCCAGGGCAGAGCCCCTCGGCGTGGACTTGAACTTGGGCTTTGACACCGTCTGCCAGGCGGAGAGCGGCTTCGGGCCGGGCGAGGCGGGCTGCGGGGGGAGTGACAACAGCCCCGGCAGCGCAGAGAGGGGGCATTACCCCTCCAAACACCCACCTTGGGGGCGGCGGGGGGGCACTCTGCTTCAGAATGCGACTGATCCCGGGAATAACCCAGACGGGCTGAGACCCGACGGGCTCAGCGCACCTCCCGGTGCAGAGCGGGGCGGCGGCGGGGGGACCCCATCGGGGCTGGCCGGGGCCAGACGGTCGGGGGGGCCGCCCGGTTCTCACAGTCTGCGCCCGAGCCTGGATTCTCTGCACGTCCCGGCCGGTCCCCCCTTTGCTACTATTCAGCACTTAATTGAACATTAATGGCAGCTGGGGATGAGGTCATTGGAGCCGGCTTTTCTCACACATTTTTCATGCAAATCCGCTAAACTCTAAACAAATTTGAATAAAACCCCCTTTGTGCAGGCCCTCCATGGTGTTTTTCCACGGGCCGCTCCGCCTGTCTCCGCACACTTCATCCGGGGAGGGGGGAGCGGCGGGGAGATGAGGGGGTGTGGGGGGGTCTCTGCTCGGGCCTGGAGCGGCAGGCAGACCCAAAGAGGCTGCATCGTCTGCGAGGCTCTCAAGCCCAGATCGCCCCCAGGATGCCCACTGCACCGGCAGGGCCCTGCACTGTGCCATCATCTCCACTTGCAGCCCCCCTACAGCAGCAGTTCCCCCAGTAATATCCATTAGCAACACCAGTTCCCCCTGTAACACCTCCACAGCACCAGTCTGCCCTCAGTAGCATCAGTTCTCCTCCAACTCACGCTAATCCCCCACAGCAATACCACCCCCCAAGCACCATCAGCCCCCCAGCAACCCAAATTCCTCCCAGTACCACCGGTGTCCCCACCCAGCACCCCTCGCTGCACTTGGCAATCGTTGCCTCTCTGTAAGGTGTTTTTTGGGTGCTCAGGGCTGCACAGGGTAAGAGCACACAGGCCCCCCCGGCCCCCCTGCTCCGCAGCCCCCGCGCAGCCCCCATTAGCATCCCCGCGCCCGGCCCCCTGCCCAGCCTTGAACTTGGCCATGCCGGGCTGCGCTCCTTCTGCCTGCCTGGGCTCGCACAATGCCGGCCTTGACCCATTGTTTGCTTTTTTCGGATTTCAGCTGGGAAAGCGGCCACCTCGCGCAGCCTGCCCCGAGCACGCCGGGAGCGGGGCACAATGGGGAACCCTGCTCTGCAGGCAGAAGGGCTCCAAATCATTTGAGAGACATATTCATTATATTCTTTCACGGGGGTCTGTTTGCACTGGGTTTAGCGGTTACTTCCCAGACGGGGTTCAGACCAAATAAAGATCATTGAGCGGCGAGGGATTCGCTCGGGCTTTCAGGGAAATGTGCCTGATGCGGGGCACGGCGCAGCCCGGCTGCCTGGCCCTCGGCTGCTCCCCCTTCCCTCTTGATTTGCCTGGGTTTATTTTGTGCCCATTGCCTCCTCCGTCTCGAGACTGCACCAAATCACACGCTCGCTTTTGCAAAAGAGTGAGTTTATTTTCAACAGTGCATAGGGTTGGGAGGATTTCAATGGGAGAGAATTACAGGCAGTACATTTCTCTTACAGGAACAGAGAGGGTGCAGTACAACAGCAGAAGGGCTGGCTGGCCTGGAAAAGCTCATGGTCCTCTGGGCCCCAAGCACAGTGCCTTCGGGAAGGCTGCACTCCCACAGCTCCACAGACCAGGGATGAAGAGCAGCAAGGGCCAAGCTCTGCTCCATGAGCAAAGCCAGGGGCTAAAAGCTCCCTCCAAACTTCACACATCTGGTATTTCACCAGGTGAGACAGTGACTGGCTCAGGTCTCTCTGCCTAAGCGCTTTGGTCCTGCTCTGGGGTATTGAGGGCACTGAAGGCAACATACAGGAGTGATGTGGGATGATCCCTTGGCTCCCTGTGTTGCCCTGGCTCCCTCCCCATGGCTGCACCGCTGTGTTTCGAAGTGACGCAGAAATCCACAGTGTTCACAAGACAAAGCTGTCTCCTCTCTGGGGCCAATGGAGAAGCAGGTTGGGACTCTCCTGGAGAAACTCGGAGAAGTCAGATGGCAAGTCTGGGCAGGTGGTAGCCAACTGGAAGAAGGAACTCACAGGCTTCAAAAGTTCCTTGTCCACTCACTGGCATCTAGGAAGGAAAGAAAAAAAATGGAGTGGTTATGAATGTTTGTCAGAGAAATGGTCCAGTAGCGCTTGGCTGAGAACAGACCAACTTGTCCGTGGTGGAGCAGAACTCCAATCCTCTTTCCCTCCCCACCACACGTTTCTCATGGCTCTGGACCACCTTACCCTCTTCCTTACTGGGAAAACTGTAGTCCCCAAGATGCCAAGCTTCCCCTGCACCCTTCTCAATCCCCTACCTCTGCCTGCCCCGCACACCACCAGCCAGGGGAGGGCTCACGGCTTGTCCTTCCTCCCTAGGCTTTGGGGCATGGGATTACTCTGCATGTCACAGCCACTAAAGGCACAGCCCTCTGATGTTTTAATCTTCGTGTTAACTTTCCCTGCCCTCGGCGCCCTTGCCTGACTGGAGAAAGTGATACCAAGCCACCGAGCTGGAGCCGAAGCTGTGACACTCAGCCCAAGTCCCCTTCTTGGCTTTCCCCACGCTTCCCGTGCTTTGCCCCACACATCTCACACCTTGCAGCACATTCTCCTCCCTTTTTCCTGATTTTTTTCATCTATTTCCTTTACACTTTATCCATGTTGAGTGTGTATTCCCTAGCCCCCAAACCAGTCCCATCCTTTTCCTATCTTCCCTTTGCTTTGCCCACAAACTCTTACATTGGAAGGAGTAAAGACTAATATAACAAATCCTTGAGTACACTTGCAAAAGGAACCATCAGCTGGCTAATTTATTCTTTTTATTGCACCAAATTGTAATTTTATAAAATATTGCAAATTTTATAAAATATTTGCAAGCCCATTTTAAGAGATAAATCTTGTGTGTGGCTCTCTAATGAGCCGCCCTGGGAGTAGCCGGCATGTGATCTGCTGTAGGTCGCACCGCGACGTTCCCAGGCTGTGACTGGATGAACCACCGTAACTCTTTGAACTGTGCAAATACTCTACACTCTGGGGTCCAGGCTGCAATTTTCATGGGTATTTTTTCTCTCTCTTAAAAATAGATCTTCTGTAACCCCTTTATTGCAATATTCATAAAGCACTTGATGGAAATCCAAGGAAAATCCCTTCCCTTCTGCAACTTTGAAGCAAGCCTAAAACTGAAGAGGCAGAGACCAAACCCACCCCTTGTGCTTGGATTTAGAGAAGGACCATGGCCTGTGTCTGTCTCTGGGCGCTGAGAGGACAGACCCCATGCTGCATGTGTTTAGGGAGATCCAGGCTGCAAAAAGCCAAGGCTCTGCACTTCTTTATCCTATGTGAGATTAGGAGTCATCCCAAACGTTTCCCCAAGCCTGGAAAGGATGTTGAGGTCAGGACAGATGAGATCTGAATGATGGTGGGTGCTTTCACAAGCCCAGGAGAGGAGGAGGCAGCTGAACCCTTGTTCTCACCAGGGAAAAGCCTTTACCTGGCAGGTAAAGTCTCCTGTCCTGGCAGGGACAGGCTGAGCTTGCTTTGGCCTACAGAGAAGCTCCTCTGTAGTGTCGATAGAGGGGATGCTTGTTGATATCAGACATCAACCCAGCCTGGAAATCACCCACCGCCTGCCTGGTGGGCTTGAAACTTCTGGCACTCAGTAACTGAGGGCAGGAGGGGCTGGACCAACCCAAATGGTTCCACATAAGTTTCAGGAAAACTCAAATCTCCTGCATGCACTTTCTCTCTGGGCAAAGTTCAGCCTTGCACTGAGGGTGCCTGCAAAAAGAGGGCTCCACCTGGACCCAGTTCCAGCCCCAACACTGCCTTCCCTCCCCAGTGCCCTGCACAGGGAAAACATTGCTCTGTGTGTGGATTTATTGTCCTTTCTTTTTTTTTTTAAGCTGAATAAACAATTGAAATTATAGCTCTGCCTCTGCCCCAACACTTGCTCCTGTGCCTCCTTGTGCCCTTACAAAGCCAGCCCTGAGGTTTATATGCTGATAAACTGCCCTGCCACAGCAATTCTGGGCGGTGGGAAGAGAGAAAAAAAAACCCTTCAAATAATGGTAAATGGATGCAGAACGCTCTGCCTAATCAGATTCCTGTCCCCTATTGAGGCCAGGAAGGAGGGACCCCGCTCCTCCCCTGCCCTCAGCCCAGCCTCCGCTTCACCAGCTCACACGGAGAAACTTTCTGGACAATTTAATCTCGACAGGGTGTTACTCAGAAAAACCTTTTTCACTGTCAATTTTTTTCCCTCCTCCCTTCCACCCCCCCCCTTTTTTTTTTTCTTCCCTCCCAGCCTTGATTGAATTTTGCAAGCCCCTGATATCTTTCTTTTTTGTAGGGATGCACGCTGCTTATGCAAATACCAGCCTTTCATACCAGCCTCCCTGGCTCAAGCCCTCCAACTTGAATGTGACCAAAAGCTGTGCTCTCCCCTGCTAACTCCTTAGCACAATTACACCTCCATTCTGCTACAGGGGCCCGGGGAGGGGAAAAAAAAAATCATTTTAAACTAATAACACGTGCTGTTTGCTTTGGATAATTACAAGGGAGCTTCGGCTTCTAAGAGCTATGAAATATTCTGTTCAGCGGGGCGGGAGGGAGGCTCAGTGTTCCGCCTACGCCGCGAGTTTTATCTCCTGACGGAGATGCTCGCGCGGCCTCTCGAGGCTCCCTCCATCTCGTGCTCATCCTCTGCACCTGGGCAAGCATTTACATTTCCTACGGAGCAACTTGGCGCTGCTTTGGGCTACAGGAGAGAGGAGAAGGCGCCTGACATTTTCCTTATCTCAAGTTACAATTTCCTGCAAGCATCAAGATAATAAAACATCGGAGATGGGCAAGATGAGCGAAATGAATGTGGCGGCTGAGCCTCCCGCAGCAGCGCGGGAAGGGCCGGGCAGAAAGGACACCCGGGGGATGCGGCTGCTCCGCTGGCTCTCGTTTGCATCGCGGCCCTGACGTTATTGTCCTCCTGCCTTGTCTGCTGGGGAAGTTTATGTGGAGGGCTTTTGCTGGGGCGAGGAGGAGGAGGGGAGTTTTCCCCAAAAGCACCCAGGAATCTGTCAAAAGAGGGACAGAAAAGAGAAGAAGAAGAAGAAGAAGGGAGACAGAGAGTGGGAACGTCAAGGACCCCTGACTAATGAATAGCAAGTTTGCCCTTGAACCTCCCTGGGCTTTGCCATTCCCAGGCTCCAAACAAGGGCTGATGCATGCTTGGGCCCAGCTGCAGGGGGACCGGGCTATGGTTCATCTCAGACACTTTGACAGCCCGGGCCTTTTCCCCACATAGCTCAGACTCGCCTAACTACTCCCCTGGCAACAGCTCAGTGCAGGAACCTGCGCTGAGGCCCTGCCTGCTGCATACAGAAGTACGAGGAGGAGGAGGGGAGCCGCTGGGAGAAATTAGCTAGAGACTGGCTTAACCCATCAAATGCTGGGCAGGCGCTGCCAGCCCCAGCACCCTTTGCTCAGCCCCAGCACCCTCCAGGCACCCCTGGGTGCTCACTGGCCAGTATCTGCAGTGGAGCTGGAGAGGGGCAGGGGTGGGTTAGACGTGCAGAATTGCCGTGTATCACAAATCCCACGACCTGCTGCTTCACCACCACCCAGTGTCTTGGACCTCGTGAGTGGGAAGGTCCTCATGGTGCCAGGGATGTGGGAGGGAGCCAAAGTAGCCAGCTGGAAAAGGCCACCGGACACTGAGAGGAAAGGGCATGGCCTCTCCCCAGTGTGGCGGGACAGGGCATCCCTCCCTGCCAGCCAAAATGAGGGCAGGGGCTGGATGAGAGGCACAAACTTGCCCTGGATGCTCTTTCTGCATTGCAGATCAAAGGCTGAGGACGAGCTGGCCTTAGGGGTCTGCACTGAATGGCTGGAGAGAACAGGCACAAGCACCCGGCGGCTCTAAAATGCGACCCAGAAACGTTCCCACATCCCAGCCCCATATAAATCAAGGGGGGAAAAAAGGGGGAGCTCCATCCCAGCCTCTGTTTTTACAGAGCATCTTTCATGTGCAGCCCCTGAGAGAGGGCTTTGCCGAGCTTGTTAAGGATGGCTCCTGCGCCAGGCAGAGAGGGGGACGCACCATATGGAGAGGAGAAAAAGAAAAGGGGACACTGAAAATGGAAAATTATGCAAAGCAGGAGGAGAGGCACTGGGGGAAAGGGGGGAGGGAGGCAGCAAGGAGGTGGGGGATGGGGAGACAGGAGGCTGGAAGTGAGCCCTGACTTGGGGAACACCATTAGCTGGCACTGGGCTGCATGAGGAACAGAAGTTCCCTGTGACCAGGTGCAGGACAGCCCTTTGTACCCTTGGGTGCTGACACTGGAGGGCATTTCTCCAGCCTGGCCTTCTCTGAGGGGGTCTGGGCTGCGCCAGGGCGATGCCCAGCTGGACTGTGGTGGTGGACTCTGTTTCTGGAGCTGTGCTGCACTGGGAGTCACAGCAAAACGGGGTCCGTGGTGACCTACTTCAGAGGTGTCCTGAGGACCTCTGTTACTATAGCAATGAGGTTGCAAGCAAACATTACGGCCTTTTGGACAAGAGTTTTGCTTGTCATCAATCACAAAAACCAGAATCATGTAAGGAGGTGCCAGGGCATTGTAAGAAAAGGCTCTGAACAACAGCAATGATAGCAAGGGCCCAAACTGTCCTTGAGTCTCAGCTGCCTGTGCAGTGAAGGTGGATGCTTGGGTGGGTGAAAGGAGAATCCAAATTCAACAGCCAAAGCCCTTCCCTTCCCCTTGGACCCTGCAGAGTCCTGGTGCTGCAGGGTGAGCTGCAGGCCCAGTGCAGGTCAGGGATGCTGTGCAGGCATTCCAGTCCAGGCTTGTGTTACTGCCCAGCTTGTGCTCAAATTCCAGCATTGGCCTAATATGGTATTTGGAGAAATGACTCAGCTCTTCCCAACCCAGTTGTAGAGCTCCTTTCCCCTATCCTGGAAACACTGGCCACCTTTGGGGGAACACCCACCTTGTCACTGTGACATCTTCTTTTTCCCAAAGCCACTCTGTGCCCCAAACTTGTGGCACTCTGCTGACTCCCTGTCATGGGCCATGACCACCTTGCACATCCTCACTGGGTGCAAGCCCCCTTCTCCAGCCCATCTTCCACCCAGCATGGAAAGCCACCCACGCCCGTGCTTGGTGCTGGTTGCTCTGTGACTCCTGCTTTGTCCCCTCTGTGCCATTCCCATCTCCCCATTCAGTGGCTTTTGTTCAGAGCAGCCAGTGTTTTTCCTTCACTCTCCTCAGCATTGCTCTACACCCAGGAACACAAACTGCTCCTGGCTCCCACTTCTCATCGCTCTTGGCCCTGTCACAGCCTTTGATCTCACACCCGTATCCACCACTCTGCTCCCTTTTCTAGCTCCTTCTGTTTGTTCCATCAGGAAACCTTCCCTTGCTGCATCCCAAATGGATCTCTCCATTAAACCCATCTACTGTGCTTCCCTCCATTTACCACTGGTTAATTTACCATCAGCCCCATGCTCCTAGACCCTCATTTGAGGCAGGTGTGGGGAAGATTCCCGTGAGGCTGGTGCAGAGACAGACGTGGGCCTGTGCCTGCAGACATGGGCACGCTTGCCCTGGCACACACGTGTTCCTGCCTGCACATGCCAACACCCACATGTTCCTGCCCACGTTCCCGCTGCCACATCCAAGGCTCTGGGATTTCAAGGGGAGCTCTTGTTCTCCAATGGGGCACAGGAATTACCTGCACAGCACGGCTGCAGGTTGGGATTTGGGCTGTTTGGCCTTACAGACACTAGACTAAAAAGATGCTGTACCCATTTGGTTTCTTCAAGAACCATGCCCTGGAGTAAGGCTACAAGTGCTGGCCAGATCCTCAGTAAAGCCCTGGAATAAGCTGTAGGCACTGAAGAGGATTCATCTAAGCAGCATTCAAAGAAAAATAGCAAAAAATAAAGTTCACGGGGGCACACGAAAAACAGAGCTTCCACCCACAGAGCAGCTGTGTGGGGCTCTGGAGACAGGCAGGCAACGTGGGAGATGTTTCAGAGCTTGCTCTCAAAATGATACATTTGCAACCGCTTCCCTTCTTCAGCCACTGGAGGTACACTGAGCTACCTGCTCTGCAGAGAGACATTTCAATCTTCAGGCACAGGACTTTGTCCTGGGCTGCTTTAAGGCTGGCTGGCCCTTGTGACAGCATGATGCAAAAATGAGATGTGCCTTCGTGGGAGAGGAAGAAGAGGGATGTACTCCATCCCCTGGTATTCTGACACAGGCCCCTCCATGAACAAACCCAGGCAGAGGGGCTGTTTGATGCTCTCACTGCAAATTCCCACCCACTAGGAATGGGTGGTGTGGGGAGAGCAGATGGGATTCAGGGTGTCCTTTGGATCAGGCTGGCCTCAGCTGCTGTGCTGGAAGCTGAAGCGTTTCCAGGGAGGATATGGCAAGAACAGTGAGTCCTGCCCAAGTGACGGTCCAAAGCGCTGGCACTCCGTCCCGATTCAACCTCGCCCCAGATTCCTGCCCTTGGCTCACATCCAGGTTCCTTTCTCCTTGACCCATCTCCATCAAAAGCAGCGCTGTTACGAGGCTCTGCTCTGAGTTTCTAGTCTACAAATAGAAGCAAAGCAGCACCTGCTGCAGAGCTGAACATTTCCACTAAACCCTATTTTGATGCCTGTCCCGGCCAAAGAAATCTTTTGGGACCGTGTCACTTGTAGGAGATGTTAAATATTTCAACCTCCAGCAATACAAGACACTGATATGATACTGAACTACACAATTGCTGTATGTCCCTGCACTTCCACCTCACCTGCAGAGATGCCCCACAAGGGCTCATCTCCAGCAAATATTTCTCTGGACAGGGAGGGACAGGGAGTTGGCTGCCTTGAGTGCTGGGGCCGATGTGTTTATTGGGCAGCAAAGCTGGCCCTGCCATCTCTCCCGGGGAAGCTGTGCCATGGGAGCTGCTAAAACAGCATTTCATTTCCAAACAGGGCCCCAGAGACCTCTTGTGTGAAGGATTCAACAGAGCGAGGCGGGGTAGAGCAGAACAAGGAGACACAACCCCAGGCTAAAAACAAGGCAGACCCCAGGTTTGATGGACCTTATTGCTCTGCACCAGGGTTCAGGCTGGCCTGTCCCCTTGAATCAGTGCCAATCTCTCCTGGGCCACCACTACTGGGGAAACATCAAATTGGGATTTTTTTCACCTCCTTCTTCCCCCATTTTCCCTCCCCTAACTCCTTTTCCGCATCATAAGCAAAGTCCTAATAAAGCTCCCATCCCCACTGCCAGCCCTGCACCATGCTCCCAGCAGAAAAGAGATGCAAAGCCACGCTTGGAATCTGATTCCCCGGCTTTAAACGCTGCTCTGCCAGCAAAGTGCGACTTGAAAGCTCCCCTGTCACAGTTACAAAGCTCCGAACAGCCCTTCCTCGGATAATCACGCTTATCTCCAGATTAAGAAAGAGAGACCTGCAGCTGAGGCTGGTCACATGGGCTGGGATGTGGGCAAATCTCTTTTAAACAATCCCCATATAGCTGTGACCTCCACCGCAGCCCAAATACACCGTCCCTCGGTCCCACTCGAAAAGCAGCTCTGGAGACATGACAGAGCATGTGAGAGGAGACGGGGCCGGGGATGGGGGGGCGGAGGGAAACCACGGGGGAGGAGTGAGAAAGCAACGGAGGAGAGGAGGGTGAGAAAGACGGAAGAAGAAATAAGTAAAGGGAGGATGTGGGAGAGGAATAGGATGTGGTGGAGAGGGAGGAAAAGTGCATGAATGGAGGGGGAGGATGATGAAGGACAGGGAGGTCTCTGCTGCTCTTCCTGTTGGGGATTAGTTGTCCCTGCACTGTCCTCAGTTTAACTCTTCCCACTCTGTCCCCGACTGGCAGCCTAGCCTGATTACGTGACTCCAGCTGTGCCAAGCAGCCTTGGCAGGGAGAGCACGTTACCTACTTTGCTGCCACGGATTCATTAAGAGGCTTTGCTTGTGTGGGAATAGTCATCCCAATGGGGAAAGGGAAAAAAACCCTTTCTGCAGATCAACCTGCCGTGGAGCTCTGACAAAGCGCTTTCCACAGCCCTGCCCAGACTCTGGGAGAAGAATTAAGGAGAGATAGGGATGTGCAAACAGGAGAGGAGGGCACAGGGGTGGCAGGTCAGCTGGAAGGGGTCCTTAGCATGGCCACTGCTCAGAGATGAGGCACCAGACAGGGAGGGAGCTGCAAGCCCTTTGCAGGATGCTGGTGCTTGGTTCTTCTTTGTGATTAAAGGCCACCTTGCATCTGGGTCAGGCATGGATGACACATTCACCCTCTGCGTAAACGAAAGGTCTGAGCAACCGCAGAGAGACTTTTTCCAGCAGCAGGTTCCCCTCTTACATCCATGTGGGATTAGCACAATTACTTTGCAATGGAGGAGCCCAAACAGCTCTGAAACGGGCACAGAGTGCAGGGGCTGCCCCTCTCTGAGGATGCCCACCTTCTGCAGGCATTGACTGGGGTTTCCAGCCGTGGCCACCGGCTGCAGCCCGCCGGAGGGACGGCGGTGCTGCCTCTCCAGCTGCTCATTATTCACCCTGCGCAATTAGGCACCGCTGATAAGTCACACGAAATTGCCTTTGTTCTCCAACTGGAAGACCTGCTTTCATGGGAATCCCTTTTTTTCCTGCACATTACTGATGAGCTGCCCACTGTACCTACAGCTGGAGTGGCAGTGAGGATTTTGGGGCACTCTTTGGGCTGGCCCTCACAGATATCCCGAGCAGGTTGATGGGGAGGTGTAGCCTGGCCCTGCCTGTGTTCCTGGACTTCTCTGAGCACAAAGGAGAGCTGCTGCTCCTGCAGCCCACCAGGGACTTGCCAGCTCTCCTCCAGGCAGGTGGCTCTGTCGCTTCCTGGCAACTCTACCATCTCTCTATGTCACTTCCCAGCTTCCCTCCCAGTAGCAGTGGAAAACCCAGTGCAGCTACGAAGTCAGTGGGGGAAGAGGCGTCAGCCCCACCCAACCCAAACCCTGCTGATGCCAACAGGCCCCTTACCTTGTTCATGACCTTCCCCTTCCTGCCCAGCCAGCCCATGAGGAGTAAACCCCATTCTCTGCTGCTTGGAACAAGCATCTCTCGCCCAGACTGCCTCCAGGGCCAGCCCTGCTCCATCGTGCATCAGCTCCTGCTCTTCATTCCTTCACTGTACCAGAACCCAAGCATCAAAAGAAGGCAAAGCAAGCTGGAGTCAACATGAAGCCGGGTGCTACCAAGCTTCACAGGAGGCAAGCTGTGCTCCAGTAAACTTCCCAAAATGACCCCTGCTTCAGAGCAGCCTTGTGCCATGTAAATTGCTGCTCTTTCAGCATCTGGCAGCTGCTCAGATGGGACCACAGGGAGAAAAGACATCTTGGCCCATTCAAGAGTTTCTTCCCGTTCTGCTCAAGAAATGTATGTGGGCTCTTAAGTCTTGTTGATTTAAGAGAAAGGATGCAAAATTAATTTAGACAGGAAATTAATTAGATGTGAACTGATGTTTACATCCCTACACATACAATGAATTCTTGTGTGAGCCTACAGAATGCAGATGGATGGATGGATGAATGATAACAGCAGTCTAGGAATGACATTATGCGCTGGTCCATACGCTGGGGATGTAGAAAGACTTTTCTCTGCATTGCTAATTAATAACTATATCCTGAGCAAATGTTGATAAATCCTTTATAGAGCATGTTATCTCTGTCTCTCCAACTCCTGTCCTGCATTTCTATTTGCCTGTTTCCACTGCTCCACCCCTGGCACCCACACGCTTCACTTCCCTCCCATATTTTGTAACTGGTAGCAGATTTGACTCCCTTTCTGGAGAAAGAGGCGGAGGTTTTGTTACTGGGGCTTTGTGTGAGTGATTGCATGTGTATGTGTGTATACAAAGATGGATACAAATCCATTGGAAATAAACACCTTTTAAGGGACTTGAGAGAAAGACACACAGGGCAGAGGAGAAGAAAGAGCCTACAGACCCTCAGCCAGACAATCAGCCAAGATGAAGAGAAAGACCCAGTGAACCAAAAAAAGCCTCAGTTCTCTTTTAAACTCTCCATGATTTGCAAGGAAAGCAGCAGATCCCATGGCTGGGAAGCCGAGCTGTGGCGATGTAACCCTTACCCCTTCTCCCAGCCCCGCACAGCTCAATTACCCCAGGCTGCCAGGCTGCTCTGAGCACACCCCCACCACCCCGCATCTCCCCCGCCGCCGAGACAGCTTTCACCAATGGAAGGAGTACAAATATATTCATTGGCACCTTATCAGACATGCATGCAAAACTAATTAACATGGGGAGACATGCAAGCTGCCACCCAGCCACAAATACACACCCACGAGCATGCACACACACACGCACGCATGCACAAGGCAACCCTTGTCTAGGGGGGACATTCAAAAGGCTTTGTCACTAATTTAGGCATCTGTCTCAGTCTGGTCTGGTCCTCCTGGCTAGGCTGGAGTTGTGGTTTTTTTCCCACTCTGTTTGACAATGCTGGGAACATGCCCGGAGACCCCCTCATTCAAATCACCCCTTGACAATGGTCTCATTGTGTGAGCATATAGAAAAGGGAAAGGATGGGGGAGAAGATGTGGAAGGGGGGGTAAGGAATTAAAATGTGAACCCAAGGAAGTGTTTACTAACACAAGCCTCGCAGCTGCCCCGTCTCTCCTCCTCCACCCCCTTCTTCCGCCCCCGGCCGTTCCAATGGCCCAGCCTGTCCCCAGTTCCAGGCGGGCAGCAGGATGTCGGGACAGCGGAGTGGCTGCACAGAGGTGCACAGAGAGCAGGCAGGCTGAAGGGATGAAGCCTCAGGGCATTCAAGTCTTTGGCAGCAGGGGGGCAGGTACAGGTTAGAGAAGATAGAGCCAGAGATGCCTCGGAGAGGATTAGGGACTTAAAATGTCCTGGGAAGGACATCTTCATGGAGGAGCAAGAGATTTATTGGTATAACCACTCCAAGGCTTTTTCCAGCAGGAACAAAAAGTGCTTAAACCTGGCCTCGTGGATTTAGAGCAAGTGAGCAGCCTCGCTGCATGGTCTGGACTGCTCTCTTTGGTGCTGCAGCCAGACAGACATGCTACATACAGCACGAGAAGAAAGGGGGGAGCAGCAGGGTGTTGGAGCTGGGGGCTCAGAGGATGGACCAGACTCCCTTCAGGATCCCTACTGCTAGTTATTAAGTACCAGGAGGACAAAAAAAAATAGGGAAAAATGCCCCAATGCCCTGCCCACCCCCAGGCACGCCTGGGGAAGGAAATAGCGAAGGTGCAGATGGGGGGTGTTCCCCCAGCCCCACCGCGCTTGGCTGGCCTTGGCAGGCTCCGTTCAGCTGGAAATGCCCAAGAGCCAGCAGAGCACAGGCAACGGGAGCTGGGGAGGGGGAGAAGACGATGACAACGTTTTCCATATATGCAAATGCATCCTCACAAGATACCCAGAGGGAGACAAAACAAAGAGACCTCAAAGAAGCTGGCTCTGAGACCCGCACAAAGCCAGATACCTCCGCACACCTACGGTGTTTGCACGTGAGGACCCGTGCAAGATGCAGTGCTGCCCAGAGGTTCCCCCCAAATCTGAGCAGATATCAGCCTAAAGAAAGCCTGGTGGAGGAGCCCAGTGAAAGCTGCAAAGACAAATGCCACAATCCCACATCCTCCTACACAAACAGGTGCACCTTAGGAGTACAAAACTATTCCTGTCCTTTAGCTTAGTCAGAGAAGAGAAAAGCTGTGATGCAAACCCACATGAGCCCTGCCTTGGTGGGCAGAGGTAGCTCAGCTCCCCTGACATTGCTTCTGCAGTCAGATCCACCCCCTAGACCTTTGTGTGATTTCCATAAGAGGAAAGCTAGGAAATTCCTGGACATTACTAAACAAGGCCGGGCAAAATGTCACACAGAAACCCAAGAATGTACATGAGGCAAAACCAAAAGTCACCTGTGCAAACATTTCTGCTTAAAAAAGGGAAACTACTGCAAGGTAAGCAAATCTGTGCTTTTTATCCAAACAAGTGGTTGTGAGCAGTTTTATTGCCACATTCCTGTGCCCCAATACACAGGGATAAGTACTCGACACACAGTGACACGCAGGGACTCGGGGACAGAGCTGTTCTTTTAATAGGGCAATGAAGACAGCGAATGAAATAAAACCCTACAGAGATCAGCTTGCAGAACTCAAGGCTGAGAAAATCTATTTGATGGTAAAAGGAAACAAGGACACTCATGATTCTGCTCTCATTTCCATGCTGTAAATTTGGGCAGCTTTTACTGAACGCAATTAAATCCTCGCTTAGGATTTAACCTGGTGAAGCTGAGGGCAGACCTTGCTACAAAGACCCACCTCTGAGCTCTTCCCCTCAACTTGCTCTGCAGAGGCCAGCAGGAGCTGTGAGAAAACTGAGTGAAAAAGCAAGGGAATTCATAGATCCCTGCCAGTGTGGCCATTTCAAAGCCCCCTTCAGCTCTGTCTTGCCTGTTCTCTCCTTCCCCAGTGATTTGCTGCTTTGCTCATGGAGCTTTGGCTGCAGGGAACAGTCAGTACCAGCATGGCAAGCACAGAGTCTCAATGGTATTTGGGCATCTCCTTCCCTTCAGTTCCTCTAATGGGAACTGAAAACCTCAGCAAAGCCCCAACACATCCATTCCCTGCCTCTGGTGGCTGATCCTTCCTTTCCAAAACTATTAGGGTCCCAGTGGGGATCCCATGCAAGACTCTTGCAAGAAACCCTGCAAGAGTTGTTGTTAACACCTCTTTGAGTATTCTTTACATTTCCCTTTATTTCAAGACAGGGCATTTCAAAGGCTTTTGCCCAACAGCACAGTTTAACACACTGAGTTTCCCAAGCAACAAGTAATAGAACTCCTCACCTACTTGTACCACACAGGTAAAGTCACCTCAGGGCTATGATCTTAAATCCATACATGCTTTTCCCCATGGACGTTGAGAGCTGTAAATCTCAACATTTCATTAAACAGATCACTCAGAACAGATTGCCTCACAACATAACTTCTCAGCTGGCCACTACCCACGAGCAGATGATTTTACATGACATTTATTCATGCAAATTGCCAAGGCTGTAGTCTAGTTACCCAGCAAGAGCATAAAAAATTACAGTTTAGATGCATAAATGCTGGCACCATGAGAGAAGACACGATGAGACTGGAAACACATCCCTCGGTTTCACATACAGTGCAACAAAACTTAGAGGGAATCCTCATCAGACGGGGATTTATCAGGAATGACCCCCCCAAAATGATCCAGGGGAAGCAGAGAAAGGCATGTGCAAGGCTGCAAGGGCTACAGAGAAATGAACTTCTCCTGCTGCATGTGCAGAAATCTGCCATGGGGAGAGCACACGCAACATTTTACGTCACTCACAAAGCCTACTCTGTCCAATAAAGTGGGGAAGTAAAACAAAGCATGAAATCCAGGCATAAATTAGCATCCCTCTAGCCTAGCTTTATTTGTGCTGCTGCTGCTGTGGATTAGCATCTAGCTGGCTGACAGGCTGATAGGCAGACAGAAACAGGGAGAAATAAAAAAAAAAAAAAAAAATCAGTGGGTGTCTTTTTTTCTCTATGGTTCCTGGGATGTCTGCCTTCAAAGTGCAGGCAGTGTTCATCCCTTTAGGACCCGAATTTTTCCATCTTCCTGTGAGAGCAGTAGGCTCTGTAGGAAAGCAAATCCCCCTGAGATATTTGTGCCTGCACCCTGTGGAGCCGGCACCCGTCATCTAACGCAAGCCCAGTGCAAACCTGTCACATCCCCAGCCAGCACCCCCCCGGCATCCACAGCTCCACTCTGCAGAGCCACAGGAGCAGCTCTGGTGTGGGGCTGGGAGACCTTGAGGGTAGCACCTTGCCACGGGCACACACAGGCAGCAAATGCCCCGGGATTAGCTCTGGATCATGTTCACCATCGCTCGGGGCAGCTGCTTCCTTCAGCGCTTGCAGCCACGGCTGGGTTGGGTACCTGATCCCAGATGACATGACCGGGATCTCACGCCGGCATCTCCTCTCAGTTTGTGTCAGAAATGTGTCACTGCCTGCTCCTCGGGCAGGAGGACCTGCAGAGAGCTTCCATCGGGCTGACACACAGCCTCCCTCTCCTCAGGGCTGCATGGCAAAATGAGTGGTCGTCACCAGAGACATCCCTCCTCTCAGGGCTTGGTGGCCTCGTGCCCACCCGCCCTTTCCAAGCACAGCCATGGAAACATAGCACTAAAGAGGTGCCAGTCTTGACAGCCACCACTCCAGTCCTTCCCAAACCAGCCCTGGCAAAGGAGCCTTTCTGCCACAGCAACTTCAGGCAGCAGAGAGGAGCTGGGAAGCTCCTCAGTGTGGCACTTGTGCACAAACTGGGGGAACAACAGCAGTAAACTTGACTGTGGTACAAGCAAAGCCCATTTCCACCCTCACTGAGCCATTCAGAGTTTGACTGGGCTCTCAGGTCGCAGGAGATTTCTAGTCCTTGCCTGTCTTTTAAGGAGCCAAACACAGAGCTCAGTTTTTAGGCTATGGAAATAAAAAATTCAGCTGCTTTTCAAAGGTGGCCTAGAAAACACAGACTAATTCTGCACAGCCATAAAGCAAGTCCCTCAGGAGTACAGCATGCAGTTCAAACACCCCCGTGTCCCTCTGCCTGCCACCAGGACTCCCACTGAGTGGGTCTGATCAGGGGATGGAAGTGTGAAAATTCCCCAAGATGCAGAGAATCCCTCCTTGGTAGAGCCCTTGCAGCTCTCAGCCCCTCAGCCCTGGGCCTGGGCCCTGGTAGGGGCCCTGGCCCTACTGATCACTGGTGCCACAATCCAAGTAGATTGGCCCTGCCTTTGGAGCATGGAACAGGCAAAGCCTTTCTTGCAGCAGGCATCTGTGGCCAGTTCTGCTTGCTCCATGCCCAAATGGGTCAACACAGGCAGGTTTTTCCCAAAGGAGGTAGAAGGGCACTCTGCAGAGCTTTGAGACAGCTGCAGCTGGAAATAGCCCAAGCAGAAGAGATGCATCCCTGTTCCTCCAGCCACGCCTTCCCTGGAGTGCTTGATCCAAGTCTGGAATAAAGCACACCATCACCATCCTCATCCCACTGCACACAACAGTCCCCTCCACATCCCCACAGTCACAGAGGTATCTATGGAAACATCCCATGGCATCAGTAGGGAGGTTTCTTTTAGGAGCTAGGAAGGAAGGAAGGAAAGAAGGATGAAGAGAGTGTAGAAACCGGAGCCTTTGTTTCCCAGCACTCAGCCATGCTGTTAATTAGGTAGCAGAGACCAGCCACTTCCTACCACATCCTCAAGCTCCTGCAGCAATAGCAGGCACTCCTTTAGTCTCTGTCCTTTGGGGATGAGAAGGAGGCAAGGAGGCAGAAGTCAGTCAGAGCCTACAGAAATGCAACAAGCTGCAGGAAGGATCTTTCCTTTGCAAGGGAACAGGCACCTGATGGGCTCCCCAGCCAGCACTTATCTATGTGAGCCATTTGTTTCCTCCCCAAGCTCTCAGCTTGCTCTGACACATCACCCATTCCCCTGACTGCAAGCAAATGAGTCAGATGGGTCCCAGCCTTGCACCCACTCAGAAGCCCTCTATTTCTACTCTGCTCCTCAGTGCCACACCATCAGAAAGCTCAGCCTGGGGACTGTGCAGGACCACAACTGCCTTAAAGAGCTTGGTACAGGTCCAGACTCACACATGCAGTTTGCCCTTCACTCTGAGGAGCTCCAGTACCCTTCTGCATGAGCTGCATTAAAACTCACACTGGCAACAGCACATTCAGACAAGTGGCCACTGGGAGCAGGGCAATACCTATGAAATGTATCACAAATGGGCTGAAGGAGAACATTCCCTTGAGTCACTGGTCCAAGTGGCAGCTTGGGGCATGTCTGCAGCAGCCTGGGGAGATCCTGCACAGTACCATGAGGACACCACAGAGACAGCACCTCCTCCTCTGGCTCTTAAGCAGAGTCTTCCACAGCACTGCACACAGTACACGACCTCTCAGTTAAAGCAAAGACCAAATAAATTTTAAAAAGCAATTTTTTCTTCTGAGTCCTGGCAGCATGGAAGTCAAACACTGTTTTTCAAGCTGTTCCCAGAATGAGACAGAGCCACATGTATCCCAGGCACAGCCAATCTGCATCTGCACAGCCTTGTTCCCACTACCTTCATTAGCACATACAGAGATGTGCATCCCTCTCTTGTAGAATGGGGTGCCAGGGACCAACATCACCAATTATTACCTTCTGGACCACAGACCTCTGTGCCCAGGGCCATACAACAGTGGCTGGGACCACTTCTGAGAGTCCTCAGTATGTCTAGGGGCTTAAATGAGACCCAAGCCAGTCGCTATCCAACCCAGTGTGATCCATGACACTTTAGGTGTCAGTCTCTCTTTTCCTCCCTGTTCAGCTGTTACACAGCATCCTGCACTGTCAGCCTCGAGCTTTGAGTCTTGATTCCCAAAATTGCTAAGATTCATTCCAAGAACCAACTAATTGGAGGAGTTTTCTTCAGACTGATAATGCCTAAGCCCTACAAGGTCTTTGACTTGTTTCCAGAGTTTTCCTTGCAATTAAGATGTCCCTAAATACATTTCTTGTTAGCATAATTCTATTAATTTTAAGTGAGAACTGAGACTTTTAAACAGTCCTTGATTACAGTTGCTGGAGGTTTGCAACAGACACCCCAAATCCCAAGGTTTGCTCTAAAACCCTTGTGAATTATTCTAGTCCAGCCTTGCCAGCTGCTCTTCTACCCGAAAGGCAGCTTCCCTTGAGAGCAGGATAGTAGAAGAAGGGAAGAAAGCTGGAAAACAGCCATTTCTGGGACTACAAATGAAATCAGGAGGAACCGTCCCAAAAGCCTCTCTTAGCCTTGGCCACCAGCAGCAGCTACTCGTGAAGCTCCCACCAAGTGAGAGCCAAAGGAAGAGACACATTGATCCTGCCCTGCTAGATTTTATGCCAAGCTTGTCAGCAAGGCACGCTCAGCTTTGGCTGCCCAGCAAATGCAAACCTCTCCTTTGTGTGGCTTTCTGGACACCTCCCGCTGCCCTCCCTAAATCCCAAAGCCAGCAGCATCCCTTGCAAGGTGCACACCATGCCAGAGGCAGCAAAGACGTGCTCCTTGCAGCCTCCTGGCCCCAGGCCTTCTGCCAACACCATCCCAACATGGGGCACACAGGCAAAAGAGCTGCCGGAGGAATCCACACCGAGCGGCGCTGAGCACGACCTTTCTGCTTTACAATGGTAACCTGAATCCTAAATACTGGATTTCTAGGCATGCATTAAAGCCATGAGACAATGGAGACAGCGAGCCTGGGGCTGGCTGCAAGCCAGCTCCATGCCGGCCCCGTCAGCGCCCGATGTTTCCCATTTCCCTCTTTTTTCACCATGGCAGATAAGCTAAGTCCCCCTAAGCCAGGAGGCAGGTGCATGCAGAGCTCACCCCTGACTTGGGGACTGTGCGTGACTCACCCCCCATTGAAGGTGGATGCCCAAGAAGACCCAGAGAGGTGGTTGCTTTCCTCTCTCCCTCTCTCTCTCACATGAGCATTGCTTCTCCTTTAATTGGTTTCATTCATGGCGGCCCTTTGCTAAATGTAATTATGCCAGGCTCTCTCCGTCTGTCTGCGTTCAGGAAGAGACATCGCTCTCACTGTTTTTATCTTCAATCTTTATTTCTGCATTAATCCCCACTCTGCAGCTCACATGTACAACAATGTCCAGGACCTCCTGAGGACATACAGGCACATAATGAAGAGCAGGATTTGTACCCAGGTCTCTCCTGGCTGGAGAACAATTTTTCACAGGGAAAGCCCCATACCTCAGTCACTCTGTAACATCTACATCTCTCAATGATACCTCCACAAGCCAGTCCTTTTGCAGACACTCAAGAGTTGTCTGTGAGCCCAGGCAAGAGGAGACGGCTTGATTTTGTCTGCATCACAGAGATGTCTCTGCCCTGTCTTCCCAAGCCCGGTACATAAAGGTAGCGAGATGTCTGCTTAGGTTGACATGGACCGCTTTTCACATGGAGACAGCATTCAGTCCCAAACTACCACACTCATTTTCCTTCCCAGGAATGCAGACAGGGTGAACACGGCTGAGCACAGGGATTAACAAACCTCAGCTCTGCAAGGGCAGCTCATAGCTGCATAGCTGAGGCTGCAAAGCGCCCAACACACCCAGAAGGATTTCATCCCTTGGGGATTCATTACCCAAGGTCCTTACACCTTCCTCAGCCAGGGTAGGTAGATCTTGGGGGAAAACACAATGCTAAAGGAGCTGTTGGTTTATCAAGAGACCAAACCCAGTGACACAGACCCTGGGCAACCAAGCACCATCTGGTGACCGCCGGCTCCCGACACAATAGCCTACGTTGGCATGTTTATGATAGAGACCAGAGGCGGATTCCCATTATCCCCATCAGATCCTGTGATGTGGTTTCAGGAGAAGGACCATGAGAAGCAGATGGGATGGCAGAAGAGAAAAGAACGCAATGAGACAGACAGACAGGAGAGATTTATATGAAGCTAAAGCGCATACCCATAAACATGGGATAAGTAAATAGCATGTAAGTATGAAATTAAATGCAGGGAATCCATGGCATCCAGTAATCAGTCAAATATCTCCTTCACCTCTTTTTCAGTTTATCATCGGCATTTTAAAATGAGATATTTATGCCAATAAGTAAGCCAGTTGTATATTGTAACCCTGCAAATATTGGCTTGGATCTGAGAGATTCGTCCCGACAGACAATTCATTTTTACAGTTATTTTTGGACTCCCGGCTTTCGTGGAACACCGGCTCTCTGTGTTGGATTTTATGCCCCTGAAATGTATTTACAATGCATGGCATCTGTATTGTGCATTACACACTTAAATCATTGCATTTCATTCATCGCTTGTAAAAAAAAATATTGCAATATCCTGAAGCTCTGAATACTCAAATTCAAAATATAACTGCTGCATTTTCAGAGTAATGCTATAAAATAATGTTGTATTTTTAGATAAAGGAGTGAAAATTGATCATGAGGAACATGGATTCCCAAGATCTGGGAAGAAGGGGAGTTTGGATTTCACACCACGATAAATGGGTAAAAAAAAAATAAAACTAAAAGCTGAAAAACCCACAAAGGTTTATTTTCTAAACAAGAACATGGAAACATTTTGTCACTTAAACAAAGGGAGGAGGGCGGGGGAGGCTCCGCATCCTTGGCTTGCTCTCTGCAATGGACAAATACTATCAGAAACAAAAAGCATGGCATAGTTAGCAGGAGCTCAGCGCTTTACAATTAATGGTATGTATTTAAGTCCCTTTTAGGGGAAGCCTTCTGCAATTGGGGGTAAAAAAATTTCTTGGTTTTAAAGCCTTCTGTCATTGTTGCCCACAAGCAGAAGAGAAAGGTGCTTTCTTTGTCATCCGGGGGTTTATGGCAACACCTTAATATGTCCTTTTCATAGGTGAAGCAAGGCACACAAAGCAGCCGCGTGCCAATGCGTCCCCCCCGCCACCAGCAAAATAAATAAATGGAGGAACGCGGGGACGGCGGCCGTCGTAATCCCTCGGCAAAGAGGCAGCGAGGATGGTCTGGCGGGGTAAATATCGCACGTCTCCTGCCAAACCCCGCGTGGGCTATTGTCCCACCACCCCTTTTAGACGTCATTAAGGATTTTTCGCATACAACCAAACGAGCGGAGGGGATGAACGCGCTCGCCTCTTCCCCACCAGTTGGAGAAGCCATGACGAGGCGGCTGGGAGCCGGCGCAGGAAAAACACAGGGCAAATTAGGAAGTATGTTAATTCAGTTAATATCACAGAGGGGCTGGCAGGCGGTGGGGGGGAGGTGTGTGCGCAGATTTTCCGCCCGAGGAAGGAGGTGGCAGAGAAAGAACTGGGGCATGCCAGCTCCCGTTATTGTTCTGCCTTCATCGGTAATTAGCAAGATAAGGAGGGGACGGCGTGAGGGAGGCAGCGTGGCGAGGACAAGGCAGCGCTGCACCCCACCTCATGCCCATGCGGCCATCTTACAGGCGGCGCTCGCCTCCCGCAAAATGGCCGCCGGGGCCCACACTGCCTCAGGCCCGCAGCTGGCCCATCCCAGCGGGCTCCCCTCCGCCAGCCCCAAGGCAGTGGGCACTCAGGAGCAGTGGCAGCCAGTAAAGGGGGCCCCAGGAGAAAAGGAGTTGCCAGGGTGGACCAGAGTGGGCTGGCGAGCGGCCATCTTAGCCCGGGCCCTGCTCACAGCGCTAAGGCGCTGGGCACGCGGCACTCGCACAGCTCTCTCTCCAGCCCTCGTGGCTGGAACAATCTTGGTACACTTCTCCTTCACCAGGCAGAACACACTGCCTGGGCCCTGCCCGTGGCCACAGAGGCGGCTGTGCCCTTGCCATGGCTTTACCGTTGGACACGAGTGGGTGTACCCCACACAGCCTGCCTCATTGTGTCCCAGGGAGTTCTGAAGGCTGCCAGGCACTGGAGTGGCTCTGGAAGACATGGCCTGGACAGATAGAGCATTCTGAGAGCTACAAGGCAAGATGTCACCTGTCCAGCCATCAGAGAGTGAGTTATAGGCAAATTATGCCTTTCTCCTGGCCAAAACAAAATAAATCCCAAACCAAAACTGCAGCGATATCAGTAAAGAAGACATGAGCTTCCTAAACCTTAATTTAACACAAATTTAAAACAAGGTCAGTTATAAAATGTATGGTTACACAGACGACACAGACAAAGCTACAGATAAATTTCTCACTCCATGGGAGCTTTACAGTGGACACATCAGTGCTGCTCAGTTCTCCAAATGAGCAACACCAAATACCAACCAAGGAACCCTCATTTCTGGTCTCAGGCTGCCCTTAGGACAAGACCAGCAATTACTGACACTAAAGCAGAATTTGGGAAACATTTAATGTATGTTTAGCTATGATGGGACTACTTCAGACGGTGCAATAGGCACAAAATGCACGTTGAAAATTCAGCTTCTGCTCCAGTACTCTGTGGAGAACCAGAGGGTGATTGCAACTGCATGCAGGCAGGGCCATGTTATACATCTCAGCTAGACAGTGAAACATAAGGGATGGCAGGCTAGCTGCTCCGCTCCAGGGTTGTCTACACGGAAAACCACACCATTATAATGACAGCACTATAGGTCAACTGCTGCTGCTCCTCGCCATGCTGGTGCACATCTTCACTCTTAAACTGGCTTTCTCCAGTTTAGCTTAAACTGCTTCCAGCGTGACATCACTGGTATACAGGAGAGTCCTGCCTTCTGCTAAAGTAAATACCCACGGAGGTTGTATGAGTACAGCTCCTTGCTTTAAAATCCGCCCCCCAACCGTACGTCTGTAGCCAGACCTGCCCTTCGGCTAACCTTTCTGTACTCCGCACACTCCTGGGCTGTTCACAGTGCCCGTGAAACACTATTACACCCTGCTTCCCTTGGGTGCTAATCCTGCTTGTCAACCCAAAGGCAGAAGCAGACGGTGGCTTGGCATTTTGATTACGTTGTGATCTGTTTGAACCTTCCAGATTCTTTTGATGTCTGTGCAAATTTGAAAGGGGGAGCCTTCATCCCCCACAATGAAACTCTGCTATCGCATGGTGAACCATCTCGGGACTCCTATGTCCGTAGCCACTGCTAGATTTGAAGCGGAGAGGAGAGTTGCAGCTCCTCCAGGAAGAGTCTGAATTTCAGACTAACCAGTTCTGGCCCTGAGCAGAGAACACTACAGGGACAGCGTGTTGCTCTTCAAACAAATGCATGCGTAGGGGAGTGTGCGCATGCACAGAGACACCAGATTTATACAAATAGATGCATTCATAGGAAAATGCAAATAGCATCCTCTTCCATCCCAGGCTCCCTTCGAGCTCCTGACATCCCAAGGTTTCAGAGGAGTACAACGGAGCCTCAGATCAAACATTAGCCCTGCGGGGGTTCCCTCAGGGAAGCAGCCATGCACTGGGGTCTTTTCCCCGCTTCCATGTGAGGTTTCCCGACCCGGCCTTCCGTGGGTGCTCAGTTCTGACACGCGTACGACACGCGCGCGCGCATGCAGAGCCTTGCTAAAAGGTGCTCTGGGAATTGAGCTCCACTTCCTCTTTCTCCTGAATCAATTGTCATAAACCAGCTTTTGTTTTATTTTTAACAAAGCGACGGAAATAATCTCCACACACAGCCCTTGACACTCCCACAACCCTGTCCTTTAACAGAATAAGGTGTCCAGGGCCCCTGAGGACACCGGCACAGGGACACAGCAGGGTAAGAAAGATCAGGAGAGGCTGATTTCTGGGTGCACAGAAATACCCTGCTCCTCTCTTGAGCCCATTGCTTGGCAGGCAGAGAGGTGGTGGGATGGGAAGAGGACTGGATGGTGGGCAAGGCACTTCCAACCTCTTCAACCCAATCTCCAACAGTTCCCTTCACTCTCTACCCACTGGAGTACTCACTTTCAACCTGCATTTTACCTTGCATTCTGTTCCTCATGCTCTTCAGTGCCAGCAAGAGGTGACTCCTGCAGCACCATTGCAGCAATCAATGGGCTGATGTGCAACCTGTGACAGCCCAAGCTCTGCCTGCCTGTGGCAAACCCCTGTCTCCAGCATGGCCAAGAACTCATCTCTCCTCCTCCTCCCATCCCACATACCCAGGTTCAGGACTCAGACACATATGGAGACATTTCTTGATGAAACCTATCAGTGGGTGAGTGGCAGCTGAGCAGGTACTGAGCAAGACGTGGGGCCAGACAGCAGCCAGGGGGGAAGGCAGCGGGTGGAGGGAACGTGCCTCGGGAGGAATACTCACAAAGGGCTGCTTTCATTAATAAAACATTCCCCCCTCGGTTGCCTTTTGATTTGGGTGTAAGAATTAACCCCATCTGCCCAACAGCACGCTACCTACCAAGTCATTTCTGCTGAGGAAGGCTGTCTGACATGTCTGCTCAATTGCCTGGCTTCCCACTGCCCGCGCTCCTTGGCAGCCCAGACCCCTCCAAACAGCTCAGCAGCCTCGCTGGGTCTGCCCTATGGAGGAGATCCTCTTCTCACAACATAGATTAGACCCAGTGAAAATAGGCTTAGTGAAAAGACCATTTCACTATTAATGCCACCCCTCCACAACCCCCCCCCACCAGCTTCACACTCTCTCACAACCAGAAAGATTATAACAAATCCTGGTCACCTTTTGCCCCTGCTAACTACTGCTCCAGTCTTTGCACTGCATGCCTTCTACCACGAGTAGAGAGCTGGGCACAGGGAGTACTTATATATACACACACACATCTATCTAGTCAGCAGTGGAGGTGTTCAGCTGCACAACACACATCTCCCTGCACAGCATCTCGCCTTGTCACAACACCCCAACCCATCCCTCTCTGCTGTAATTGCAGCGCCTGGTCCTTGGGCATCAGCAGAAAGTTGCAGCAAATCCTACATTGGTTAAAGCACAATCTGTCCATTCAAAATTGGTGGGGGGTTGCTTTTAAATCACTGAGACATTTCTATTCCCTTTCTGTTTAAAGTAAAACCTAGATGCAGAGATGCCTTCGAACCGACAGCCCCTTCATTTTTCCAGAGGTGTGTTTTAATGAGTGACTCGCCTTCCAAAAAGGGGCCGGCAAAGGGGAAGGATGGCAGATTCTCCACACAAATTCAATAGCTGGTAGGTTGCCATGGGCTAAAGCATTTCTTTGCACACATGAAGGGAAGGGACTCCAGAGCATTAAGGGTTTTGCCTCCCATGAGTTATAGCTCTACCCTTCAAGAGCGGAATAAATGCTTTATCCCATTGCAGCCTGTGATGTATTCTACATAGATGGATTGATTTCCCCTATTGTTCTTAATAAATCCTGGCGCATGAAGAAACTCACTGCACAGCCATTTTTCCTGCCTTGTTCTAACTTGCAGGAGTAAGAAGGGTCAGATGTGACTGCAGTGGGAAGCAAAGGCCATACGTGAGGCAGTGCTTTGTGGGATGCAGTGGGAGTGCTTGCAGGGGCTTGGTGGGTGCAGGCAGCCAACTCCCTTTTCCCTGTTTATTCTCCCTTTGAGTCGAAGCTGAGGAAAAAGGGAACCATGGCTGGGTACTGCAGCACTGGTGTGGCTCTGACAGGAGCAGCTACTGCCAAGCTGAGCCTGCACAAGCCTCCCAGGTCTGCACAGGGAAAGGCAAGGCTCTGGCCCTCTCTGACTTGAGCTCTCAATTGTGAGAGATAAATACATGTATTGTCTGATAAATGCAGGGCTGAGCACTGCACTACTGTAGAGACTTCCTAAGCACACCCAGCTGTCCGTTGTGCCCTGTCCATCACACCTGTCCCTGCCCATATCCCAGCTGAGAGGAGTCCACACCACAAACACAGAGGCTCCTCTGGTTTTTTGTTTGTTTGGGTTTTTTAAAATAAAAATGCCAAATCAACCCCCTCTCAATGACTCTCAATGGCACATCTCAGAACCCAAGATTGCTGTTAAAAGGTTCTCTCCCTCCCTACCATCTTTTCTACTCACAAGGTTGACATCCACCCTCTTTTACTGCTACAGGAGGGTGTTTGCTGGACACAGCTTCGCTGGTGTCCAGCAAGGAGACACTGCTGGGCTCCAAGAAGCAGGTGGCTCTGCACAATCCTGCCTTGGCCACCTGCCTCCAGCTCCATCCAGGCTCCCTGGATTATCGCTGCTGGTCTTCTCTAGCAGCAGCTAACAACTGGCCCTGTTTCAAAAGCCTGGCTGGGAATTTGGCTGTTGGAGAGAGGGAGGGATCAGGTAAAAGACCTGGTCTCCCATGCATGAGCTGGACTCAATCCTTCAGCAAGACTTCCAGGGACTCACCTCTCCTTGCTCAGGTGGAGACGTCCCAGCCCTTCCCAAGGCATCCCACTCCAGGAACTCTCAGTCATGTCTGATTAAGGAAAAGAGAATTTGTCTCAATTAGAAAGAGGTTCCCATATGCGTGGACGGATGTCAAGTAATTACCGCATGTCACTCACGTTTGGAAAAGAGACCTTAAATTTGGGGCTGTGCAAACTTGCACACACAATTGCAAGTGAGTTACAGACCTTGGCATGCTCCAGAGCATACGTTGTGTGGATGCTTTCAAGCCCATCCCTCAGCTGAAATACACCCAGCCACGTAAAATACAGCCAGACACGACCCCGTTCTCTAATAAGGAAATAAAGCCGAGTGGACCTGCATTGCCAGACCCCAGACAGCAACACTGTCTCTTTAATTTTCTCCCTGGCTATCTCATCCTTTGCACAAACTCTTTCCTCCCCGTGGCTTCTTCCAGCCTGGTGGGCAAAGTGGGAAAACATCATTAGGGAGGAAAAATAATTTAGTTTGTTAATCAGTATCCAGTGGTGGGAAACAAGAAAGACAGAGAGCTGGGCTGGCGGTTAGGGCTTAGGAAGGGCCAGCACAAAGCCCACCATTCATGACATCTGGGGCTGGGATTCTCATTGAATTAAACAGACACAAAGAGCAGAGGCATTTCATGCTCTCTTCACAAGAATTATCATATCTCCCTGGCACTAGGAAACCTTCAGCATGGGAGAGGGGGAGAGAGAGAGAGAGAGAGAGGGGAAAGCGGGCAGGCTGGGTAGAAATATGGGGCAGGGTAGAAGAGGCTTTGTTCCAGGGTTGGATTTATGGATGGGATGCGGCGCGTTGCTTTGCAGGGAGAGACAGGGCCCTGGCGCGCTGGGTCTAATAAGAATCAGCAAATGTGAAACAGGGGGCCCCTGTGTACCATGAAGCAGGGAAACCCACGTTTGACAAGCCAACAGAATAACCGCTCGCGTCTCAAGGCTGTGGAAGGATGCTGACGTTCCTACGAGATGTGTCGTCCTGTGTGTGTGTCAGCAAGAGGGGGAGAAGGGGAGAGGCGAGGAGTATAAACAAGAGACCAGGCAGCATCGTTCAGTCATGAAAATTAATTAGCTGATGTGCAAACCATGGCTGCCTCTTCCTACTGCCCTGCAAGCATTCCCCATAAAGCTATGGTGTGTGCAGAGCCTGTGACTGGGAATGACAGGGGCAGATTAGGCAGCTCCTTGGGACACAAGCCTGGCAGCAAGAAACCCACAGCCCGTGCAGGAAAGGTGAGGAGGGGATGATTAGTGTCCTTGGGGAAGAGGCAGAGCCCAGGGACCAGAAGAAAGAGAAAAGGGAGAGACAGGGCACCAAGCTGAGACCAGGAATCATGTTGCTGCAGCAGCATAAATTGGGGTGGATCTCAAAAACCAGCCATTAAAAAACCAGGGGCTGGTGGACAGCAAAACCACTTAGGGTTTAGATCACAAACTCTCTGGGGCAGGACCTGTCATCTCCTGCAGGCTCACACCATGGAGGCCTGTCCTTCTTGGTCTCTGGGCATTACCAGAAGATCTACTTTAAATACTAATTGCTCCATGATCAAGACCTGTGAGCTGCTGGGAGGCTCCCTACAGCATTACCTGTGGGAAGAGGGGATAGATCTCTGACCTCACATCCCCAGGGTAATTTGACCCCGTGCACTAGTGCCACAAGCAAATATTACTACCCAGTGATGAAGATGAGCAATTCCTGACCAACTTCATATATCCCATCCCCAAGCTTTCAGATCCTACTATAATATCATGTTTATTCTTTGGCTGGAACAACTACAGAAGAATGAGGGTGCCAGGGAAAAGGGGGAAAAAAGGGAATGAAGGGATGCAGAAAGTGATCGGCAGGGAAAAAACAGAGAAGACTCTTTGACATGGAATGTGCACAGTGAACACAACGTGCTGGAAACAAAGGGATGCAAGGAGAGAGGAGAGGCTGGGATGGGCATCTCGGCAGACATGTAGGTAAAAGTTGAAAAGGAAGCACTAATTAGCACCCAGACCATCACTTTCCATTAATAGCTTGTCACCGTTTCCTTGATGTTGCTGAGAGCAGGGAAGTTGGTATGTGTGATGCTTACCTGTCTCTATCTCATTAACAGAAGTGAGGGTGAGAACAGATGTTTATTGCCTGCATTCAGATAGACAGGCCCTTTGCTGAACTGAGAGGCAGGAGAGAGGGGGAAAGTTATGAAAGATGCTCATGAAACACAAGACAAACCCAAACAATGGAAACCCAAACGCAGGACACTTGGAAACCTGTGCCGATCCAGAAACGGCCCCAGGCAGGTATCAGGTTCCAGGAATTCTGGAAACACAAAACTGCTCAGTCAAATAATTATAACCCAGGGCAAATACACTGCCAGCTGGGGGAGAGTGCTCTGGTATTGGCACGAGGTATATGCAAGGGGCTGTGACTGCATTAGACCTGGGAAAGTAAAACAAAGGGCTGCTTACTTTCCAGACTGACTTGCTGAAGGTGTCCACTCTACTAAAAAACAGACAGCCAAGCATCTTACTGAGAGCCAGAATGGAGATACCCACCAGTAAACAAAGGAAAAAAAGAAAACAAAAAAGTGCTATTTCAGGCAAAGATAAATGTGCTTTGCATATAATCACTTTTGGATTAATTCTTCCAGCAGCTAAAAAAGAGATTATCCTTCCTATGTAAAACACAGAGGCCTCTCCTTTCCCTCCAACATGTGGAATGGCTCCTGACAGTGACATGGGAAAGAGGGAGTGTGCAAGGCAAGGCAAGGCAAGGACGCCAATCAGCAAGTACCTGTGAGCTGGTAGCACACGTCTGCTGGTGCGATGACGGGAGCGTGCGCGTGTGTGCACATTCCTAGGGACACCCCCGCTTCCACCAGCACATAAATCCACTACACAAGCCAAAGGTTCCTCTAGAGCAGGAGCCCAAACCTCCTTAGGAGGGAACGAGGGAAAACCAAAGGCAAAGAAAACATCAAGGCAGGGACTGAAGGAACAAAGGCTTCCCCCCTTTCAGCTTGGAGACATCTTCTTGGCCATTTAGCTCAGATCAAGTGTAGGCTCTGTTGACTCCCCCACCTATTCAAACGAACACTTTCAATAGTCTGATAGGTCTTTTCTGCTCTACAGCTTCTCTACCCCCGTGTTTGACGTCCCCAGCCAATGCAGTTAACGCCACATGCAGAAATACTGCCCTGAAGAGCCCTCGCTTAGATTGCGTGGTCAAGCACTTCAAAGTTAGGAAGTGTCCAATTTATGGCTGTCCACGCAACCTTAATTCCACCTCGCTGTGCAGCCTCTCTGGACAGGAAAAGAGGGAGTGAGCTAAAAATAGGCTGTGACCGTGTCGTCAGCCTCGTAAGGGCATGGGCAGGGAGAGGCTGAATTAACATCTCATGGTCAGAATGAAATCAGGTACCCCCCGACTTGCCAGCGCCTGCTTTGGTGCCTTCAACCATGTACATTTTTAATATACAGAAATCACGTGCATTCTAAACATACAGAAAAATGCATTATTTATAGCTAATAAATAATAGATTGTTTATATAAGCAAAAAGAAAAACAATTGTAGGCAAGTGTAACAAATTCCCCTTCCTCCACCCCGCACCCATCCCTGCTTCATCCTGTGCGGGCAGAGAGATTTTCAAGCCCCAAGCCTCGGCACAGATTTCTGCCACTATGAAATACAGGACTAATGTTATCTGGCAGCGGCAGAAGGCTGCTCTCCTGGGGCCGGCAGAGAAGGGGACTGCTGGGGCTGGCAGTGCCCAGGCCAATGCACCCACATACCCTTCACTTTTCTCTCCTGGCACCAGAACACGGAGGAGTTTTCTCCCAGGAGAAGGGTCTGTGCTGGAAGGATATGACCTAAAGGTGGAAAGGGGTGATGGAGCTGGCTGTGAACACCCTCCCACCTTCCCTGGCTGGTCCAGAGCTCTGCAATAAAGTGGTGGGAGTCCATGGTTTCACCCTGCTCCTAATCTGTTGCTATTATTATTCCAGGGAAACAATAAATTTTAATTTCCCCCCCCTTCAAGAGGCAAGCAAAGGGAAATCGTGATTTTGAACAATTCATAATTCAGCTAAACCTGAAAGGAATTTAAGGGACAAAGAACAGGCATTTCTCGACTCGAAGAGCTTCCCCCAGACGAATTTCAAGGGCCCACAGCAAACAATGGGAGTGTCAGAGGTTCTCAAAAAGAAAAAAAAGTTCAAGAATCTTTACAATAAAAAGTGTTAGGCAACACAGAGGTCAGAGCCAGCTCCTCCTATAATAAATAGCACGACTACCCTACATTAACTATAGGAGACATTTTAATGCAGTGCCTCAGCTTCGTGCTAATTATACTTTTTCACCATATTTTGAACCTAAGAAAAAATGTCATCAGTTAATTATAACAGATGAGGGAGTGTGAATACTTCCTCAATAAATAATGCCTTGATATCTCATATCCAACAAGCTGCGTGCTCTGCTCTGAAGGTGCCCAGAAATATGTCCTCTCAGGAAATATATCAAGAACTGATGGTCCCATAAGCTGGCTTTGTTTCCAAGCCTTGATTTTCAGCCCAATAATTAAGTGATTTTTATGGATTGGAGAGAGTAAAGGTCGTGGGACTGCTGGAATGGTGCCAGAGAGAGTAAATGTTTAAAAATAAATAAATTCCTAAATCAAAATGAGATACAAAAGACCTCAACAAATTCCCCCCACGGCTGCATAGGTGAGCACACAGACACAATTTGGTTTCTGGACCCATGTCCCATCCTTCCTGCATTCGTGGCATCTCCATGGGAGTCTGGCATGCACTGAAAAAGCCTGGTTTTAATGAAACCAAGCCACTGCTGCCAGCATGCCATCAGGAGCCAGCCACCACTGTCCACCTACCCCGAGGAGGAGGAGGAGGAAGGGCACCATGCCCCTACTGCTGTGCCACCCTTGGCACTGCCCCCATTGCACCCATCCCTGCCGAGGCTGCTGGGCATCCGGGGCCTGAGGACGTTCCTCAACTAAGCCATCTTTCTTTCAGCTCCCTTCTCCACCTAGCACCCCTCACTTCCCCCTCTGAAGAGCCGGGATTTGGCGTGGGAAAGATGTCTTTGGGCTTTTCACAAATCCAGTATCCCCTTGAACCAAAACCAATTAGCCTGGCCCAAGGTCCTGCCATTGAAGGACCGTCCCTTCTTTTCAAACCCCCGCGGGCTCAATTGCTCTAAGGAGCCTGGATGTGAATGAGCAAAGCCCGCTTAAAGTGGTACTTAAGGCCAGACCAGGGTGAAGGAAAAGAGAAAGCCTCTATAGGAACAGCAAGCTGAGTTTCCAAGAGACAGCTAACTGCCGGAGGTTGTGTTCTTTTGCTCCCCCCATTTTCTTTTTTTTACCCCCACTCCTTAGCTTTCGAGGCAAACGCTCCTAACCAAACCTGAGCCCCTGAATAAATATTAGAAAACACGAAAGCCAGAACCTCGTCCTGACTCTGTGCGGGAGCCCGCCCGTGGGAAGTGTGATGGCCCGGCCTCGTATGCCAGCTCTGGTCACAAACACGTGCACTCAGAGGGACAGAGGGATGGTGAGAAGCCCGAGTTGATGTTTTTCCAGTTTGGGTGCTGGCAAACATCTTTCTAAGGTGACCAGGCTTGTGGGCACGAAACACCAAAATCCCCAACCTGGACAGGGTGACTCCCTGTACCATGTGCTGGGGAAGCCAGCGTGGGCAGCCTCATGTCCATCTTATGCTGGTGGTCCCTGGTGACACCCAGAGACTCAGGGTGACTGAGGGGCTGCAGTGTGGCAGCAGCAGTGCCAGGGTGACACGCAGTACCCACACCATGAACAGTGTGTGCGCACCACCTTGTGCCAGGCGCCTCAATGCTGATGCCAAACCAGCACCTTCCCTCCGGCCACACACACACAGGCAGTTGTGATCCCTCCCTGGTGGACGAGCAGCACCCATCCATGGCCACAGGTTGGATGGACCCTCCAAGCTCCTCGGCTCTGCCCTTTCTGCGGCGGCACAGACAAAGCCAGGGCAGAGCAGCAGGTAAGGGGAGGCTCTGTCCGTTTGCATCCAGGGTGCAGGGAGGGCATGGGAGCCAAGAGAGACAAAAGAAATGGCTGAGCCCAGCCTCAAGAGTGGAACTCGCCATTGCCAGGCAGTTCCACAAAAATGCCCATTGATGGGATTTCATCCATAGCCAAGCGTGCACGCTCACACAGCCTGGCTTCCAGGGGAGCTCCTTCCAACAGCAGGGCCTGAACAGCCCCTTCTCCACCTGACCCCGAGCCCTGGTGAGTTTGGCTTCCCCAGGTATTTGGTATAAAGCCCCTTCATCTCATGCACCAAGCCAAACCCACTGCATGGCGGGCAAGTTTTAGGAAAAGGTGGGAGATCCTGAGCTGGAGCACGCGATCTCCCAGAGCGTCATTTCCGTGGGGTGAAACCCACAAACTGTATTTTCCATTCATCCCCCAATGGCACATGCTGATTCTTCTGTCGCTGTCTCCCTCTGCCCATCCCCAGCTCTGCCTGAAGAACAAAGACATCACAACCCAGCTCCAGGAACCTCACCCATGTTTGGCCTACGCTGCATCCTATTGCTCCACCAGGAGAGTCCCACTGAGAAGAGAAAGAACCAGGAATGCCAGGACAAGGACTCTCATCTCAGCACGCCCCAAAAAGACGCCTTCCCTTCTGGATTTTGCCTCTACAGGGGCAAAGACGCATCCAAACCAACAGCTACCCTAACAGGGCAAAAAGCAAAGCCACATAGGGAATTGTGTCCAGCCAAAATCTATCCCTGGCCCGAAGACAGACCCTTGGGGCCCTCCCTTCCAATATGGCACTTAAAAAAAAAAAAAGGACAGAAAGCAGAGACCTGTCGGTGGGCTGCCAGGGACTCTCTAGATGCAGCAGGTATGCCACAGGCAGAGATTTGCTGGGGAGCTTCATCCACTGCCTCACCCCCAACCCACACATGCAGGAGCTGGGGATTCTCATCCCGCTGTCCCTCATCACTCATTGCCACCTCCCTTGTTAATTGAGGGGGTGCTGCCTTCACACCTCCTCGAGGCACGCATAGGTTCATGCCAACAATGGGGGCAAGAATGAAGCATTAAAGCAGCAGAGGAAATTCAACCTCAATTTCTCTCTCCTGGACGGTAAAGGCCAAATCGCTGAGTCCCTGCCTCAGTCCCCTTCGGGGGAACTGCTCCGGGGTAAGCGTACCAAGTACATGGCCTGAAAAAATACCTGAAAAATCAGCTCAGGAGAGGTGATTTTGTGGAGAAAAAAAAATAGTAAAAGTCAAGAGTGGTTTCTGACCAGCTGATTGAATAGCAAGGTGAAAAGGCTGGCATCAATCCTTTGTAAGAGTTCTTATGTAGACACGGATTTCCACACTTCCATTTTATTTCATAAAATTATATATATATGTATTTATATATACACACACAAAGACATTTATTATATGTGTGTATATTTTTTTTCCTCAGATCCTCTTTTTATATTTTCACCTTTTGCAATTACAAAGGCCAGGGACAGAAATACCTCCTGGGTTCTGCCAGTGCAGAACACTCCCACCAAACAGATTTTCTCTAACATGCTGGTTGAATGATTCCTCCTGAATTACATTCATTAGGAATTTGAATGTTTCTTTCCTCCATCCCCCATCAAATCATTACTCCGGAATAAATGCATTCATCAGCCACCTTGCTCAGTTCCCTCTTGCTTTGTTCAGTCTAGTTTTAAAGCATCTCCACTGAAACTGTTTGCACCTGACTCGATGCTAGCGCACGAAAGGGGGAAAAAAATAAATGGGAGAAGAATTGAGCGCCACTCACAATATTGTGAAAATAATTGGAAAATTATTTCTTAAAAATAGCCAACATAATAAAGGAGGGAAAGGACTACATTCCTTCCTCCCCACCTCCGATCTCTTCCACAATTTCTGGGATTGCATCGAGTATACATATTCCAGATGGGCTGGAGAGAAGGAGGTTGGTTCTTAATGACACGTCTTTCGCTGCCTTTGGAATGAATGATTCATTCGGATCTTGCCGAGACTCGGTGCCACAGTTGGGTTACATTTCTAGAAAATCCGTATCTTTAATTCTGGCGCTGCGTGTGGGACCCAGCAAATCATGGAATTACTGCTGTAACTTCGGATTAGTAACGCTTTCTAAATGATAGTCTAATTCCAGGCCTTCATGCTTTTCAGCGTTCACACTCACACAGCCTTTTCCCTGGGAGGCTTCCTGTGGAATTAGTGCTGGCGTCTTCGTCTTTCTCTGCCCTTTTTAATTTCTCCAATGACTTCTCATTAGAATATATAATAACAGCTCCTCAGAACTTTTCTTTCTCCCGGTATAGCCAAATTCAGGCTGAGATCCTTTTTCCTTACTGTGGTTATGGCGGTGCTTTGCTGGCCCTGGAAGGGTGCACAGGCAGATTTAGCTTGGCGGGCCTACGTGCCATCTGACGCCATTACCCCGTGCAAGGGAAGGTGGAAAACCTGCCTGCGAGGTGCGGGGGGCTCCCACCTCTCGCCGGGGCTCGGCCCCGCGGTGGTCCCCTCTCCCTCGGCAAGGGATGCCCGCTGCGGAGGATGGGGCAGGGTACCCGCGCTCCGCCTCGCCGAGCAGTGGGAAGGCGGCAGCGCCTTTCCCAGCCCTCCCCATCTCCCGCAGCATCTCCTGGGGGGCAGAGAGCCAGCTAAGAGCCCGCTGCCACAGGAAGGTTTCTCTCCGCAGCCTTCCCGGAGCTGTCACGACCCGTGTGGGTTGGCGGCAGCGCGGGCATCATCCCCGCGGGGTGCGAGCGGCCAGCGCCGGGCGAGGGGCTGCTGGCGATGCTCGCAGCCTGCCCCAGGGTGCCGGGGGGCCCGGGGGACCCCGCTCCCGGCCAGGGGCGCTCGCCCCACGCCAGCTGGGAAAACGTGCCGGGGAGGCTCGGCGGAGAGCACGGTGCTTTGTGTCGCCATGGGAACGGAATGCAGATGTGCCAATTGCTTTTCTTTTCTTTTCTTTCTTTCTTTTTCCTCTTTTTTTTTTTTTTTTTTATTTGCCAGACATTGTAATACATATTATGTTTCAACTTCTGGGGCTTGCAGCGGAGGTGAGGGAGGCTTTGTGCCTTGCCAAGCGCTCGGCTCCCAAAGAAGCCTCAGGGCCGGGCGGCTGCACGCTGGAGGGGTGCACCCAGCAGCGGGACCCCTTCCCCAGGCATCCCCCCGCAGCTACGAACAAAAGCAACAGCCACCATGCAAGAAAAGTGATCACATTCTCACCAACTTGACCTTCCAAAGGGAGGCCAGGATCAAATCCAAAGCCGAAAAAATAGAGCAGGGGAGAGAGAGTGGGGGGGAAGAGAGAGAGAGAGAAGGACAGATATCCAAAAGCTGGGGGGTTTCGTGGTCTGACCAGTAGGCTGGGACGGGGGGAAGGTTTATTTGGGGAGGGTGCTCGCTCTCTCCATCCTCCCAGAGCCGCAACACTCCGTAGCCTAGGAGTGAATTTCGACGTGCGTTTAACCGGTAATTAAACCCCGGATTTATTTGGCAAAGGAAGAATTGGCGCAGGGCTCGCCTCGCTGTCCCCGTCCCTCCCGCCTGCTGCCGCGGAGCCCCGGGCTGCCCGGAGCGGCCCGACGGGGAGGTCGCGGACCCGCAGCCCTTACCTGGAGCCCCCAGGGCGGCGAGTCGGGCCGTCTCTGCACTGCCGGTCCTGGTGCGGCCGCTTCCCCTGGGCGAGCAGGTCTGGAAGTCATTTCTACTTTCGGTTATCTAGCTTTATGATGGCTCCACAACACTCATACAGCTAGATAACCAAAGACAGAAACATCCCTCCGTCGGGGATGCCGGCCATCCGTCCGTCCGTCCTTCCGTCCGTCCGCTCCAAGGTGCGGGCACGGCCGGGGCAGGGCGGCCAGGAGCTGCCACCGGGAACCACACACACATTAAAAAAAATTTAAAAAAAAAAAAAAAAAAAAGAAGAAAAAAAAAAAAAAAGGAAAAAAAAAAAAGAAAAGAGAGAGAGAGAAAAAAAGATAAATACGAAGCAGAGAAGATGAGCCGGGGCAGAGCCACGGACGCACGGCGGGCTGCCGCGGGGGCTCGGAGCCGAACCGCGCCGTACCGAGACAGGTCGGGCTGTGCCGAGCTGAGCCGAGCCAGGCCGGGCCGGGCCGGGCAGCGCGGGGCTGGGCCGGGCTGGGCTGGGCTGCGGGGGCCGATGCGAGGCGCTCGGTGCCCAGCCCGCCGGCCCGGCCCGGCGAGCGGCACTCGCGCTCCCGCCCCGCTGCCCAACTTCTACTCCCCTCGCATGGTAATCGCCCCCTTTGGGAAGTGACGTCACGCCGCGCCCAGCCAATCCCCGAGCCCTCATTTAAATCAGCGCCCCCTTTCCCGCGCTTTCCAGCCCGGGATGGGCTGCGCGGCGGGCCGGGATGGGACGGGGCGGGCCGGGATGGGACGGGGCGGGCCGGCCCGGCTGGGCTCGGCACCGGGCGGCACCGGCCCCGCCGCCGCTCCTCCCGCCCTGCCCGGCCTGTGCCGGGGCTGCGCCGCGGGTCGCTCGCCTCCCCTACCCCCTCCCCGCTCCCTCCCCGCCCCGACGTGCCCCCGGCGGCACCGCCGCTGGGCCGGGGAGAGGCGAGCAGCACCCCTGCACAACCCTGCACCTGCAGCTAACCTCCCTTTCGCGCTCCCCGGCACTGCCCTCTCCCCTTTTCGCCTCTTTCCCTTTCCCCTCTCTTCCTTTTCCCTCTCCCCATCCCCTCTCCCCTTCACTCTCTCCCTTTCCCTGGCCTTTCCTCTCTCCCCACCTTTTCCCTTTCCATCCATTTTCTTTTCGTATTCCCGACTCCTTCTCCCATTTTTCCCTCTCCTCAGTGTTCCATGCACCCCCCCCCCCCCCGCAGCGTACCTCTCTCACACCTTCTCCTCCCCCCGCAATGCCCTTCCCGTCCGGCCTCCGCACCTGGGGGCAGCCCGAAAGGCAGAACCTTTCTCCGCAGCCAGACTCGGGGCCCCCCGTCCCGAAACGTGCCCCGGGAACGCACCCGACATCCCCCACAGATCCTCTGTGCTCCCCATTTCCCCACACTTTTAATTATTTCCCCTCCAGGTTCTGCTATTTCCTGCGCAGATTCTTAACGCGATGTGCGTGTAGCGGCGAATCCGGCACATACAAATAATAACAGCAACAATAATCAGACTAAAATGCCAGGAGGTAAATATGATTATCTGGGATGCTTAACTGACCTACTCCTCACTAAAAAAAAAAAAAAAATTAAAAAATAATAAAAATTGTAATCCCTCGCCGCTTCTGAACATCGCCTTTCTTTAAATCCCAGACGAGAGTAAAATGTGACCTGCTACAAAACGAAGCGATCTCGGCGGGAGCAGCCGCGGCAGAGCGCTGCCTGCCGGTCCCGCCGCCTCCGGCTCCCGGCGAGCTCCGCTCGGATTATTTATTTCTCCCTCTCTTCGCCCTCCCCCCTCTCCGCCATCCCCTTTAAAAAAATTTAAAATTAAATAAATAAAATCTACGAGCTCAATCAGGCTAAAAGCTAAAGGACGAGGGCTGCCAGCCCTTTGCGAGCCGGCGCTGCTCCCGGCGCCCAGGCGAGCCCGGCCACCGCTGCTTGGCTCCCGGGAACTGCCCGTTCCCTCCCGCCTCCTGCCTAACGAGAAACGGGCCCGGCTGTGCTCCGGCCGCCCCGACGGGGCTGGGGAAGGTGGGCAGAAATATTTTCTCCGTCCCCAGCCCCTCGGTGCCATCCCCGCGGCCCGGAGCCGCTCGGGAGGGGACTTGGCCGGCGTTTATTTTAATCTATCCTGGAGACGGGGGGGGGAAATTGCCATAAATGGGATCTCCTTAATTTTACGGCCTTGGATTTTCTCCTAATTTATCGGTTTTGCTGTTGGGGTGGTCGCTGCTAGAACGCTGGCGGCTGGGGCGGGGGAATCGCCCGGCCGCCCCGCTGCCTCGGAGGGCAGCCCGGGGCCGCGGGGACGGTGGCACCGAGCGGGCACCAGGGGCTCGCCTGGCCCGGGACCGGCCTCGCTGTACCCGCTTTAACGCGGGAGGCCCCGTTACTCACCGCGGGGCCCCGGTGGCGGGGAGAAGCTTGGGGCGCCGCCGACACCTTTCCCCGCTCCCGGGGCCGTTTCGGCGGCGATGCGGCCCCGCTCCAGCCCCGCTGTCCCTGCGGCAGCGGCGAGGGGGCCCAGCCGGGCAGAGCCAGCCCAGCTAAAGCGCAGCTGTGCCCGGCCGCTGCCGCCGTGCGAGATCTCCCGCCCGCCGTGCCGAGCCCCCGGGCCGCCCTGTCGCTCAGCCGAGGATGCTGCGGGTAAACCACCGCACCTCGCCGGGCTTCTCGGGGCTGGAGACGAGATGCTCTCTCTCTGCCGGTCAAAGGAGGTGATTTTCTTGGCAGAAATATATATGATATTATTTTTCTTCCCTGCTCCTTTCCGGCGATGTTTTGCTCTGCTCGGAGCTCTCGCCTTGACCCTGTCTCTCCGTGTAGGCAGAGCCCCAGTACGTGGGAGAGAATACCATGCGCTCGGGGTATTTTTGTTTGGTTTTAGGCTTGGGTATTGTGGGAATTTTTTTTTAATTTCCGTTATTTTGGGGAGATTTTTTTTGTGGCGGGTAAGGGTGGTTTGGGCTTTCTTTTTGGCGCAATTTTAGCAGGATGCGTACAAAATGGCTCCTTGGCACAGAGCAAAGCACCATCGAGAAGCCTGGGGAGGGATCGGCGGGGCTGCCCTGGCTCCGGAGCTCCAATGGCATCACCCGGCGCCAGCGCGCGTCCTCCTGCCCCGGGCCGCCCACGGGGGCCGCGGGACTCTCCTCCATCTGCACGAGAGAAAAGCCCCCACGGCGGCGGGCGGCCCGACGGGACGGGGAGGGACGGCAGTGCCGTGGCTCTGGCCATGGTGCTGCACCGGCCCCGGCCCTGCGGACCGGCCGCCCCAGCCGCGGGCAGGACGGCCCCGCCGCCCGCTCCCTCCTCGGGTGACCCCGGCGCCAGGCAAGGCGGGCGGCCCCGCTGGCCGCACCTCGGAAGAGCCCGGTCACCAGGCCGGCCCTGAATTATTTAACGTGATCGCCCAGGAACGAGTCCGCTGCCTTCCCCTCTTCTACGTCCTGCACGTCTGACGTCACTTTTCTTTAATTAGGAGAAGTTATTTTTAGCCAACCTGGAGTAACCCCCCACGCCTCGCAGCCTCGAGCTGCATCTTCTCCTAATTTGTTTTTTTTTTTTTTTTGCGTTGGTTTTTCTTTTTTTTTTTTTTTTTTGGCGGGGGTGGAGGGGGGGGTTTGCTTCTCCCCTCACCATCGGGGCTTGGCAAAGAAGCGGCAGCTCCCGACGGGCGTGAAAGGAACGCGTGGCTTTGTTTAGTAATTAAAAGCCGCTTCTGAGCAAGCCCCGGCGCCGAAAAGGGAAAGCGGCTGCGTCTCACCCCCGGCTCCTCTTTTCTCTGCGGCCGTCGGGGCCGGGACCCAGGTGGGGACCGCCCCGGACCCTCCTCGCTTGGCGGGGCGAGGTGCTCCCCGTCCGGGGCCGGGGGTGGAGGCACGTCGAAGGGATCCGGCCAGGTGCAGACTCTCAGGCCACCTGCACTGCTATGATTCGGGTTTCCTCAAGGCTGAGGCCTAAAATGCGTTTCACTTCCAGGGTGATACAGGGGAAATAAAAACAAAACAAAACAAAACACAAAAGCCAAACAACAATCCCCGAGGAATTAAGCAGTCGCGGGAAGGCAGGGAGCAAAAAGGAAGGATGAACGGGGGAAAAATAGAAAATTTAAAAAATTAGGGTAAAAACGGAAAGAAAAATAAAATTACAATAAACAAGGATGAAATAAAATAAAAATGTTTTTTCCCTCCTTTTCTTCATTTTCTCTCTCGCTCTTTTTTTTTTTTTTTTTTTAGCAAAGGAAATGCATACAGCAAATGAAAAATGAAAAAAAAATCCACCAGCACCAGAAGCTGGTGACAGATCAGGGCACAAGCAGCGGTAGCCCCGTTGCTGTTCCTCAGGGGTAATTCCGAGCAGGGGAGCGGGACGCCCTGATGTCCTCCCCCTCATCCCTAAAATCAGGCCCTGCAGCAGCACCCGCTGCACCGGGAGGACGAACTTCCTCGGGAGCCCGAGATTTCTCCCGCGGCCTAAAGCCTGGGTGTCCCGGGAGGCTCGGCCTCATCCGGGCGTTTTGGCCGGTGCCGCTTCTCCCACCGGCGACAGCCGAGGTTTGGGGGAAACCCGGCATCCCCGGCAGCGCTCGGCCCCAGCTCCCCGCCGTCCCGTCGGGGCTCAGCCCGCCCCGGGCCCCTCTCCCGAGCTGCAGCGTGCCGGGCATCCAGGGAGAAGCTGCCCGAGCCAACGCGTCCCCGGTAGCAGAAGGCGCCGGGTGTTTCCCACTCGTGCCCCGCCAAGGGTGAGCCGGGGCCGGGCAGCGGCGCCGGGCGGTCCCGGTCCCGCGTGGTGCCGGCACCTGCAGGAGCCCAACTTCCCGGCGGGAACCGGCCCAACTTCGTATCCCCCCTTCCTCTCTCCCTGCCTCCCTCCTCCCCCTCCGGCTGCCGGTGTGTCCCCCCCGGAGGACACTGTGCCCCCGCACCCGCCCGCCTCCCGGGGCCGCCCCGCCGAGGCGGCGATGCCCGGCCGCGACACTCACTCTGCTGCCGTGCGGAGGGCAGGACGGTGGTCCCGGGAGAAGCGGGCGGCGAGGCCATTCCCCTCCCCGGGGCGGGCGGAGGGGCGGGCAGGGCTGCCCCCTGGCCGAGCGGCGGCTCCCGCAGCCCCCAGCCCCGGGCGCGGACCGGCGGGGGCGGCGGAGGCGGCTCTGCCCCGGCTCCGTGCGTCTTCCCGGCTGCTGCCGGTGCCGGCTCTGCTCGCTGGCCGGGAACTGCCGCCGCCGGCAGGCTCTGCCCGCACTGACGTCAGCCCGGCAGCCGCCTATTCACTCCAACCATGGCGGAGAGGAGGAGGAGGAGGGAGAGGGGGAGGGGAGGAGGCGGTGGGAGGGAGGGGGAGAGGAGGAGGACGGGAGGAAGGCGGCGGTGGCGGCGGGGGCTGGTGGCTGGCAGGCTCCGCCGAGCAGAAAGCGCAGCCCCTCCGCCTCACCCCTTAATTACCCCCCGAGGATGGGGCTGCGCGGGGGAGGGGGGCCGCGTACCCCCCTTTTTCCCCGGAGAGCCCCTCTGCCTCCCGCTCCCCCGGGGCCGCCGTCGCTCACCTGGCCGCCCCACCGGGCACCCCACTCTTCCCCCGGCCCCGGGCAGCCCCTCTCCGCGGGGAGAGCGGGGCCAGCTCCCCCCGCACCCCGACACCCGAGTCCCCTCTTGGCGGTGCCCCCCATCCCTTGAGGAACGGACCCGGTGCCGGCGGACAGCGAAAGGGCTGAGGCCGCCCCTAAACCTCCTCTGGCCCGGGCAGCTCCCACCGCCCCCCGGCCGCCTTCCCGGCCCCGCACCGCTGTCCAAATGCTGAAAGGACCCGAGACTGCCCGGTCCGGCCCGACACGGCTCGACACGGCACGGCCCGGCATGGCCCGGCATGGCACGGCCCGGCATGGCGCGGCAAGGCACGGCCCGCCTGCGGGGCACAGGCTGCCCCCGGGCCGAGTCCCCGGCCCTGGAAAAGGGGGGCCCCTCCTGTAGCCGTGCCGGGCCGGGCCGTGCCGTGCCGTGCCTTCCCCGACGGACAGGCCGAGCCCGGAGCCCGGGTGGCCCCGACAGCCGCAGCGCGGGGCTCGGTGGGCACAGCGAGCTGGAATGGGGCGCGGGCACCGCGCTCCTCTCCTCTCGGTCTCTATCTTCCCTCTCGTCTTTACAGAATCACGCACATTCTGCACCGCCTGCAGCCTCTGCTGCAAGGCTCAAAAAGCCCTCCCCAAAAACCCACAACCCCCCCACACCCCAGTCCCTCCTGGCACACCTTTACTCCGCTTCCGACCTCTCCTCTTCCTTCCTGCGTTTAACCTGGCTCCTAATTTTTATCTCCGATTCACTCCACCGATGCCCCGGAGCGGCTCTGGGGAGTCTCTCGCCGCCCCGATGAATACACAGGGATCCCCAGACAGGTTTTCTATGTAGGAAAAAATAAACCGATCGAGCCCGAGAGATCTGCAACAGCCGAACACGCCGCCTCGCCTTTACATTCGTGTTTTTAAATTCCCCCGTTATTTTCCTTTTTTGCATCTGCGAGTTGCCACGAAAGGAAATACAACCCCAAATGCCACCGCCAGCAGAAATCGGAGCTCGTTGCCAAATTCCGTAGTATTTTATTTTAAAAGCAATTAACACCATTAAAAAAAAAAAAAAAGAAAGCGTGTCTTCTCCTCTTCCCGGGGAGTGTAAGAAATCCTTTTGCTCACACAGAGTCGAAAACCTAATGGCATTGTCGTTAAACACGAAAAGGAGAATATTAAGAAATTGCAACACTCCCTCCCGAGCGCTCCCCCCCTCCCAGTTTATTTGCCCTAATAATTAATTCACAAGAGCTTAACTTCGGTGTAACCCCGGCGGTCTTTTCATTAAAAAATCCCCGCGTTTCCTATTGAATTAGCTCTGCTCCATTGTCGCTGAAATGAAGACGCCAAACCAACTTTTACCCTGAGCATTTTCTCACCAGCCCAAAGAAAAGTCTCTCTCCTTTTTCTTTTCTCTGATTTTTTTCTTTCTTTTTTTTTCTTTTTTTTTTTTCTTCTTCTTCTTTCTTTTTTTTTTTTTTTTTTTTTTAATTCAAGCACCCAGGCGATGGACGTGTCCTGCAATTTAACTACTTTCAAATTCTTTGTTCGGGTCCCACCGGGGCTCTATTGTCACCCTATTGAGAGAGCTTATTGCCAAGTCAAGCCTGAGCGAATTGAGACACGCACGGGAGGAGCCCCGGGGGCTGGGAGCGGGATCCGTGGGGCTGCTCGGCCCGGGGGGACCCCGGCCCAGCCCCGAGGGAGCGGGCACGGAGCGGGGCAGGCGCTGCCGGCAGCCCCGGGCCGGGATCACCGGCACCGATTCCACAGGAGCCGCAGCCGCCAAAGCAGCCCCGGCCCCGCAGAGCGCAGGGCTTGTGATGGGGCAGCCCCGGGAAGGGGCTCCCCCCGGGATCGGGCTCCTTTGAACCCTCAAAGCATCCCCCGCAGCAGCGCCCTGGCTCGGGTACCACCGCTGCGGGCACGAGAGGGACTTACCTCGGATGCCCGCGGTGCCGCCAGCTTCCCTCCTCCGCTGGTTCTCCCTTAATCCCGAAAAGGAGGGTCCTCCTCTGCTGTCATCCCACCCCCGACCCCTCCAGCTCGGAGCCGGCTCCCGCCTGTCTCCTGTCGCCCTCTTCAGCGCTCACTTTGGGAGCTCCGGGGCTCGCTTCCCGAGCAGGGAAAGAGCGGGATGTTGGGGTGCTCTGCTTTTCTCTTTTCCTTCCCTCTGTCTCGACTCCTCCCCAGCCTGAAAAAGGGGTTGCGAGCTGGAATAGGGGGGTACGAGCTTCACGGAAGGGTTATTTCAGGAGAAAAAGAAGCTGAAAGAGCAGTGCTGGGCACGGATTCCCACGTAAGCCCGTACGTCACCTATAAAAACTGCCCGTTTCTCCCGTTTCTTGGCTCCGGGGGGGCAGCTGAGACACCTCTACCTGTGGAGGGGGGGGGTGAAACACCGTTTAAACCGGCACCCCGTTAAAAAGGTCCTGCTCCAGCTGGGAGGGGAAAGCAGAACGGCGGGATGCTGGAAAGCAGGGGCTGCCTCTCTGCATCATCACCCGCTGCCCCGTGGTGATGTTTGGCCTCCCCCTGCTCCCCCAAAACACCCATCTGGAGCCCGTCTCAGCCTCTCGATGCCGGGGAGAGAAGGAGCTTCACGGGATCCCAGGGCGATGGCACGGGAGGGCCGCGGCGGGGACAGGGGGGCACTGCGGCCATCGCTTCCCCTCCTCGCCGCCGTCCTCCTCTTGTGACCAACGGCGGCTCCGCCGTGTCCCGGGGGAAGAGGAAGCCCTTGACCCCTGGCCCCAGGGGCAACGGGGTTAAACAAAGTCCCACCGCCCCATTATCCGACAGACAGCTTTGAGCTCCCGGCGGGGAGCGGGGTCTCCACGAAGCTGGCGAGAAGTCGCGGCTCCCACCGCCGGTACCGGACCCCGACGGGGCGCACCTGGGATGGGGATGCTTCTCTGCATGACAGACAGACATAAAAACAAAAAACATAGGGAATTAAAAAAAAAAAAAAAAAAAGACGATACACACCCCATTCCGACTTATGCACTGCAGCCAGCTCTGCTGAAACGGCGGATTTCTGAGGTTATTTCGGGTTGTGCACAGTTGTGATTTTCTTTTTTTTTTTAGTGGTGCCGTGCCTTGCCGAACCTTCGTGCCCGCACTCAGGTGAGGCACAGGCAGCCCCGGCCCTGTCCTGCCTGCAGACAAGGCAGCGGATCTCGTTGTCATCAACCCTCCCCAGAGCGCTGCCGCGAGAAACAGTTAGAGAATTTATTTTTGCTATTTACGCTTTGGAGAGAGGAGAAATTTTTTTTGATGGGGAGGGTTTAGATTTTTTAGAATTTGATTTTTTGCGAACGCTATGAAAATAAGGAGATAAAAAACGCCAAATAAGAAAAATCGGCATTAACACAATGCATCGGAGGGGAGAACAAGTGCACCCAGGTCCTTTCCTAGAGCCACCCGGGAGCCGGGGCTCCCTAAACCGTTCTTCCCTTCACTCCACGGCGGCTCATGGCTCCTCCATCCCGGCCAGAGCACCCGCAGTCTTGGAGCATGTCTCCCCGCCGGCTCCGCACCCCGCGCCCCGCCGAGCTCCCGCAGAAAGACCCGGGAGCCTGGAGCCGGTGCGCAGGCGGCCGAGGACAGGCAGCCCCGGTGGCTCCCGGCAGGCTCCGGCGAAGCGGGTGCCTCCCGCTGCTGGGGGATACCGGCTGAAGCACAACCCCACTTCGAACCTCAAGCTGGGGGGCGGCAGGGACTTTGGGGGGCACCGAGGGGCCGTGGAACGCGTTCCAAGCCGCAGAGCCCTGCACGGCGCCCTGAGCGCGTGTTCCTCGCATCCCGCACCGCTCCCACGCTGGCTCTGCCTTTCCGGAGAGCGGAGGGCAGCAGCGGCCCCTCACCCCCATCCCCCCGAGGCTGCACCCCCGCGGGAGGGTGATGAGGGGCTGGAGCGGGTGATGTGGAGCGCCCGGGCCCCTCCTTCCGCAGGGGCCGGGAGGACCGAACGGGGGTCCCGGTGCCCGCGGGCCCTGCCCGGTGCCGCACGGGGAGCGGGGAGCGGGACGGGACCGGGCGGTGTCCGTGCCCCGACGGCCCCGGGGGGCCCGGCCCGGCTCGGCCCGGCCCGGCCCGCAGCGGCGGGGCCGCAGCGCCACCTGGCGGCTCGGCACGGCCCGGCTCGGCTCGGCACGGCAATGTGAGCGCGGGCTGGGCTGTGCCGGGAGCCGCCGTCCCGGCCACAACAGCTCCTGCACCCACCTGTCGGCACCGCGGCACCTCCTGCTTCCCTTCCTTGTGAACCCACATCTCATCCCTTCCATCCCATCCCTGGCACCCTGAATCCCCCGCACCCTGCACCCACCTGCCCTGCAGCTGGCATCCCAATCCCTGCCCTGTGACCTTTCCCTGCACCCGGCATCCCATTCCTGGTACCCTACATCCACACCTTGCACTTCACATCCTAGCACCCTAATTCCCAGCACGCTGCATCCCCTGCCCTGCGCTCCACATCCATTCCCTGCACCTGTGGCCTTTCCCCTGCACCCTACATGTCCCCCACATCCATACTCTGCACCCCACACTCTATCCTTCGCACCCTACATTTCGTCCTGCACCCTACATCCCATTCCTTGCACCCTAAACGCCCTGCATCTATGGCCTTTTCTCTTCCTGCAATCTGCATCCCATTCCTTGCACCCAACACCCATTCCCAGCACCATACATCCTACTCCTTGCACCTGTGGCCTTTCCCCTGCACCCTACATTCCATTCCCTGCACCCTACACCCATTCCTCGCACCCCACATCCCATTCCCGTCACCCTACCTCCATTCCTTGCACCCTACATCCTCTTCCTGCTCCCTATAGCCCGCTATCCCACAACACCCTGTGCTCATGTTCGGCTCTCCACCCGCTGCTCCATCCCCAACCTATCTGTGGGGTTTGGGGTTTTTAGGGCGACAAGCGCGGTGCGCGCTAGCCCCGCCATCCTGAGCGTCCCAGCCTGCTCGCTTCCCGCGCCCCGCCTCTTCCTCGGGCCGGTTAAACTCACGCAAAAGGGGCACCGGGAGTGCGGCGAACCCGGTACCGGGACCGCAGAGCCCTGGCACGGGCGAGAGGAGCAAAATAACGAGCACGGACAGTGCTGTTAGCGCGACCGCGGCAGGACTCGAACCTGCAATCTTCTGATCCGAAGTCAGACGCCTTATCCATTAGGCCACGCGGCCACCTCCACTCCCGCCTCCCCGCGTGCCTTACTCAGGGAATCCCGGCGGGCCGTACCACGCGCGGGAGGGGGGCGGGACGGGACGGGACGTCACGGCGGCCGGAAGCTCCCCCGGGCGCCCCGGTTTGGATCTGCCCGCCGGCCCAGGCCCCGGCGGAGCTTGCGGGGTCCAGGTGGGAACAGAGGGGAATTTGGGGTGAAACAGCTGTATGGGGGGGAAACAGCTGTATGTGGGCACGGCCGGATGGGGGAAATATCGGTATGAGCGAACATTTGTACGGCATGCGCGGCTGGATGGGGAGCGCGGCTGTATGGAGGGAAACATCTTTATGGGGGAACATCTGTATGGGGAGCACGGCTGTATGGGGGAAAATATCTGTATGGGGAAACATGTCTATGGGGGCACGGCTGTATGGTGGGCACAGCTTTATGGGGAAAACACCTGTATAGGGTAAAACATCTGTATGGGGTAAAACAGCTGAAGGAGAGAAAACATCTGTATGGGGACACAGCTATGTGAGAGAAAACATCTGTATGGGGGCACAGCTAAATGAGAGAAAACATCTGTATGGGGGCGCAGCTAAATGAGAGAGAACATCTGTATGGGGGCACAGCTAAATGAGAGAAAATGTCTGTATGGGGGCACAGCTATATGGGGGAAAGGTTGTATGGGTACGCAATTGTATGGGGACACAGCCATATGGGGAACATGGCTGTATGGGGACACGGCTCTATGAGGGCACAGCTATATGGGGGACATGGCTCTATGGGGGCACAGCTATATGGGGGAAGGGGCACAGCTCTATGGGGGAAGGGTGTATGGGGGCACAGCTCTATGGGGAGAAGGCTGTATGGGGACGCAGCTCTATGGGGGCACAGCTGTACAGAGGGCTGTGTGACTGTACGTGACAGTGTGTGCATGGCAGTGATCAGTGCTGAGCTCACCCTTTGCCTTTCCCCCCCGCAGCTCCAGCTCCCCTCAGCCCAGGGGGAGGATGAGGCGCGTGTCCTGGGCGCGCTCGGTGCGGGGCTGCAGCCCCCAGCCCCAGCGCTGCCCGTGCAGCTCCTCGGCCAGCCGCCCGCTGCCGGAGGAGCCCGGCCAGGAGCCGTCCACGGGCCAGCGGCGCATGAACCCCCTCAACATCCAGATGCTCTCCAGGAGCCTCCACGAGCAGATCTTCCGCGGCGCCCGGGTGCGCTACTCGGCGGAGGAGGTGCAGCGCAGCGTGCGGCACCTGCAGCAGCACGGGCTGTGGGGCAAGGAGACCTCCACGCTGCCCGACGTGGAGCTGCGCCTGCCCCGCATGTACGGCCGCGACATCGACGAGCACTTTCGCCTGCTGGCGCAGAAGCAGAGCCTGCCCTACCTGGAGGCGGCCGAGGAGCTGCTGCGCTGCCAGCTGCCCCCGCTGCCCGAGCGCTGGGCCTGGCGCCTGGGCTGGACCCGCTACGGCCCCCAGGGCCAGGCGGAGCCCGTGGAGTTCCCCGAGGAGCGGGCGCTGGTGCTGGACGTGGAGGTGTGCGTGGCCGAGGGCCACTGCCCGACGCTGGCCGTGGCGGTGTCCCCGCACGCCTGGTGAGATGCGGTGCCAGCAGCGGTGCTGGGGACACGGCAGGGCTGGGGGGGACAGCTTTGAGGGGATGGGGATGGTCCGGAGCAGAGCCTCTTCCTGCAGTCCACTGCTGGCTTGCAGGGAAAACACAACGAAGCCCCAGTGGCTCTGGGATGTGGGGTGAGTGTCCTGCTTAGCTAGAACAGCTCTTGTGACAGTGTTCACAGGGGTGTGAGCATGAGGGAAGAGACGAGGATCTGACTCCATGTTTCAGAAGGCCTGATACATTATTTTATGATATATATTATATTAAAATTATACTAAAAGAATAGAAGAAAGAATTTCATCAGAAGGCTAGCTGAGAATAGAGAAAGAAGGAATGAATAACAAAGGCTGTGGCTCGGACAGAGAGTCCAAGCCAGCTGACTGTGATTGGCCATTAATTAGAAACAACCACATGAGACCAATCACAGATGCACCTGTTGCATTCCACAGCAGCAGATAACCATTGTTTACATTTTGTTCTTGAGGTGTCTCAGCTTCTCAGGAGGAAAAATCCTAAGGAAAGGATTTTTCATAAAAGATGTCTGTGACACATGGGGATGGTCCTGAGCAGAGCCTCTTCCTGCTGTCCACTGCTGGCTTGCAGGGAAGATACAACAAAGCCCCAGAGTGTGGCTCTGGGATGTGGGGTGTGTGTCCTGCATAGCTAGAACAGCAATCCCTGGGGTTGGCACCTCCCTCGCACAGGTGGGGTCCTGTCAGCCCCCCATGGCACTGTGGCTGCTCTGTGACAGTCGCAGGTGCCACCTGTCCCCCGCAGGTACTCGTGGTGCAGCAGGCGGCTGCTGGAGCAGCGTTACTCCTGGTCCAGCCATCTCACCCTGGCCGACCTCATTCCCATGGAGAGCCCAGCAGGTGCCAGCTGTGCCAGCAAGCAGGACTGGACGGAGAGAGTGGTGGTGGGACACAACGTGGCCTTTGACCGGGCGTTCATCAAGGAGCAGTATCTTATCCAGGTAATCCACTGAGCCTTGGCTGTGCTCTGGCAGCTGCAATTTCTTACCCAGATAATCATTTGCGTTGGCTCTTGAGGGTTATTTTGGCAGATGCTGTTCTGCACAGTACCCTGGGTTTGTGCTCACTTTGTCCTGCAGAGCAGGTTGAGGCTGGATCTCTTTAGAGGAAGATATTCTTGCACCCTATAGGGCTGCTGGAGGCTGCAGGGGCAGCAGCCTTTGAGCAGCTGACAGCCTGCACTGGGGATGCTTTTGGCTCTCAAAAGGGGAGTGTGGGAGGCAAAAGCAGCTTAAGCAGAGGACTTGTAGCTCCTCCAGCATACCCCCAACCCTCTGTTTTCTCCCCCTGTGCTGTGTCCCAGGGCTCCAAGATGCGTTTCCTGGACACCATGAGCATGCACATGGCCATCTCGGGGCTGACGGGCTTCCAGCGCAGCCTCTGGATGGCTGCCAAGCACGGCAAGAGGAGGGGGCTGCAGCAGGTCAAGGAGCACATGAAGAAAACACGCAGCAAGGCCGAGGGGCCGGCGGTGAGTGAGGGGAGCTGAGCTGCTGGCAGTGCTGTGGGTGGCAGGGGACAGGGTGCTCCTGTCACAGAGCCCTTTGCTGCTGTTCTGGCACAGCGCAGCAGCTCCACTGAGTGAAGCTCTCCCAGCGCGTTTCAGATAAGGTGGCCTTGGTTGAAGCTGGAGCAGAGGCATCATTTACTCCTCCTGATCTTGGCTGCAGCTGGTTGTCCTCCCACAGTGTGTGACCCCCCTGTTGTCACAGGTCACAGGGTGTGACCCCCCTGTTGTCACAGGTCACCTCATGGGACTGGGTGCACGTGGGCAGCATCAACAACCTGGCGGATGTGCACGCGCTCTACGTCGGGGGGGAGCCGCTGGAGAAGGAGGCACGGGAGCTCTTTGTCAAGGGCACCATGGCTGACATCAGGAGCAGCTTCCAGGTGCAGGAGGCCATCCTACTGACAGGCAGCAGGAGCTGGAGAGGGAGCAGGGTGGTAGTGGCTGCTGGGGTAGTTTCCATGCTGGGGTAGTGTCCATACTGCTGGAGTAGTTTCCATTTTGCTGGGGTAGTTTCCATTTTGCTGGGGTAGTTTCCATTTTGCTGGGTAGTTTCCATGCTGGGGTAGTTTCCATTTTGTGGGGTAGTTTCCATGCTGGAGTAGTTTCCATGCTGGGGTAGTTTCCGTTTTGCTGCCGCTCCTTGCAGCACTGGGTGTGCGTGGGGCTGTGACCTGCTCTGTGCTCCTGCAGCCCCCATGCCTTGCCCTGTGCTGGCCCAGGGGTGGCTGCTTTGCCTGCTCTCACCTGCTGCTGTCCCCAGGACCTGGTGTCATACTGTGCCCGTGATGTCCAGGCCACCCATGAGGTGTTTCAGGAGCAGCTGCCACTGTTTATGGAGAGGTGAGAGCTGCCAGGTTCTGGCTGGTATTGGCCAAAGGGCTGTGGGCTTGGTGGGCAGTGGGGAGGGTCCTGGTGCCTCTGGGCATGAGATGTAGCTCCTCTTGTCCTTAGGGTGTCCTGAGCCTGTTTTCAGGAGGGACTCCAGACCCACCTGTGTAGGTGAGCAGGAACAAATAGCAGCACAGTGGCTGAGGGGGGTGAGCAGGCTTCCTGAGGCAGTCTGGAGTGATATAGTTTTGGGGTTGTTGCGCAGGACAGCTAGAAGATTCAGCAATCCTTATGGTTTAGGGGAAGAGCATTGAGGGTTGTGTGAAGCTCTAGATGAAGACACATCCATGTCTGTTGTAGTCTGGTGCTTCCAGGGCCTGTCCCCTCTGGCGGATTTCTAATTCCTTGCTGCTTTGGGGTCCAGGTGCCCCCACCCTGTCACGTTTGCAGGGATGCTGGAGATGGGAGTGTCCTACCTGCCAGTCAATGGGAATTGGAACAGGTACCTGAATGATGCTCAGGGTATTTACGAGGAGCTGCAGAAGGAGATGAAGAAGTCCCTGATGAACCTGGCCAACGATGCCTGCCAGCTGCTGCACGAGCACAGGTACCCTGGGCTGGGGCTGCAGGAAGGAGCTCAGGCACCAGCTGCTCCATGGGGGGCTGTGGGTGGCTGTGAGGGACAGGAGCAAAGCTGTGGTGTGACAATGGTGTGTCGTCAGTTACAAGGATGACCCTTGGCTCTGGGATCTCGAGTGGGACACACAGGAGTTTAAGCAAAAGAAGAATCCAGGGAAGAAGAAGAAGAAGAAAGGTCAGGATGGGAACAGCCCAGTCTCCCCAGCAGCAATGGAAGCAGAAGAGTCAGCCCAGGAGTGGCAGGAGGGTGAGCACGGGTGATCCTTGGGGATGAGGGATGCTCCAGGGCTGCCTTCCCAGGGGTGGACGAGGTTTGTTGGTGCTGCAGGGTGAATCATTGCTGGCCTATGTCCCATGCTGCTGCCTGTGGTGGGGGACTGGTTTGGTGTCCCTGTCCCCAGAAGAGTGGCACAGAGGGCCCTTTGCAAGCCAGTTCTCCTTGCCCCAGCAGACCCTGGTCCCCCCAGTGAGGAAGAGGAGCTGAAAGTCTGTGCGAGCCAGCTCAGTCTGCAGCGCCTGAAGGAGACGGTCACGCTGCAACCCAAGAGACTCCAGCACCTGCCCGGCCACCCGGGGTGAGTTGGGGACCCTGTGTGTCCCCAGGGCTGTCCCTGCACTTTCTGACCCACCCTGCTGCTCCCATGCCCAGCTGGTACCGCAAGCTGTGCCCGCGGCTGGAGGAGGAGGGCTGGGTGCCTGGGCCCAGCCTCATCAGCCTGCAGATGAGGGTGACCCCAAAGCTGATGCGCCTGGCCTGGGATGGATTCCCCCTCCACTACTCAGAGAAGCATGGCTGGGGATACCTGGTGCCAGGACGGCAGGACAATTTGCCAGCAGCCCCTGTAGAGACCGATGGCCCCTCCTGCCCACACAGGTGAGAGGGATGGGATGGGGTGCTGGGCTGGGAGCTGCCCCATGGGGGTATTTAGGAGCTCCCTGGCACTGCCCAGGTGCTGCCCCAGAGCCTTTGTGGGTGCATCAGCCCTGCCCTCTCCTCTGCCAGGGTGATTGAGAGCCTGTACAGGCAGCACTGCCTGGAGAAGGGCAAGGAGCAGCCCCCGGGGCTGGAGGCAGCTGTGGAGGACGAGCTGCTGGGGATGGACAGCAGCACGATCTGGCAGAAGGTGAGGGAAGGGATGGAGGGTTCCCTGGTGGGAGGGAGGTGCTTCCTCCCGTGTGCATGCAGTAACCAGACCTGTGTGCAGCTCCAGGGGCTGCAAGTAAGAAATTCCCTTTAATAAGGGTTGCTGGAGGATTGGTGTTTGATCTGGCTCCCCCACGGTCCCTCTCTGCTGCAGATGGAGGAGCTGAGCCGGATTGAGGTGGATCCAGAGGAGAAAATGAGCAAAGCAGACCAGAGCCTGGTGCTGGTAAGGGGGATTTCCTGTGGAATGGAGTGTTGGATTGGTCTGTCTTTCCTTGGTTTCCCCCTCCTGCCGTGCTTGAAAATGTTCCTGGCATTGCCTCACTTTGCTGGTCGCAGGAGGAGATGGAAGAGCTGAGGTGTGCAGAGAGGAAGAGCAAACCCTCGTTCCACCATGGCAATGGTCCCTACAACGATGTCAACATCCCTGGATGCTGGTTCTTCAAGCTGCCTCACAAGGCAAGCTGGGGCTCCTGGGGCTCTTCCTGTCCCCACAGTGCTGCTGGGACCCACGTGCTCTCATCCCGTGGGATTGCATGGGGGAAATCCATCTCTGTAGCTGGGACAGGGGGATGCACAGAGCTTTGCTGATGTGGAGTGGAGGCTTGCTGAGCCCTGACACCTCTTTTGCTGCTAAAGGATGGGAACGATAACAACGTGGGAAGCCCTTTTGCCAAGGATTTCCTGCCCCAGATGGAGGATGGCACCCTGCGGGCTGCTGTGGGCCGCACCCACGGGACAAGAGCCCTCGAGATTAACAAAATGATCTCATTTTGGAGGAATGCTCACAAGAGGATCAGGTGAGCAGCTGCTTTCATGGTCACACCTCTGTGGGTGGAGGCTGTGTTGAGACAGGGGAGTTTCTGGGGATGCACAGGGGCTCAGCATCTCACCTGCCACGTGTCCCCTCAGTTCCCAGATGGTGGTGTGGCTGAAGAAGGGGGAGCTGCCTCGTGTGGTGACCAGGTACAGTACCCAAATCTGGACTGTTGTTCCCTTTACCCCACACCAGGAGGGCTCTTGCAGGGTGATGCTCATCCTTGCCTCTGTCCCAGGCATCCTGACTACAACGAGGAGGAGAGTTATGGGGCCATCCTGCCGCAGGTGGTGACCGCAGGCACTGTCACCCGCCGGGCCGTGGAGCCCACCTGGCTGACAGCCAGCAATGCCCGGGTATGGCCTGCTTGGATCCTTGTGGGGGTGTTTTGGGGCTCCCTCTGTGTTTTGGACTGATGGGAGGTGCTTGGATTGGATATGGATGCTGGATTTGGGGTGGCAGGGCCAGAGCTGGGGTCCTCTTGCTGATGTGCTTTCGTGTGGGAGAAAGGAAGGAGTCAGCAGGGGCTCTGGAGCTTCAGAATGTGGTGAAAGGGGAAGAAAACACCAACATACCAATTTCTGTCTTTTCTCAAGCTTCCCTTCTTTGCTGGAGTAACCAAATGAGTGATGCTCCACATGAGTTAAACCAGGTTTTCACATTGAGAGCAAAACTTAGGGGTGTAGGGGGATAGAATATAAGAATATAAAGATAGTGTAGAAAGTAATCTTACCCCTAAGGAGTTGTAGCTGGGCCAGTTATCAAAGATTAGGAACAGGCCACAGCTGTAAATGAGAAGAGTGCTATAAAAGAGTGGGGTGGCTGGGTGAGAAGGGAGCTGGAGTCTGTTGGCTGCTTTGTGGAGGAGAAAGAGTCAGGGCTCTGAGGAGCTGCCCACGAGAAGCACCAAGAAGGTCTGGAACTTTTGTGATAGTGGACCACAGTATGGAACCCCTGCAATAAGATGACAACATAGGGGCACAGGGAGTGCTGTGCCAGCGCTCTGTGGCTGTGGGAAGGCTGCTCCTGTGCCGTGGAGGAGGAGAGGGGTTTGCTGACGTGGCCATCGTGTCCTGCAGGCCGACAGGGTGGGCAGTGAGCTGAAAGCCATGGTGCAGGTGCCACCTGGCTACTCGCTGGTGGGAGCAGACGTGGATTCCCAGGAGCTGTGGATCGCGGCGGTGCTGGGCGAGGCGCAGTTCGCTGGCATGCACGGTGAGCCGGGGCTCTGCTGCACAGGGGCTGATCCCTGATCCTCATCCCAATCCCGCCGGGCATCCAACCTCTCCTCCCCTCCCGCAGGCTGCACGGCCTTTGGCTGGATGACCCTGCAGGGCAAGAAGAGCAACGGCACAGACCTGCACAGCAAGACGGCCGCCACGGTGGGCATCAGCCGGGAGCACGCCAAGGTCTTCAACTACGGGCGCATCTACGGGGCAGGGCAGCCCTTTGCCGAGCGGCTGCTGATGCAGTTCAACCACCGGCTCACGCCCCAGCAGGCGCGGGACAAGGCCCAGCAGATGTACGCCGTCACCAAGGGCATCCGCAGGTGGGTGCAGCCTGGGCAGGGCTGGTGGCGGTGCTCCAGCCAGAGGAGCTGGGTTACTCGCTCTCCCCTGCAGGTTTCACCTCTCTGAGGAAGGGGAGTGGCTGGTGGAGAAGCTGGAGCTGGCTGTGGACAGGGCGGAGGATGGATCGGTGTCGGCCCAGGATGTCCAGCGGCTCCAGAGAGAAGCCATGAAAGGGTGAGATGGTCTGACCCTGCATGGCTCTGTGGCTTTGGGATGCGAGGGGGAGAGGGCTGCATCAGCTGCTCCCTGATGGGCAGAGAGGAGAGATGGGGCTGGATAGTGCTGGTCCGCCCTTCCTGCTCCTCCAGGGCCAAGGAGGTTTGATTTGAGGGCTGTCAGCCTCACCCACTTTCCCAGTGAACAGTTAGCAGGGTTTCGTCCTGCTGCCCCAAACCAGGAGGGAGTGTTTAAGGGTCTCAAATGGGGGACCTGCAGCCCCCTACCACTCTTCCAGCAAACCTCCCCTCTGCCCCACAGGTCCCGATGGGAGAAGAAGTGGAATGTGGTGGAGCAAAGAGTGTGGGCTGGAGGCACCGAGTCCGAGATGTTCAACAAGCTGGAAAGCATTGCCTTATCCCCCTCCCCACAGACCCCAGTGCTGGGCTGTCACATCAGCAGGGCCCTGGAGCCTGCCATGGTCAAGGGGGAGGTAAGGATGCAGCTCTGGGATGCTGTGATTTTGGCTTTGCTTATCTATTCTGAAATGAGTGCCTAATGTTCAGCCCCTCTTAGATTGCTGGAGGATCTTGTAGCCATTCAGGAAAAACATTGTGCCTTTATCTCCATGCCACCAAGGAAACCCAACCACCCTGAGTTTAACAGGTTTCTCCCAGCTGTCCTGTACAGGTACCGTGCCCTTGACTGAAGCACTCTCTTACTGCCCATCTCTTTCTTTCACCAGTTTGTGACCAGCAGGGTGAACTGGGTGGTGCAGAGCTCAGCTGTGGACTACCTGCACCTCATGCTGGTTGCCATGAAGTGGCTGTTTGAGGAGTTTGACATCAACGGGCGCTTCTGCATCAGCATCCATGACGAGGTGCGGTACCTGGTGCAGCACCAGGATCGCTACCGGGCTGCCCTGGCCCTGCAGATCACCAACCTCCTCACAAGGTGAGCCGTGATGGCTCTGCTGTCTCCTGGGCAGCAGCAGCTGTGACTCCAGAGTGGGACAGGCAAGCCCCAGGGGCTGGGGGTGGCTTTGCCTACAGCAAGCTGGTGCAGAGCAGTTTTCTGCTCAGGGCAAGTTAGCAGCACTGGAGGTTGCAGTTCCTTCATGCTATAAATGGACCTCAGCTTTGATTTCCAGGGATAATGTGCTGACAAAAGCTTTTTTTTTTATCAGCTTTTGGCCCTGCAGGGATGGGGCCAGTCACTGGCTTTGCTGGGATGCAAATGCATCACTTCATGCTCCCTTTGGGTCTGCAGCTGTCACATGGCAGCAGCCTTTGCGCTTGTTTCGGGAGTTGGGAGCCTGAAACTGTCCCATCCCTCATCCCCTGCTGCCTTCAGGGGACAGCAAGGGGCATGGCTCATCTCTGCTGTGAGCACCAGTGCTGTCCCCTCTCCCACAGCGTGGGGTGTTCCTGCTGCTTCCCTGCCCCACACAGAACTGAGCTCAGCCGAGAAACTCCTGACCTCTAAGGGCTCCCATTGATCCAACTCTGTCCCAGCCAGCTTTGCCAAATCCCCCTCCCAGCACCGTGGGGTGTTTGGTTACACAGGAGCTGGCCAAGGTGAGCTGTTTCTCCTGCGTGGAGGCAGGAATGACACAAACAGCCTTTCTGCAGCCACAGCAGGGCAGGCACCCTGACGTTCCTGCCTTTGTGCTGGCTCCTGTGAGCACAGGGCTTCCTGCTGGGAAAATCCTGCATCTGCTCTGCCTGCCAGGGAGGATTAGCCAGCAGTGAGGGGCTAGATTCTTCCCTTTGCTTGAGGAGGCTCTATTCCTTCCAAGGAGGCACCATTACTGTTCCTCCCATGCTCACTATAGCAATTCCTGACCCTCCTGCAGTCCAGGGCTTAGAAAGCCCCTTGCCCCCCTGCTGAGTGATAATACCCTGTGAGAGGTGGCCAGTGTTTGGTAAATGTGGCTGATTGGAACTGGGTGTGACAAGGTCAAGGGTGATGTCCAGCACTGTCCCACCTCCTTTCTTGCTCTGCAGGTGCATGTTTGCCTACAAACTGGGCCTCCAGGACCTGCCACAGTCAGTGGCTTTCTTCAGTGCAGTGGATATTGACCAGTGCTTAAGGAAAGAGGTGACCATGAATTGTGTGACACCGTCAAATCCCATGGGGATGGAGAAGTACGGCATCCCTGAAGGTGAGCAGTGTCCCCTGGAATCTCCTCTCCCCCTGCAAGCTGCCCCCTGGAATCTCCTCTGCATGAGCCTTCCCATCTTAAGCAGAGCATTTGGCCTGAGTAGTCATTCCCTGAGGGCTCTGCTCAGCTGAGGCACCTCATGAGCCCCTTGGTTCCTGGAACATCCTCTGACCTACAGGGCAGCCACTGTGCTGGAGCCTGCCCTTCCCTCCTCAGTCCTCAAGTGTTTTCATGCTGCTGCTTTCCAAATATTTGTGAGTGATGAGCCAGGCCTGGCTCTGTTCTCCCACACTTTGTTTGCTTTGTGCCCCTTGGAGGAGCTCTCCTGTGCACTTTTAACACAAACCAAATTTAATGTCTTCTCTGAAAGGAAGCACCTCAGCAACCTTGTTTTGTCAGTTTTGCCCTGTAGACCCAAAATTGCTCTTCCTTAGCCAAGCACTGTTCTGGTGTTGCTGGGTGCTTCCTCAGCAGTCCCAAGGCCTCAAGTCATCCCTGTCTGCACTCAGTGTAACCCTCCAATTGCTGCAAGCAAACATTAAACTCGTGGCTGGGAAAGCAGCTCCTCCTCACTCATCCCTTATCCCCAGATAAGGGAAGAACCTGCCCTCAGATTTGTTCTCTCAGTCACTGCACACATCAGATGCTCTGCCCTTAAATAACCTTTATTAGGACTCTTACAGGCAAAGGGTGCTTTCAGAAACAGGATTTGTGCTCTGTAGGCACAATGGGCACTTTTCACCAAGAACAAGGCAAATTAAACAAGTGCATCACAATCAGGGTCAGCAAAAACATAACAGCAAAACCAGCCTAGATAGAGGAAGCTGTGGCCTCTGGCTGCTCAGCAGATGCACACAGCAGCTTCAACTCCAAGGCAGAACAGCCCATCTTCCCAGCTCCCTACTGGTGCTGGTTTCTGCATTCTCACCATCACCCAAAACACAGGTTTGAATAAATTGAGGGTGTTCTGTGCTAGGTGCTCTGAACTAAAGCAGATCCCAACCATCACTCTCTTGCATTGCACAGCCTGAGTGTACTGCAGGGAACTGACTGTCCCCTTGTCTTCCAGGAGAAGCACTGGATATATATCAGATAATTGAAATAACCAAAGGTTCGCTGGAGAAGCAGTGACGACACCAGAGGGCCAGAACAATTGTCCAGACCGTGTGCCAAAGCCTCCCTGACCTTTCAGAAGCAGATCTTTTGGCAGGGACTGACTGATCCCAGCTGCTCCCTTTCCATTTTGCTGTAAGAAGGGATATTCCTGGGGAAGATTCAAATAGCAGAGGCACTTCTGGTGGCAGCAGCCAGCTGTGAAACCTGAGACAGGGGCCAGAGTTGCTCCCATGGACACAAAGAAAGAAAGCAGAAGTATCTGACAGGAGAAGCAATAAACCATCATCTCCATATCTGCAGCCTCTGAGACCAAGGAGAGTCCACCATGGAATGGGCACTGTGAGAGGAGGCAGTGGCAGCAACTCCAGTTTATTTTTTTCTCTGTCTCTTCTTTTTGGGTTCCTGGTTCTCATCTGTCTGCTCCACTGTGCTGCTCTGGAGAGGGGAGGGAGAGAGCAGCAGTAGAGTGTGATTGTTTTTGTGTGAGTAGTCTAAGGAATGTTTACCTAGAGCAAGAAGCCAGCTGTGCAGAACAGGATTTAGCTCTTTTTTTTCTCACTAACAAAATGACCTGAATATGGGATTCCTGTCAGCCACTGAGACGTTCCCCATGGGCCACCCCCTCCCCACTTCATGCTGGAACTTAGACCACGGGCTACCAGTGGCACAGGACAGGGACTCTGTCCTGGGTTTTGGCTTGTTGAAACACTCAGGAAAATATGGACAGAAGCACCAATAAAAACCTGGACAATCAGCAGAGTAAACTGTTTATTTTTCTTAGCCAGCATGTTGCACTGCCTTCACCAGCACTATGTAGTAGAGATGGGTCTGAGGAGAATGATGCCTTGCAGAATTTGCCCTGACAGGTCTTTATCTACAAAAACTTGCATACAAAACCACTTTGCATCGTGCTGCAAAGGTCTGATCCTGGCTAACAGTTCCACTTCCCCAAGACCAGGGACACAGAGCTGGTGCATGAAAGTAAAGGCTGCACGAGGCAGAGGGCTGGGGTGTAGGGGGTGTTCTGAGAGAATCTGTTCACTCCTTCCTATCAGCTTAGTATTAAAGTGAGAGCTAACCCGGGGAAGACAAGCTGTTCTGCACAACTCACAAATGCAGCTGGCTTCTAAAGAGGAGGAAAGCTATCAGTAAAAGCAGCTGAGTGAATTCTGACCTGGTCGTTGTGTGGCTCGTTCTCAGCATCCTCAGAGTTCCGCTCCTGCAGGGCGCTGTCCAGCACGGAGGCGTTGATGCGGAAATCCCGGGAGGTGCTCAGCTTCATGTACTGCATCAGGTTCACCTGCAGCAACCCAGGGGAAACCAGGCAGGGGAAACATTCAGCCATGAGCATCTTTAGTCTTCTACCCTGCCTAGTCCTTTGCACAGCACTGGGACAGAGTCCATTGCAGTAATAATGCAGGATTGAAGCGCAAAGAGGGTGAAAAAGCTCCTGCCCCTGTGCAGTCCAGGGGTCCATTTATATTTTCCTAAAAGCAAGTGATTGCCAGCTACTCTCACTCTCATGTAGGACCTTGTTGTGGTACATTTCATGACACAGACTAGGGGAGAGTGAGGAAAGCTGGCATAAGGTGTGCATAGTTCTGCTCCACCTGGAACCACAGATGTGGACTGATGTTGGCATGGGCTGGTATCAATGTGGCAACAGTTCAGCAGTGTTGGGCCAAGAGCATGGGCAAGGGCTGAAAGGTCCCTACACCTTCCTAATCTGAGTATTAATAGAGACTTTACAACAGCCTCCACCATGCCATTGATCCCACTGTTCACCAGGGTCAGGTCTCAGATCTCTCTGCTTTACTTTACCTTTGACTTCTTGGAGAGATGGATAAGGAACTTCTCATATTGCTCAATTGCAAAAATCAGATTTGGGATTGGCTTGGTCTCCCGAAGCACCTTGGCCTGAAATGTGAGAGGAGTGAGATGGGTCAGATTTGAAAGGGCACAATGGCACTGTAGTGTGACATGAAGACCAGAACATTCCCAGTTTAGTTCTAAAGAGCCTTCAGTAGCCATGCTCTGTACCAGTCCTGCCCCACCCAGCAAGCCTTGCCAGCTTTGTCACTAGCTTTAAATTGACTCCCAGGATGGTTCTGCAGTGAGGCTCTCCTGTGCATTGTTTTGTGCTCTGCCTGCAGTCCACGGCCCTGACATCCCTGTCAGCAGCTCCTCTGCTGCAGCTCTCCCAAGGCACCACAAGCACGAGCCATCCAAGCAAGGAGCACCCTGACGTTTCACCACATTGTTGTCCTGCTTATTCACCAGCACTGGTGTTCGTTCCCCATGGTGACAGAGTGGTGAAGGACATGCAGCATTTCTGCCCATTTCCATACACTCAGGGAAATGCTAGGAAGATCATACTTGTGGCTTTTTTAAACCCTTAACATCACAGGAAAGTCTGGGACAGCTGACGAGACGGAGGAAATGCTGTCTGGGAGCACAAACAAAGGACATCAAGGACCAGGAACCTGCCAGCCTGCTCACTTGCTCCCAAACAAATAATCCAGTCATTTTCAACTGCTTTACTTTAGTGGAATCCATGCCTTCCTTCATCTTTAAATGCACTGATAAAATTAAGAAACACTTAAAGAGGATGCAACATCAGTTCCAATAAATTAGCCCATATCTCTAATTTCATAGCTTACCCCAAATGGTGAAAATACCAGACAAGGCAGCCTAGCCAGATTGACCTTTGTTTCATGTCCATGAGATTTTAAGCTGCATTTAGTGAAGATGGCTTTTTTGTTATGGTTTTTGTTTTGGTTTTTTTGTTGTTGTTGTTGTTGTATTTTGTTTGGTTGTGCTTTTTTAGACTTTTCTCTGAAATTACAGTATATTAAATTTTGGTTTTACATAAAGGCCAAAAGACAAATTGTCTGGTGATCTGTAAAAAGCCACCAGGTACCACAAAGCTTGAGGTATATGATCCTGCCCATGTTCTCATGGAGTGAGTCAGTCTTACCATTACTGTGGAGACTGCAGCAGCTTCATCTTCTTTCTTCTTCTTTTTCTTCTCTTCTACAAAGCTTAAGCTCTCACTGTGGATGTTCTGAAGGAGAATGCCAAAAGATGTGTCATTAGAGGGTAAGCAGGGAAGAAAGGCCAGCCAAGAAAAGCCAGAGAAGTCCTTGCTCTAGCCAGCTAACAGCATTACCAGCTAGATAACAGAGAGGTAGCAATATAAGGGTAGAATTAGGTGGGATCTCAAAAAAAAAAAAAAAAACAACCCAAAACCAAGAAAGAAACTAATTTTGTAATTTATACAGTCAGAAATATGCATGCATGAGAAATCTCCAGCAGTGATGGCTCTGCACACCCTGACACCTTCCCCAATATGTTGTAAAACTCCTGTGATCCTCACATAAGTACCCAGGTCCTCTCCAGGCAGATAAATCCCAGCTCCAGCACTGCAGTCTGTGGCACCCACGTTACTTCACACTGTGATGACTGCAGTGTTGTTGACCTTTATTTGCCATTGTGGTTAACAGCAGTATTAATCTCATCCAAAAAACCCCACATGAACAGAGGGGAAAAAATCCCAGCTAAAGCCCAGCTCCTTCCCTGCTCAAGCAGAAATCAGCATGTTCAGTCCCAATGGTGCTGAAATGTCTTATGCTATATTTGACAAAGTAAAGCTTGAACTGTAAGAAACTCAGGTCATGTCAAGAAGATTAATAATCCCCAAGAGTGCCTGTGTACTGAAGCTGATACACCACTCAGCATCAGACAGACTGCGTGTGATTCTGCCAGTTAATTTAAGCCTCACCTGTACGTAAGTAATGAATGAGTAACACTGTGGGGTCAGATGGGAGCCTGAGAGTTTCACCTGCAAAGGAGCAGACAGAGAGGCTGCTGTTACTCCTAACTCAAGGCAATGAGCCATTTCCCCAGGAATTTGCTCACACTCACCAGCTTTTCCAGTCTTCCTGGGATGGTATTTGAGCTGCTGCGGCAAGCCTGGATATACTGCAAGGAAAACGGGAGTTTCTTCTAGGTGTGCTCTTCCCATCCTGTGTCCAGCTGGGGCTCAAAGCAGCTCACACAATGGCACAGTGGGGAGGGCAGGATTTGCACAGATATCCTCCCCAGTGGCTTGTTATATCCCAAATGGCATGTCTGCATTCCAAAGCTGTGAGAGGAGAGCTCTGGGGCAGTCACCACCTCGTGGAGCTCAAAGGAGCTCCACAGGCTTGTGTTTCATGGCCCAGTTCCCCCAGGTCCTGCTTCAGGGAATGGGAATGAGTGGCAAGGGCAGGGCTGGTGAGCACTGTGAGAACACTGTGAGTGCCCTTCATTGTGCACACACTTGTGTAGAGGAACCCACAGCACAAACTGGAAACAGCAACTCCAAGCCATGCAAAGCCAAATTCAGCTGGAGAGAAGCTTTTCTTTTATCTCCATTGGTACAACTATTACTGCTTAGAAAGGTCACAAAATTGAGGGCATGAAAGCCAGCAGAACAAGAGATCAACAGGCCAGTCCTGAGCATAGCTGCTGCCAGGGGTCACTGTGAGCTTGCTGCAGCAGATGGGGAGAAGGTTTTTAGCTTAGAGGCAGCCCACTGTCAGCAGAGCACACTCACGTGTTTGATGAGGGAGGTGAGAATTGTGTATGTCTTGCTGAGGCTTCTCAGCAGTGTGTCCACACAGCTCCCTGCTGGGAGTGCAGTCTGCACCAGCTCATGATAGACTGTCAGAAGAGTTCCCAGCTGCAGAATTACACCTTTCTCCAGAGCCTGAGTTTGGTTTGATGCCTGAGAGGGGTCTTCTACAAGAAAGAGATGAGTATCTGGTGAATATATATCCAATGAATCCAGTTGTGCAGGTGGGAGGCACAAAAGACCATCTTTGTGTCTGATGCATAAAGCCCCAAAGGGGCAAGGGGAAAATAATCACTGGAGAGATTTTATGACAACACCTTTGTTCATGTGCAACCAGCTCAAGGGAGAGTTTAACCTGACCTCAGATGATGCTATCTCAAAATCCTGAAATATCTTTTTGCTCTCTGTCTTTACCTGTTCTTGACAAAGCTGTAACAGTAAGAACTGGACAGAACTTTCATTAAGTAAGAACTTTCATTCAGTAAGAAGAAAGTAAGAACTTTCATTACCTGATGTGTCTGACCCCAGACTGGTGAGTTTCTTGATAAGCCAATCCACCTCTTCAAGGACTTTATCCACCTGACCCAGAACCAGCAGCTGAGACAGAAACCAATAACAAAACAGATTTTTGGAAGTGTTTGGCACAACAGGAACCTGCAAGCTGCTCCAAGCACAGTAGGCCTGGACACTGCAGGTGTCACACGCATGCTGTTCTGACTCACACAGACAGTGGGGGCTGCAGTCTTGGCATTCACTACGGCAAAATGGCACCGACCCTCCACTTCTATGTCCTGGGCAGAGGAGAGAAAACAAATTCTGGTAAGACTTTAACTGCTGTCACACAGTTTGCACCAGAGATGCACTCAATTCTGACAGCACTATGAGGAAGAGCTCAGCTGCTCCTGCATCATACCTGATCTATATCTCCCAGGCAGGCGTGGATGTCTTGTGCAAGCTCCCGCAGGAGACCAACAGGGCTCTTGTAGAGAACATGGACACTGAAGAGCAGAGACAGCAAACCCTTGCAGCAAGAAATATCCTCTGTGGGGAAGAGAAAGTGACACAGTGCCAGGTGCAGAGCTTGCCTAGCTACTTAGGAAGATCAGATATCCAGTGAGGGAAAGTCTCAGATTCAGTATGGATTCAGCAGTAGGTGAAAATCCTATCAAAATACCCCAGCTACAAAAGCAAGGTTTAAAACATCAGGCATCCCTTGTAATAGTGCAAGGGGAACTACGGCCCACTGGAGCTGTTTGGTCATAGGAAAATGGTGACCAAAAGCACAGAGGAAGTGCAATACAAACCCTGGCAAGAGTAATGTCTTTCCAGAGTATAAATCCCAATTTGAGCCTAAATAACAAGGCAGAAAAGTCAAGTATGTGAGTGGCTTCCTTTCCTTCAGAAATACTAATAGTTTTAGAGATGGAGCTCCCTCTCTAAAACTTGTACTTACATCACAATGTTGTGCCAATCTGCCACAGAATGGGACCTGAATGTATCTTGACAAAGAGGTAAAACCAGGACAGAGCATGTAAGGGTCTAATGTCAGACCTGACACATCACATCTAAACATGCTCCTCAAAGCTTACTTACCAAGAGCATTTTCTTTGCAAACTTTGACTGTCCAAGTCAGGAACTGAAGGAACTATTTAAGAGGAGAAAAGATACCATGATTTTGAAACAGAATTCAAAACACAGCATTACTACTAGTAATAAAAATCCAAGACAATGAATCACAGCAGAGGAAGATGAGTAGGGAACCCAGCTGTGCCCTGTCAACTTCCACAAGGGACACTTAGCCTAACTAACAAGTCAAAAACTGAGGCCCAGGGCAGGGTAATGGCTATACATCCCCTTGGACAGAGTAAGAGCTCCATTTAATTTAAGGTAAATGATGACTCCAGACTTCTGGCACAGTTAGTGCAGTTTCTAGCTTGTAAAATTGGGGCACTTTAGAAAATGACTCCTTGCATGGAAGGAATTAGGCACTCAGCCAGTTTGGACTGGACACAAGTTTGCTGGCCTTTTTTGCCTCTACTCCCATGTGGAGGCCACACCACAACTAGGCTATGTTAGGAGTCCCTGCTCAGGCAAACAAATCATTCAGGTGCCCAAAGGCAGGATCAGAATGTGCAAGAGTGGGATGGCAAGACAACTTCCTCTGAAGTGTCCTTGCAGATGTGTGACAGGAGAGCCCTTCACAGTGTAACAGAACTGTCCCTTTGACCTGGTGTGGTCTGTGGGAGGAGGCAGGACACACATGTCAGAGCCCACAGATGCCAACCCCATCTGATAATCTCCTTCCCACACACCTAAGGCTATGACACCCAGCCACCATGTGAAGGCTGAGGAGTACCTGCTGTGAGGCTGGGTCCAGCAGTTTGGACAATGTGGAGAGAACAGTGATGAGTGACTGGGTTTCCTTGGCATTGAAGTCATCTTCAGCACTGCTGAGCTGGTTCACCAGGGACCTCTGGTTAGGGGAAGGAAAACACTCTCTGAGTGTGAATATGTGTTGCATAAGCAAATAACCAGAAGCTGCAAGCAGGTAAAGGGATCAGCAGCAAGGAGAATGACAAAGAGTACAAAAACAGGACTCTTCTCAAGAACAAGTGCTGATTTTTGATAGGAGTGCTTACATACAGCCTGCAGATGGTCAGTGTGACTTTTAGAATACTCAGTTAAGTTTATGCTGCACTGAAGAACCTAGAGTTCTGTAAATACACATGCACATCCACCCACCCTAAAGAAGCTTTCCTCAGGGATCAGAAACTTCTCTGAACTGCTAGTGAATCAGTGCCACAGTTGCTATCACATACTCAACCCTGTGGTCAGGCAACAGAGAGCTAGCAGTGTTTCCTGCCAGAATCCCAAATGCTTTGGAACACTTGCAGCACACAGTGGTACTCACCTGAAACTGTCGGATCTGGAAGGCAGCTTTCTCTGTGACATTAATATCCGCTTCTTCTGCGTCACCATCAGTAATATCTGGCAGAGACAGAAAGGTGCAGAAAAAAAGCTAAATGCCAAGAGCAGAATACAGGATTTATTTCCAAAAGTGGGAAAGACTGCTCACAGCTAGAGGAGGAATACAGACTGCAGAACCACGGTGAGCTGAAAAACATGTTAAAGGCAAACTTCAAATAGATGAATGCTGTGTCAGACCCCAGCTATCCTCTGCTGACAGACTGAGAGCTCTATAAAGGCAGGTAAAATATATCTCTAGAACCTGTCTCTGGTGTGAAAATCTATGCTACCTAAGCCCACCTTGTTGCTGAGAAACAAGAACCAGACCCATCTCTCCCTAGTTATGGATAAAAGGTCCTGCCCACACATGGGCTGGAAGCTGGAGGGTAGAAACCAGAGCAGAATGGTACCATGTGCCTACCCAGGGCTTGCAGGAACTGGGGGATCTTGGCAGAGTACAGCTGCTGCACCGTGTTGAAGATCCGCAGCAAACCTTCCAAGCACAGAAGTGAAATGCTTTTGCCTTTCTTCTTCCCTGATTCTTCAACAACGGTGGGAATTGAAGTGTACCTCCAAAGCAGAACCCTGTGGGATGGCAGATGAGATTAACTCCAGTAAAGCTGGCTGCACAGGGCAAGAACTAGATCTACTCTTAGGATTGCATTTTTAATATAACTACACTAGAAGGTCTCTTACCTACAGAAAATAGTGGGGAAGAGATCTTTTTTTAAGAAGATTTTATTTCAATGTCAGCAAAACAGCTACTGCATTCTTCCTGCACAGCTAAATAATTTAATTCTTTCCAGGTGCCAAGGGACCTTCCAATCCCATTTCAAGACCATCTTTTCACACTCATTTCTTCCACCCTGCTTTCCCTTTTTCTCAGACTACCCTGACCACTGGTGTCAAATCCACCAGTGACAAAAACAGCTTTACTCATGGCAGTTTGGTTCTGTGAAATGTCAGAATTCACTACAGAGCTCTCTATAAATAAAATCAGAAAGGTAAAGGCAGGCAAAGCACAGTAAAAACTTGTGAGGAAAGCAAAATTGTTTGGCCCAAAGAAGACTTTTCTATTTGTAGGCAAACATCATTTTCCTGCTTCCCCTAACCCCACTTCTTCCCTTTTTTGATCCCTCTCCTTTCTTCTCATTAGTTCTGTTGCCTGCACAGATGATCTTATTCTGTTTCAATGTCCAATCACGCAAAACATGTAGCTCACATGTAGTCCTAATGACTGCAACAAAAATAGCCTCTATTATTTGGGGTGAGACACAAAACCAGCATTATGCATGGCAGGGGTAATTTGCATTTTGTGCTCTCTGCTGACTGGGCTTTGAAAAGACCCCATGCAGATATGACCTAGATTCCAAAAGACATTTACATGGTTCACATTCTTGGATTTCCAAAGGATTAGATGCATGAATGTCTTCAAGCATCTTGCAGAAGTCCTAAACAAATGATTTCTAAAGCTTGTGTCCCTCATAAATCTGTTTTGTTCTGTAGCTCCAAGTGAATTTTAACTTTTCTTCATTCCAGAGGCCCCAAGAATCCAGCCTGTAATCATCTTACCTTCTCTGTGACAAAAAGTGATGAACAAGAAGTCAGAAAGAGGCTGAAAATGTTTGATGGCATTTGGTTATTCCAGGCCAAGTTATTAAAGCTGTATCACTCACTATGGCACAGAAACTGTAGTGCCTCCACTTGATTTCTCAGGAGCACAGGAAGGCACTGACCCCAACCCAGCAACAGCAACAGTATGAAACAGTTATGGACTGCATTCTTCTTCCAAAGAAGAATAAGAATCAAAAATCCCCCAAACGCATTGCTGATGTCTCCACGTGCCACACTGACTCACTGCGTGATTTTGCAGAGGTTCTGGAACATCTTCTCAAGATTCTGTCCGTCTGGTCCGTCTGTCTGTCCCATCTCCTCCAGCTGCTGCACCTTCTGCAGAGCGACGCTGACGGCGTAGCGCAGGAACTCCGTGCTGGAGCGCAGCACAGCCAGGCTCTCCTCGTGGCTCTGGGCATTGTCCCTGCAGGACCAGAACTCTCAGAGAACTGGGGATGCACACAGGAAGCTCAGGGGTGGCCTATGAGATCCCAAACTTAATATGCATTTGCAGATAAAATCTCTGGCTGAACTGAGGGTGGAAAAGACCCATTGTTTTGGTAGCTTGTAGTGAACACTCAGAGGGTAAGAGCTGCACCAGCCTTTCCTGCACATTAACACATGGTTTGAATCGATGTCTAGCTCTGCTCCACAGAGGACTGGACACCTTCTCACCTGAACAGAGCTGTGAGCAGAGTAGATACAAAACCCATGGACAGGAAGCTCCGTGCAGTTTTGTTGCTCAAGGCAGATTTGTTCTTTCCAGCTTTCTCCTTCAGGATTTCAGAGAGTTTGTTGTAACACATAAACAGGCCTAGGACATCCTCAAACTTGTTCTTACTGCAATAAAATAGCAGAAAGTATTAATGGAGAAAATGCATTCTTGGAGTTTCCCATTTGAAGCTTCATCTGCCAAATTACACAATGATGCTGCCTAAATGATGAAACTTGTTACATCCCCCTGCCTCCCTAACAGTGTATACCTCACCCAATCCTCCTCAACCTGCTCTTCTACAAAATGTCAGATCCCATCTCCCACAACACATGACATTCCAAAGGAAAACACTCCCCAAGGCTCTGTGAGTGGCTGTGCCATGAGGCACTCATGCTCAGATCACTGATTCTGTGTTGGCACTGCCAATGAGGCTGTACTCCGAAGAGCTGGGCAAATAATAGCACAGCTACAGCTATAGGGTAAGATTTAATGTTTTACCTGAAATTCCCAATGTTGAAATTGTACTCAATCAGAACCTCACAAATTCCCATCACCTGAATGGCATAGATGTTGTTTTTCACACCGACACCAGAAGACAGCGAAAAATCTGCTGATTTATCCTGAGAGGTAAAGGAAACAAGTGGAAAATCTTTTCAAAAACTGACAAGAACTCAGCGTCTTCTCCCACTGAGTCAAACTGAAAATCTGATTTACCAGTTCAAAGTCTTCCAACTCGCTCTTGATCATTCGTCGTGTGACAGATTCTAACATCTCTTCAAAGTTTTGCTGAAATCCCACACTCTCCTCCTCCTCCTCGTCATCTTCAGCTCCTTGGCACAGACGCACAGTGCTCTTGTACCAGGCAAGGCAGTGCTGGATGCAGCAGAGCAGGTGGGCCTGGAGGAAGCAGCCACACAGTCACACTCAGCCTCTGAGCTGGAGGTCACTGGCAGCAGTGGACATGGCCCAGACTGTTCTGGTGGGATGTAAAGGGCTGTGGCTGCCTTTGTAACTGCCTTGAGTCTTGAGGATATGCCTGATTCCCAAATTGAGGGGATCAGTAATCTCACACAAAGCTGCTCAGTTCCAGCTTCAGACAGTGCTCTGTATCTGAGCTTTTCTAGATGGGATGTAAAGCCTTAACTCCCACTGCTCCCTCCACCAGCCACCTCAGGTACTGAAGGAGATGGGAAGGGAATTTCCAAGGGGACTCTCACTCTAGCTGAAGTGTCTGTGCCCTTCCCGGGTGTGCTACTGCACACAAGCCTCCTTAGGGGAAAACAAAATGATTAATTTGAATTTGTTCCCTTGGAAATCCAACAAATCATTGAGGTCTCATCTCCAACAATTTCAAAGGAGCAAAACCAAAGGACAAATTCTTCCCCTGCTACACACACACACACACACTGCACAACTATTTTATGTGGAATTAAGTTAAAGGAGAGAAAAAACCCCGTAGGGTGAACTCAGTGGAGGATAACAGAAGAACACTATTCCTAGAGCATTTTTCACACAGGTCCCCACAATCACTATGCTTGGGGAGCTCAAATAAATAGCCTGAGGCAAGGGTGAGATGCCCAGCTCTGTTGCTATTAAAAGAATTGCTCCAGGCTAGAAGAGGCTGAAGAAGTACAAGGTATTCAGCTCATGCAGGACAACTAAAATGCTAGTAACAGATGAGCTTGCAGCTGTGGCCAACCAATATAGCTCTTACCAGCGGTTCTTGCAGAAAGATTTGATCTCCCTGAGCCATAATACATCCCTCCAGTTTGAGTGGAGGCAGGAGGTCTGGCTGGGGCAAGTAATATTGCTTTATCTGTCACAGAAAACAAGAAATAAAAATAACCAGTTACTTGGTAACTGAGCCTCTTATGATGTTTGAAAACAGAGCACAATCATCTTTGTACCCCATTCTAGAGAGCAAAACCTGGCACTGTGATAAGGGGACTGTACAAGTACATGAGCCATGTCATCTCCTCTACTGGTGATTAAAATCCCTTCTTGAGTTGCTCCTGTAGCTCAGCCAGGACACGTCAGTGCCCTAAAACAAGATTAGCTGACCACTTGCTGTTCTGTTGCCTCAACAAGTAACATCACTTTCACCCCACCTGCAGTGTTATCCCTCCTTTAAACAGTGAGGATCAATAGCTGCTGCTGCTATTGAAAGTTATAGATACATAATGATGCTATAAAATTTTACACCTTTACACCAACTTACTATTAAGTGCCCTCTGTTACCCAAAAGCTGTCTTGGCTCTGTTCATGTTCCTTTCCCAGACCCTATACTGTCATGGGAAAGCTGGAATTAGTCAGCATGAACTCTTTGGATGATTAAAGGGGAGAAAATTACTTGTCTCAAAGAAAGCACAGCCTGTCCAATGGATTGAGGAAATGTGATTGTCTTGTTGCCATGAGCAACACTGCTGGGGGATGAGTTAATCCTCCCAGATCCAACATGGACTTGGGTATTCTCCCGATGGGAAGACAGCAACAATAATTACTGTGTCAGCACATATCCTTGGGGAACTATGGGAGGGTAATTGCTGTGCACTGCTAAGGAACAGGGAGAGCACAAAGAACTTCCATGGGCTCACACTTTCCACAGCACCTAAGAACTGAAGGGTTGGAAAGAGCTCCAAAAGATCCTTCCTCTTCCACCCGATGGCAGGAAATGAGTTTGTCTCCAGATGTTTACCCAGTCTGCTCTCTCAGTGTAGCAGGGGTTTGAACACCTCCTTAGGGAAGTGTCACAGCACCCAAACATGCTTCCAGTGTGAGGGAAAACAACTTCCCCAATATTTAATTGTTTGCCATTTTGGTTGAAGTGCAGAATTCTGCAGCCCCATGACGGAGCAGGACTTTACCTGGGACAAAAGTGTTTCCATTATAGAGGTGGCCAGCTGGGAGTTCCTGCGAAGGACATCATAAAAACCCTGGAGACAGGAAGGAAGGACAAGTTGGCTGACACAGCAGAGAAAATGAACCACAGGCATAAGAAGTTGGCGTCATCAGACTGCAATGACACTCTGGCACCGCAAGGAACCATGAGGAAGTAACAATGTGCTCAGTGTAAAACTCCATACCTGGCAAAGCAAAGGCACCACAGAAAGAAGGTATGAATCAGAAAAAGTACGAATTTCCTCACAGGGGCCCTCTCACAAGCTGTATCTCCCTAGCAGCGGTGGCATCAAGCCCAGAGTGACTTTCACTGCTATTTAACACAAGCACAAGATCCAACTTCAAACTGTGAAACCCTGCTTCAAAGGCAAAACAAGCCAGTGGGGAAACTGTAGGAGGCAACAGATCCTGAAGACTGAGAAAACTCAGTGGATGGATAAAGCAAGCACAAGTTTTCTAGCAACAGTGACGAATACACCCAGAACTTGAAGCTCACCAAAGGTCAATCCAACCCAAGATAAGAAGGAAACAAAACCTCTCTGACTGGTATAGGGATTTTTTCCTCAAGGTGGTACTCCATGGTTATAACACAACCTAAGATATGCACCCAAAAATGGCCTTTATAACAGGCCTATCACAACAGACCTAAGGACAGCCAAGATTTTATAGAAACTTGGAAAGGAAGAGGAGAAAAGACAGATCCCTGATGCAGTCTCAAGGAAGTTTCTCCATACTCTCCAGACAGGGTTTTCTTTGGAGCCCATAATTAACTCTCAACAGCTCCACATCTACCCAGTGCCTGTTATACCACTCCTCCTCACAGGGCATCAAACAGCCTTCCTATTCCCTAGGCCCTACCACAGCAAGACAGACTTTGACATATTTTTGCTCTTAAACAATGCATGAGCTGAAGAAGACACATCAACGTGTCTTTGGGTGCATAATGGTCAAAAAAACAGCAACAGAAGGAGTGAAAACATGTTACACGTGTCCCATGAAGAACAAAACTGAGCTGAAAGGCTGTTTTTCACAGTAACATGGCTGTTATTTACCTGAGGCTAGAGAAGAATCAGACCACAGAAGAGCTTGTGGCTGTTTAAGAGACAGAAGAAACCATGTTTACCTCATATAACATGAGTCGAACGTCTGCTTGCTGGCTCAAACATCGCCTCAGGCTGCCCAGGATTTCTAGGCAGAAGGCCTCATTAGCTGCAGAATTATAGCAGGCATGAACATCTGCCTGGACCTGAGAAGGAACATTAGTCATGTTATACTGGTTACAGTATCACAACACAGGAGCAAGGTGATAAGGGTCTGGCCCCTGAACAATCGCTGAGATAGTCCTTGTGCTGCCAGGCTCCTCATCACTGTCATGGAGCAGTGGGAATGCTCTCCAGAGCACTGGTGTAAGAGAGAATGGCTCTGAGAAGCAACATCTCCAGGCCAGCTTCTCTTTGCACATTGCACTTCCTAAAGCTTTCCTTACAGGAAGGAAATCCTTGCTGGATTTCCAGCACTAATCCTTACTAAAGCTGTATTTCCATTCTGGGGGAACACTTTCCTTTTGAGTTGTTTCAAACAGTGGGTACTAGACACCAGACTGTCTCACATGGGACTCCAGAACAGCACTCACCTGAGTGGCACCAATGGCCTGGCTGCACTGGGAAGAGGACAAGCTGCCCAGAACCTTAAAATTTCTTAACAGGAGCAAAAAGCCAGCGACTGCAGCTTTACGAGCATCGAGCTGCCTGGGAATTGGGACAGGAAAGAGGGTTATGTAAGGAAATGTGGAAGCAAGAAGCTCAGAAGCACATAAAATATCAACTCAGCAATGAAAAAAAGGCCGCAAATACAAAGTGACTGGGCCTTGTACAACTGTATTTCCCAAAAGGGCAGTACAGTTCCAGACAATCAAAGCTCGGCAGTTTGCTGGAAACTCCCCTGCTCTACACTCTCACAATATTCAATCTCCTTTCTGTCTTACAATGCTCACACTCAGGAAAAGCCCAGGCCAAAACCCAAGTATTAAATATCCCTTGAAAGCTGGGAGAGTGTCACAGACCTCAGAGTTGGAAAATTCCTAATAAAAACCTGGTATTTTGCTTTACTCACAGAAACATCAAGTCCTTCCCAAGACCAAGTCCCTTGCTTTGAAAAATAATCCTAAATTTTGAATTCTATATTCATAACCAGGTAGCCACTGGCCAACAAAATCCAGTCTACAATCACAGCAGGATGGTTTGCTCAAAGCATGACCAAGACAACACCTTGTAAGAGATCAGAGGGAACATGGCAGCTCAGCATTTTGATCAGTGGCTCCTTCCAGACCCTCCCTGGATGTATTTAGCTGTGAAATTGGTTTTAATTTTGCCTATGCATTTGGAGTTCCCAACAGCTTTCTGAACTTGCAAAGCCCATTCATTCAGAAGGGGGCTGGGATTTTTGCTACTGGGATTCAGTGGAGCTGTGGCTGTACCACAATTCCAGGCTAAAGGGACAGGAGACGTCACTATCCAGTTATGGGAAGAACATTATAAGAAGACACTTAGCTCAAAATAAAAAATACTTCTGCTCCAAAGCCATAAATGAGTTGTAGAAATTTTTTCAAAGAATCCTCTCCCCGGCTTACCTGGAAAAGATAGCTTTTTGGAGAACAAGTATCAGGGAGTCCCTCACTGACATGCTGACTTTGAGCAGAGGCTGGAAAGGAAAATAACCTTTGGAGAGAAAAGCACTACGGCATGCCAAGCCCTTGGGGCATATGAGCTCATCTTCCTCAGGCCCATCTGGCCCTGCATTTCCAGTACTGTCATCAGTACAGTAGGAAGACCAAAACATTTTAAAATAGACAAGAAAACCCATAGAGCTGTGGCAGTGAGACACCTTAGCAGGTCAGTGAGGACACAGCGCAAGGGCTTAGGAAAATAACTGTTATCCCCAGGTTGGACAAAGCAGGTGAAAGCTAAAACACCAGGGCAGTAGCTCAGCCCAGGCAAAGAGGAACACTGACATGGAGCTTGGAAGGAGAAAAATCAATGTGACAGCTACAGCTGTTCAGCTAAACACTGTGGACTTAGTTTTCTACAGGGTGCAGCATCTGGGCATCTTCCAGATGAAAGGTCAGCACAGAGCAGTTTTGGTCCCGTGCCAGACCACACCATATGCTTTTTGCTAGAGGGCACATGCAAATCCATGCTTGAAGAACAGTTCCATGCTACACCAAACAACCCACAGCAGAGAACGAAGGCTTATTTCATGAGGGTTATCAGATCATGCATATAATTGTGGCCCAGAGCTGTCACTGGAACTGAAGAAGCAAGGAGATCCATGGAGAAATGCAAAGTTTTACCTGTACTGCCCGGAGAAGGCCTTGCACTGTGTCAATGGGCAGAAAGGACAAATTGTCAAAGGTCTCTGTGACTTTGGAGGATGAAGTCTGAAGCACGAGAGGAGCAGATACAACAATATTGGACAGCAAGTCTGAAAAATAAAAGGACAAAAAGAACAGCTGATGCCAAGGGGCCAGAAAAGCCTCAGCAGAAGATGTCTGCAGAGCTAACAATTACAGACTAATCAAAGACCTTCCATGGCACAGAGAGGTCACTGACAAACTGAGTCTACTGCAGACACAAAGCACTAAAAACGCTCCCAGCCCAGCTGAAGGGCCTCACCCACCAGAGGGCACTGAGATGCAAGGGAAGAGGCTGCAGCACTGACATCCCAGCAGCCCCAGTGGCTCCCAAGCCCAAGAACGAGGAGAAAGCAAGGCTGCGAACGTGGAACAGGCAACTGACTGATGATTGCGATTTTCCGTGCGTCAGCTGTTCCATGGCAACTGCCTGCAAACATATTTTTCACCTGTGATGAATACAAGGCAATCTGATGCAGCTGATACCTCAGTCAGAGGAGAAGGAACAACTGATTTTCTTGGCTTCAGGTCACTTCAGCAGGTGCTTCAGAAACCAAATCACATCCTGGGCTGCATCAAAAGCAATTTGGCCAGCAGGCTGAGGGAGGGAATTCTCTCCTTCTACTCCACTTTGGTGAGAGCCCCCTTGGAGCACTGTGTCCAGCTCTGGGGCTCTCAGCACACGCAGGACAGAGACCTGCTGGAGCAGGTCCAGAGGGGCACAAAAGTTCTCAGAGGCTGAACCACCTCTGCTATTGAGATGGGCTGAGAGTTGGGGTTGGTCAGCCTGGAGAAGCAAACTTTGGGGAGACCTTGTTGTAGCCTTTTGGTACTCAGATGGGCTTTATAAGATGGGGACAGACTTTTTATCAGTAGCTTTGTGATAAGAATAGGACTAATAGTTTTAAATTAAAAGAAGGTAGATTCAAAGTGGATATAAAGAAGAAATTTTTTACAGTGAGGGTGGTGAAACATTGGCACAGGTTGCCCAGAGAGGCGGTGGATGTCCCATCCCTGGAAACATTCAAGGTTAGGCTGGATGAGGCTCTCAGCAACCTGGCCTAGTAGAAGATCTCCATGCTCATTACAAGGCAGTGCACTAGATGACCTTCAAAGGTCCCATCCAACCCACACCCAATTCTGTGATTCTATAATGAGTTTTGAGGAGCTGTGTTGTGACTGTCCACAGAGCAGAGCACATTTCTCTCTCTCTTTTCTGTTACCTATGAAGTGGCTGACAGGAGATGCTGCTTTTGTGAGGACTCTGTTCAGGACCTGCTCAAGAATATCACTTCTGATGGGCTCATGAACCTGAATGAGGAAGAACAATAAATAAAAATCAAAACCTTTAAGATATTCCTGTACTTCACAGCACAGGCATTGTACAGTACAAAGCAAATCCAGATCTGAGAGGTAAGCAAGGATGGTCACCAGGAGTCCCCTTTCAGCTAAATCCACACAGGTTTCATCCCAGGACAATCAGAACCAGCACATCAAGGCACACACAGTACACTCAGAACATAACGGTTCCAATCATCTATGGGATCAAAATTTAAGTTTGGTGAAGATGAATGGATTTCAATCCCACCTTGTCGGATTTTATTTGCACCTCTGAATTCCTCTACCTCTCTAATTTCTTGGAAACTGTACTACAGTTTATAATAATAGGGATTACACAAGTATCATGACAGCTGGAACAGATTAGAATTAGGTCTTCATGAGAATGAGGATGTCCTCTTCCAGATGGAAAGGGTCAAATAGGAGACAAAATCTAGTATTGTTTGCAAAACACTCACAATGGATATAGCAGGCAAGGTTTTGACACTGTTTACCAGGATAGAATAAGAACAGAAATTTGCTGGTTTTCCTCACACCAAAAAAATCTTTCTCCAAAACCTACATTACCTTAAATGTTTCCAGCAGGATATTTGCTCCCAGTCTGCAAGCCTGCTGGGCTGGCATTTTTGAAAGACCATAACTGTTATCAGCAGCTTTTCCTCCAAAGGGCTTTTTTGGTTCATAGGATTCCATTAGGCTGAAGCCAAGATCCACCAGGCCCTGAGTAACATGGTCCCAACCAAATGCACTGAGGAAAACATTAAATAGATGAGGAAAGAAACAACTTAGTCATAGGAAAGTTTGGATTAGAGCTGAGGCAAAATCTCCTGCAGTCATTCCAGGGTCCAAAGCAGCAGTGAGAGACACTTGATGACAGCAGGGAAGATGACAGCCCTCACAACCCTGTGCCTGTCCTTAGGCTGAGGGCCAGGTGCTCAGCACATCTCCGCAGTCCTGGTTCTCCATCAGAATTCCTTTCCAGCCCAAAGGTTCCCTCACCATTGGGAATTATGTGCCCTCAGGTCTGACCTGAACATAACAGCAGGCTACAGCTGGGATGCACAGGTACCCTACTGATGTCAAGATCTTCAAGTTGGAGAAGAAGAGAAGAGGAATGCCTCCCATCAAACTAAAGGACAACTGGCGACAGACCAGAGCTAAACATCCCACAGGATGTTTAAAGGACTAACCAGTAAACCAGATTAAACAGTGAACCTACTCCTCATTCCTTGATCAGAACACAAACTACAGCCAGCAGTATGACTCACACTGCAGATTAGGCCCTGATCAGTTTAGTCCTTTGTACCACCAGAGCCTGAGATTTGAGGTAGAAGGAGCAGATTTATACAGCCGCATGTTGTTGTTGGTTTTTTTTAATTCGCTAATATAAAACTGGGATAAAACCTTTGGATTTTGACACTGATCCCTACCAGCACATGGTCAGAAGTATTTAGCATCCCAGAGTGTTTTAATAAAGCTGAAACTCTCCCCACTTCTAAAGCCCATTGAATATTCTGCAGCACGTGGCAGTAACTCACCTATTTTTCACCACTTCCAGAATGACAGCAGTTATATCATATTGTTGAGGAAACAAATCCTGCAGAAACTTGGAGGCCTGAAGGAACTGCAGGTCCTTGCAGCTTCTTGTGATTGATGTTTTCAAGAAATCAAATATCTGGAACATAAAATCATTACGTGTGAGGAAATGATCTTTGAAATGGGACCTGTATAGTCTTGGGTATGTTCCAGTAAGAGCACCAGCCAGACACAAGTTCCACTACAGCCTGCCAAAAATCTTGACTCACTTCTTTGTTAGGACAAATACACCAGTCTCATTAAGTGCCTCAAGGAGGGTGACTTGCTGCCAGATGCTCTTCATGTGGCCACCACAGAGCCAAAACATTAGAAAAATAGACTGCTTTTCTTCTCATCCTACAATACCAACCCACAGGAATCACTGCTCTGGAAAATTGTGATATTGCTCTGGGGTCTTTTACAGTGCTCAGTAAAGTACAGCATACCAATGATCTAATTGCCTACTCACAAGCATCCTGAAACCATTTTAAGCCTAATTCTGATGGGACTCTGACCTAACCATGCTTCCTTTCCTTTACAGGGAGTGCAGAGTGCATCCCCATGGAAGCTCTCTGCAAGCTTATCAAGCACATACCTGCTCTTGTAGTCTGTGTTTCACAGCAACTGACAGCAGAAGAGCCACGCTGAAGGGACACAGGGCTCTACCAGGGTCCTTCTGTTGCTCAGTCTAGGAAACAGCATGGAGCAGTAAGAAAACTTGTTGTCTTTACTGAAACACCCTGGAAATTCAGGCAGCCATCAAGCACATGTCTCTTCAAACATATCACAGCACTCGCTAAAGAGAACGTGACTGCAATCATAAAAATTATTAAATCCCTTGTCCAGATAATAAATTAAGTTTTTAAACCAGAACAGTGGCTGCTCCATCTTTGCCATACCTTCAGATGCCTAATTAGCTCCTCACCCAGGTCCTGGTCCAGGTTGATGACAGAAACAATGTGGAGGATAACGGTGCCTTCCACGTGGCGGAGCTGGTCCAGGGGCATTGTGGCCACCTCAAGGTCCACTGACCTGTAAGTTTTACCAGAAAATAAAAGCCAGAAATCATTCTTTATGGATTAAGAAGGATGTTCTTGTACAAGGTTTAAGTGTTCAAATTCAAGGAGCCCTGGGCAGGAGCAGTGTGAGTACAAATACCCAGGTAGTAAAGAGAGGGGTGACAGAGCAAGAACTTACTCTGGAACCCTCTGTTCTTCCTTCTGTCTCTTATCCAGCTGGTTGAAAAAACTGATGATTCCTTCCAAAACAGTCTTCTTACTGCCCTGCAAGGCAGGACATTACAATAAGCCACTGCAGTATCCCAGAGAACAATACTCAATTCCCACACCTGTCACAAATCTCAGGGTATCCTTCATTTCCCTCCATAAATTGCTAAGGCAGGTGAGCACTCCTCTATGGCTCATTTCCAGATTTCCAGTTTTCATATTTCTTTTGACTGCACTTAATCCTTTTGACTGCATTATAGAATAGCTGGAAGAAACTCAAGCTCACAGGTGTTCTGATTGTCTTTTTTTTTTTTGAAGTTGTTATTAATTAGAAAGGATCCTTTATGTTTTAATCAATTGGGAAGGCTTTCAAATTCCTAACCTTAAATCTAACAATACATTTTGGACCCAAATGACCCTCTATAACACACATATAATTTGTCTTTGGATCATTTTGGCATTGACTTGGTTACAAATGAAGCAGGGAAAAGAGCCATATCACCCTGTCAAAGGGCAGAGATGTCCCTGGCAGTATCTGCTCTGCAGAAGAGCACAGGAGATGACACATTCCCAGTACAAGGCAGACTACAGCCCAGCAGACAATCATAGTGCATGAGCTATTATTGTAGCATGCAGATCACAGAGAGTGAGCAAAACCACACTGAAAAAAACCAATCCTCTCTGTTGTCTGCTAGCTCTGTGCTCATCCCTCATTTTCCAAAGATTTGCTTCTTTTCCCATAAGGAAGACCAAGATCCCACCTTTCTCTGAGCAGTCAGCTTCTTCAGTCTAGAGGGAGTTAGAGGAAACAAAACCTACTGGTGTTCTGTTGTGTCCCTACAGCATAGTTTGGGAACAATCAGAATCCCTGCCAAAATCAGGAGTACAGATGACTGGATATTTTCTTTCTGTTGGACTAAACCTGAGGGAAATCCAGATCCCGTGAGCTTTTACCTTTGCAGAAAGCAGCAGCAACTGATAGACCAGAGGGGGAATTTCCTGTAGGTCTAATTTGGAGAACATCCTAAGGACCTTTTCCACCACAAACTGCAGCTCCTCTCCTGATAGTGGAATATCCCTGTTGAATCAAAGATTGTTTTTTCATAAATTTATTTGCCAAGGCTCACTCACACATGGAATAAAAACCACAATGCCATGCCCAGATGTGTTTTGCATCCAAATGGATCTGGTGTGGATGCTACTGCATGCCATGGTGCTTTGCCTGGTATGGTCAAGCCTCCTATTTGTACTTGCCCCAAACTGCTTATGAAATAGGACACAGAGAGGACCATGGCACAAGTTGATGCTAAAGAGAAAAGGAATTACCTGAACATGTTGGCAAGATGTATTACACATCGAGGATCCCACCTGGTAAAACAAAAATATGTTGGAAGATTAAGAGCAAGCTGGATTATCATTTAGCTCTCCCCTCCTACACAATTATTCAATGTCACCACTTCCCTGTTACATTCTGATACTAAAATCAGAAGGCAGATTTCCACCAGAAATCATCAGCACCAACCCAACCACCCACATTTCCAGAGTTCTGAACTGCCCCAGCCCCTTTAATAACAAATGCCAGAAAAGGAATAAAAACAAGCACTTCCTGAGACCAGTTCATACAGCAGTCTCACAAGATCTGGGAACAGGCTGCTCCCTTGCTTTCCCAGCTAGAGAGGACACTGCCACAGAGGGCAGAGATTCAAGGATGACAGGACACACAGCCCATGGTGATGCCTTTTTCCAAGCACAATGTGAAACACAATATTTTGCCACGTAACCAAGACCTGCCAGACATACATACTTGCTGGAGCAGAGGGTATTTATCAGCTGTTTCTTAAACTCTTCCCCATTCAGTTCACCTGAAAAAGCAAAAGTCTTAGGAGCTGATTGCAGAGGAAGGGAGGACAAGCTGCAGAGAAGGAGCTGATAGGGGTTACCTTTCCCATAAGCCAGGTTCTCCTTTGAACTGGCCAGGGCTGTGAGAACAGTGGAAAACAGCTCCAAGGATTTCCCATTAGTCAGGTTGCCCCCTTTAATGACATCCACAAACAGGCTGGCAAGCTCTGCTAATGCATGGCCTGGTAGCTGGCGGGCCTGGGAGAACACACAACAGGAGAGAGTCTGAGGCAGTACACAAAATTCCACATACACATCCAAACTGTCACCAAAAACCAGCAGAAGACAGAATTTCTTACAGGGAAATGCTCCCTTTAAGGAAATATTCAGCCCTGAGATCTCTGTTTTGTACTGTTCTTTAGAGAACAGAGCAATAAATCAAGATTATGAGATTATAGGTTTAGAGTTTTCAGCCTAGGATTAAATATCCAAAGATAATCAAGTTCACACACTGAGCCAATTCTAATACAAGCTAATTTAGTCTAGGGAAGATCCATGGAAAGGATACAACTAATTTTCCTCAGTGGCTTAGTCAAGTATCTCAATTTACATATTAAATTATACTCAGCAGAGCCCAGGAAAGCCAGCCCAAAGGAGCTTTACCTCCAGCATCAGCAGTCCTATGATTTCAGACACCTTGCCCAGATGCAGGTCCCCTGACTCCACTAGTGGGACGCAGTGCTTGTAAACCTGGAGTCTCCTGAGAACACCGCTTCTCTGGGAACAGGGGGAGCCTTACAGCAAGCAAAAGAGGGACAGAAGAGAGGGGAGAAAAGTTATGCAAGTAACACGTTGCAAAACGACAGGAAAACAGCGGGGATAAACTGTCACCTGGCTGTAACTTCCTATTTTACCTATCTGGCAAAATAAATAAAAAACCCCAGAGAACAGGAAATACTTGGATAAAATAGCCGGCCACCCTGTTACCACATCCTGTGGTTCACTCAGCCTGCATCCGGAGACCAGGAAGGGTCAAAACTTTGAGAACAACCTGCTTGGCAATTATCTCTCACCTGGCCAGCTCAGTGCTACTGCAAGGCACCTAAGGGCTCTCAAAACCAAACCGCACTTACCACGGGCTCTTCACAACTCCAACCCAGTTTGCTATCTCCCCACATGTATTTTGGATGTCGTGCTGGCTTGTGACAGCCCTGACCAGCGGGTTTCTTCTAAAAGTGACAATTCCCTGTGCTGCTAAGCACTTTCCTGTGTGCTGCACCCACCGGCTCCCACCAGGGCTGGGGCCGCAGCCCCCCGAGCTCAGCCCACACATCACCCACCTTTGAAGATCCCTCTCAGCAGAGCCGCCGTCTCCCTGCCCTTCAGGGCCTGCCTGGTCACCATGTCGCCCAGCTGCAAGACAAGGGGATGCTGTGAGCCCCCACCCGCCCGCGGCGTACACCCGCTCCCCGCGGGCACCGCGCACCCACCTCGCCCTCCGCCAGGCTCTGCAGGGCCTCCTGCAGCCGCTCGGGGCCCTCCTCGGCCGCCAGCGACAGGATGCGCTGCGCCATGGGGCCGGGAAACAGCCGGGACCTCCGGGCCGCGGCTCCGGGCCCCGAAATTCCCGCCCGGAAGTGGCCGCGCGTCACCCGGGGAACAGCTCCCGCCCCCGGGGCCGCGGGTTCGAGTCCCGCGGGGGGAGCGTCGCTGTGTCACAGGGTGGGTCAGGCTGGGAGGGACCGCCCTGGGTCACCTGGTCCGGCCGCCCTGGTCAAGCAGGGTCGCCCTAGGTGTGAAAAATGCGTGTTTTGTGATTGGCTTTTCGCCAAATATTAAAATGAATATTATATGTGTTGTGTTAGAAAGTAATGCTGTGTTCATTCTCTTAAGCAGCGTGTTAAATATAGTTTTGGGTTATAAAAAAATGTTAAAATAGAAACTATGGTATGTAAGACACTTTTTTAAAAGAAAGGACTTGCAGCGAAATAGCAGCCACAGGACACCTAAATCTTTCAGAGAAAAAGAATTTATTGCTCCATTATGAGGAGAAACGAACTTCCCGCTTCATATGGGCAGGACGACGCCGTTAGGATTATGAGGAAGAAGTTGATGGTGACAAGACAGAATCCTGTATTTGAATGGAATTTATGCATCATGTATGAGATGTATGAATATGCAACAGGTTATTGTTTTTAAGGAAAATCCTTTGTTAATGGGGGTCCTTTTTTGGGCTTATGCTGCCCAGAAAAAGGTACCCAGATGTCCGTAACTCTTTGTTTCTATTGTCTCATATTGTCCTAATTCAAATTGTCCAAATTATTATTACTTTAATTGTATTACTATTTTTATAACCATTTTATTAGTATTAAATTTTTAAAACTTTAAAAACAAGTGATTGGCATTTTTCACACACCCACGTGGGGTTCGGATACATTCGAGTAAACCCTTAATTCCGGGGGACATGCGGGGTGGCCTTGAGCGTACCAGGAGGTGTAGCCTGCCTCTAAGCAGCAGGATTTGCCCAAAGGATCCCAAGCCAGCACAGCGTGGGAGATTTCGCAAGCCCCGTGCTCACGTGGAGCGGGAGTTGATGTGCTGAGGGTTTGACGTGGGGCTGTGGGCAGGGGGATAACCAGACCTGGAAGGGAGATGTGCGCTTAGGGCTCTGTCACAGCACATCAGGGTGGGTCCCCCTTGAGACCCCTTTACCCAGGACAAAACACTCGCTTTGTGATGCCAGGGGTTGTTCATATGTCTGCAAAACGATTTCACCTGTGATGACCATGCTGGCCAGATGCCCAGGTGCCCCAGGGATCAGAGGTCCTCTCTGGCGCACCAACAGAGCATTATTGGGTCTATTTGGGCAACCCCATGCTGATGATGCACCCCTGTTATGCACTACTTTACGCTGAGCTGAGCACAAAGGTCCAACGTGCAGTAGGAGGGAGCTGAGCCTTGCACCAGGGCTGTGGGAAGGGGATGGGAGGGTTGGGGGTCTCCTCTGAAGAGCAGTGCACAGTGCCTCAGGCCACAGTGGCATTGCTCAGGGCTTTGGCACAGGTCCGAGTTTTCCCTCAGCAGCACCCCAGCCTTTCATCTGGAGTCTCGTGCCTTCCTCCTCCTCCTCCCTCCCTCCCTCACATCGGGGTCTCAGCTCCGCTTGCAGGACAGCCCTGTGTGGAAACCAAATCCGCAAATCCCAGAGGCATTACAAAACATGCCTTGTGTAAGCCCCTTCAGCCCTGCTCTGGTGCTTAGCCCAGCCCTGCCACCTCCCCAAAATCCCCACCGTGGTAAGAGCCTGACCAAGCTCCTCTCCTGGGCTTGAGCACAGCTCCATCCTCTCCACATCTTCACTCAGCTCCCACAACCCTTGACCCAAAGAATTAAGGCTGCAAGGGCTCTCCTGCCCTGTGTAGCTTCAGCATGCTGGGGCATCGCAGAAAACTCATTTTGCCATCCTGCTGCACCCACATGTGGACTGAGCTTTGTTTCTCCCACATCCTGGGGCTCCATTCCCTTATGGGTCTGTGGCATCTCCAGTTCCCAGAGCTCTGAGCAGTCAATCATCACTTGAGGGCATTGTAGAAATTTCGTCTGTGTCTTTTTTTTTTTTTTTTAAGCTGAAAGGGGCCTTGTATGGACGCTGGTTTGGGAGGCCCCATAGGGGAGGAACTGGAGAGCCCCAGGAGCATCCTCTGCCACAGACCCATCCCCGCAGCCAGGCCCTGCCCACGCAGCCAAATTCACAGCAGGACCTTGCCAGGGTTTTGGGGCAGGAGCTGGGGAAGAGACCTGTCCTGCTCACCCCGGGGAGCAGGCCGGGATGGCAGGCTGCCCACCCCCTGCCTCTGCCCCTGCCCCGTGCTAATGAGCGAGTTACACAACAAGGAGCTTTTATACTTTGTTAATCGGGTCCGGCATCCAGCCCGCCTCCCCACGCACGCTCCGGCTGGCCGTGGAGCCCCAGCTCCCTCCTTCCCTCTCCTCAGCTGCCTTTTGTAATGTTTTAATGGGGTTTCTTTCCTGGGCTGGGCTGACTTAATTGCAAAGCTGCAGTGAGTTGATGCCTTGTGACGGTCTAATCCCAACCCGGTGACTCTACAAAGCTTTCGCCCGGCTCCCTCGCTGCTCCACTCCGGCCTCGCCACCCCTGCTCCCACCTCAGCTCTGTGCACTCACCTGCTCAGGACACTTCAGCTCTTCCTGGTGAGTATCCAGGACATTTTTCAACTGAAAGAACTGCATGGAAGACCATCAACCTCACATCTCCAGAGCTTGAATTGGTTTTGGTGCCTATCCCTTCCCCAGGAGGTGGAGGGAAAGAGGATGGCCCTGGGAAGTGGGTGAGCTGGAGCCAAGCATCCCTCACACAACCAGGGCTTGGAGCTGGTGCTACAGCCAGGCAGGGGTAGGTGCTGGAGGCAGGATGAAGGCAGCCCTCCTCCTCCTCGTGGATGGGAACAAGGTGTTTCACCCAGACTGCATTGGAAAGATGCTGAGAGGTTTACAGTCCAGCCTTGCAGCTGGTGGAGCAGTGAGGCTTGGGAGTTTGGGAAATACTTTGGGGATGAGTATTTTTTTTGGTAATATTATTTATTTTGGTAGTAGAAATAAAAGGATGAGCTGGCTGCCTGGCCAAAGTTGGATGCTTGCCTCTGCCAATGGGATGGTGGTCTGAGACCACCTGGGTGAGGGCAGGCTGAGATGCCCCCAGCCAAAAGAGGAAAGGCAAACTGAGAAAAACATGTGAAGGTATCAGATGATCAATACACACATTTTTAAGCTGCTTTTGCAAACATCTCTGGTGTTTCTCCAGGCTGCTCAGCCTCCTCGGGCAGGCAGAGATGCAGGCAGTAGGTGATGGAGCTGAGGAGGGTTGGGGGTGTCCTCTGGACACCCACTTCTGTCCCCATCTGTGCAAGATGTCAGGGAATGGGGCATAAGGGAGGCCGTGGAGACCATTTGGATCCATGCTGATTCCTCCTTCCCTCTGCCAGTGTCCTGCTGCTGACAGAAGACAGAGGACAACATGTCTGCAGTTGTGAGTACTGTCCCCACGCTGCCCCATCCTCTGGGCCCTGACCATGCAGTGCTGGGATGGGGTGCACAGGGGGCACCTCGGTCCCTTGCAGCACACAGCCCATCCCTATCCCACTGCACCCCTTCGGGTGCCCATGTGGAGCCTCTCCCCTTCCCCAGAGCTCCCAGGTGGGGCAGGGAGCTGGGGGCTGTCTGGGGAGCCCCCACAGCCTCTCCTCCCCGCAGACGGGCACGTTCCGGATCGTGTCGGAGGAGGAGCAGGCGCTGCGCTCCAAGCTGGAGCGCCTCACCACCAAGGACCACGGGCCCGTCTTTGGGAGGTGTGAGAAGATCCCCCCACACACCCTGCAGAAGGTGAGGCAGCTGTGGGGAACGGGGGGATGGTGCAGCTCCTGCTCCTCAGGGGCCAGAGGAGACTCTCTGCTGTCTCTTGCACTCACCAAAACGTCTCCAGGCTGGGGACTGAGTGACCCTGTGCCCCCTGTGCTGGGATGCTGCAAGGAGCTTTACTGTCCTCCCCCAGTTTTTGGGTGCCTCCAGGACCCCCGTGTGACAGTGCTCACAGGGGTCTGAGGATGAGGGAAGAGATGAGGATCTGACTCCAAGTTTCAGAAGGCTTGATTTATTATTTTATTATATATATTATATTAAAATTATACTAAAAGTACAGAAGAAAGGATTTCATCAGTAAGCTAGCTAAGAATAGAAGAAGAAGGAATTATAACAAAGGCTTGTCTCTTGGACTGAGAGTCTGAGTTAGCTGACTGTGATTGGTTATTAATTAGAAACAACTGCATGAGATTAATTACAGATTTACTTGTTGCATTCTACAGCAGCAGATAAGCATTGTTTACATTTTGTTTTTGAGGTTTGAGGAGGAAAAATTCTAAGGAAAGGATTTTTCATAAAAGATGTCTGTGACACCCGCGGGGTGTTTCAGCATGTGTGCCCGTCACTGGTTCCCCTTTCTGCTCCCCCCAGGCGAAGGACGAGCTGAACGAGACGGAGGAGAAGCGGGAGGTGGCGGTGAAGGCGCTGCGGGAGCTGGTGCAGGAGCGGGCGGGCGGCGAGGACGTTTGCCAGAAGGTGGCCGAGAAGGTGCAGGAGAGGGACGACTCCTTCCTGCTCCGCTTCATCCGCGCTCGCAAGTTCGACGTGCACAGAGCCTATGACCTGCTGAAAGGTGGGGAGGGCGCAGAGCCTGTGACCTGCTGAAAGCTGGGGAAGGGTCCTGGGCTGTGGAGCTGGGTGAGAGTGAGGTACACATCCCCCAGCAGCTCCCTGTCCTGTGCTGGTGCCTCCTAGCCCAGACTGGGCTGTGCTGGCACAGCAGGACCCTGACATAGGAAGGGAATGAAGCAAGGGGATAAATAGAAAAAGTCGGGGTTTGAAGAGAGGGGATGAATAGAAAAAGTCAGGTTGAGGGGCTTGAAATGAGCTGGGATGGGGAAGGAAACAAATGAGGGTGACACCAGGCATCCTGCAGCACCAGGACAGTCCCATTCCTTGCAAATTTACCCAAACAAAATGGAAAAACCCCTCACATTTGGTGATGGTTTTGTTCCTGGAGCAAACCCAGCTGGCTTGGGCTGCATCCCCTTGAGAGCCCCGTACTTGTCATACACTCCTCCCTCTGTACCCTGTAGGGAGCCAGTTCTGCACCCTCCTGATGCTTCTGTGCAGGGTGCCTGGGGATCTTTTCACCCCTGGGGCACCTCTAGGTCTGGGGACAGCTTGGGGTGCTTGTGGCACCCTCTCCTCACACTGAGAGTGGCCCAGAGGGGTGGAGGGGGAGCAGAAGGGCAGCCCAGAGGGTGGCTGCTGACTGGAACCTGCCTGGCTCCAGCCCTGCTCTTCTTTGTGTCAGCTTAGGGGATAATGAGTTGTAATTATCAGTGCTGGCTCTCAGACGAGCTGTTTTGTTTGCCAGCATTTTCCCAGGATGAAATTCCTTATTTTGTGCCTGCAGGGTGCCAAGAGAGGGTAGATGGGGGTTTTCACCCAAACAGGGAGGAAGGGGAGGAGGGAAATGAGGGGGGAAATTACTTTATCTACTTGTTAAGGTGTTGGAGAGAAAGCAGGTGTGGGAAGCTCCTGGCAAGGGGAGGGATAACACCAAGCATGCGGGGGCTGGTCTGCTGCTGAGCTTCTCTTTCCCCCTTTGCTTTCCCTCTTTGCTTTCCCTCTTTCCCCCTTTGCTGGAGGAGACCTGACCCATGTGTGCCACAGGCAGAGCTTTCCACAGCTCTCAGGCTCTGCCATCTCAACATCACCAGCCCATTCTGTCTCTGGAAGCTCTCCCAGCTTCCTGAGGCTGGGCAAGCAGGCAGTTTTCCCAATTTTTGCCTCTCTGCAGGCTACGTGAACTTCCGGCAGCAGTACCCCGAGCTGTTTGACAATCTGAGCCCCGAGGCCGTGCGCAGCACCATCGAGGCCGGCTACCCCGGCATCCTGGCCAGCAGGGACAAGTACGGCCGCGTGGTGATGCTCTTCAACATCGAGAACTGGGATTACGAGGAGATCACCTTCGATGAGGTGAGCCCAGCTCAGAGGCTGCTCCCACAGCTGTGGTCCTGGATTTGGGCTTGTCCCGCTCGGCACAACACACAAGTACATTTACACACACACATGGAGCGCACTAAACACACACACACACAGCAAATACCCCCACACACAAACATGTGACACACACTTAACACACACACGACACGCACCTTACACACAACACATGACACCTAAAAACACGCACACACTTACACACACACACGTGAGCACAGCATCCTTACACACACACACACTGAGCACAGCATCCTTACACACACACACTGAGCACAGCATCCTTACACACAAGCACAGCATACACACACACACACACGGCACAGCATCCTTAACAACAAAAACACCCCCACCACACAACACACACACACAGAACGCACCTTACACACACACTGAGCACAGCATCCTTACACAAAGACTACACACACAGACACAGCACCTACCACACTGACACCATCCTACACACACACACGAGCAAGCATCATACACACACACACACGAGCACAGCATCCTTACACACACACTGAGCACAGCATCCTTACACACACACTGAGCACAGCATCCTTACACACACACACAGTTGACACAGCACACAAACACACACTGAGCACGCATCTTACACAAAACGACACAAACACACAACGAGCACACATCTACACACACAGGACACAGCAACACAAAAACACACACACCAACACAACAACACACACCTGACACAGCATCCTTACACACACACACACTGAGCACAGCATCCTTACACACACACTGAGCACAGCATCCTTACACACACACACTGTGAGCACAGCATCCTTACACACACACACACTGAGCACAGCATCCTTACACAACACACACTGAGCACAGCATCCTTACACACACACACAGTGTGAGCACAGCATCCTTACACACACACACTGTGAGCACAGCCTCCTTACACACACATGTGCATCTGTCCAGCCATACAGGTGGAAATAAATATGTTATAATTTGAATTTGTCCTTTGAGGGAGCCTGGGAGAGCATGGTCCACCCCAAAGGATGCAGTGCAAGATGCCAAATTCAGGGGTGCATCCCCCAGCCCATGTAACATGGGCTGACAAAAGGCACCACACCATTAAATCAAGGGCAGAGGAGGAAACTGAGGCATAGGGCATGGGAAGGGCTTCTTGGCAAAGAGGTCTTCAGGCATGTAACTCAAATCTTCTCCCAGTTTCCTTTTCTGCTCAGCTCTGAATCTGGTCTCAGTGATCCAGACCTGATGCTCATGAGTTGAGAATGTGGTCATCCCCTCCCTGCTCTGAAATCTGGGGGCTGGCTGTGACAAGCAGGCTGGAGTCCAACAGACCCTGGATAACACTCCATGGGACTCCTCCTGAGTACCTCCTAGGGTCTATGGCAGGTGAGACCTCATACAAGACCCTGCTGTCTCTCCTCTCCATTAGATCCTTCGTGCCTATTGTATTATCTTGGAGAAGCTGCTGGAGAATGAAGAGACCCAGATCAATGGGTTCTGCATCATTGAGAACTTCAAGGGCTTCACCATGCAGCAGGCATCAGGGATCAAACCCTCTGAGCTCAAGAAGATGGTGGACATGCTGCAGGTGAGGTGGCAAAGTCTGCACCCAGCAGGGGCAGAGGGGACCCTGGGGAAGCAGGGAGCTCGGAAAAGGGAGGCAGCAGGGCTAGCAGGGTTTGGGATTGCCACCGTGCTGGAACAATGAGAAAGCATCATGGAGAGGCCGTTCCCCATCACCCTCTCCCAGCCTTGCCAGCTAATTGGCTTAACCCTGCAAAATTTTCCCCACCCCATCTCCCTGCCTTCTCAAATGTCTGACCAGAAGCAGTGCTACCAACTCCTTGCAGCATCCATGGGCATGGCCTGGAGGGCTTTCCTCATGATCCTCTCAGCTCAGCCTGGTCCAGGCTGAATGGAGACTCACAGGCATTCTAGGACCAAATGCCAAAGACACTCAGCTCTTCCCAGGGAAGGTCCTTCTCATGGGGTGGGAGCAGTGAGCTGTCTGGGAGGTTCTTCAGCTCCCTGGTACTCCTGAGGTGGGGATGTTTGATCCTTTGGGTCAGAAGAGAAAAGGGCCATCAAATAGAGAAGGGGACATGGAGCAAGGAGAGCTGTAGCACTGCTGGTGTATCCATTGCTGCCCGCTCAGATCTGAGCAAAGGTAAGATCACCATCTGTAACCATCTGTGTCTGGGTTTGGGATCCCAGGACTCCTTCCCAGCACGGTTCAAGGCCGTCCACTTCATCCACCAGCCTTGGTACTTCACCACCACCTACAACGTGGTCAAACCGTTCCTGAAGAGCAAACTGCTGGAGAGGGTGAGTGTGGGAAAGGGACCTGCAGGCAAAAGCACCTCCTTGGGTGAAACAGCAGCTGGAAAGAGCTGTCCTGTTCCTCTGCTGAGGGTCACTCCCATCTCCCCCAGGTCTTTGTGCACGGTGAGGAGCTGGAATCCTTCTACCAGGAGATCGATGCTGACATCTTGCCAGCAGACTTTGGTGGCAACCTGCCCAAGTACGATGGCAAAGCAACTGCAGAGAAGCTCTTTGGGCCTCGCATCGAGTCTGAGGACACAGCTCTCTAAAGCAGGAGCCTGCTGCTCTCCCCTGTACCACAGCACCAGAGGTGGCTCTCTAACCCCAGCCACCTCCCTCCTGTAGCATTGGTTGAGTGACTGCTCGTGCTGAAGCAGCCTGGGTGTGTTGCTCCATGCCTGTCCCTCCTGTCCCCACTCCAGGCAGAGGGCTGTCCCTCCCAGGAACAGCATCCTTCCCTTCAGAGGTGGTGGAGAAAGGAGGCCACCAGCCCTCTCCCACAGCCTTTCCTGGAGCTGCAAGGGGAGGACAGGAGAGTGTCTGCTCTGGGAAGGGAGGGCTACAGTGAGGCAGAAATAAAGTGTTTAAAGCAGAGCTCTGGTGCCTCATGGTGAGGAACAGGGGCACAGCTTTTTGGGTGCTGGCTGTGTTGGTGGTTCTAAGGAGACCAGGAGTGCCAGTGTTTGACAGGAGACTCCTGTCCCCTCATCACTGACTGCACCTTGGCACCAAGACCAAGGCACTGCCCATCTCCATCCTCCCTGCATTCCAGATCAAGTCCCTTTCTTGCCCCAAAAAGGGACCCCTGTTCCTCATTATCTGCTCTAACCAGGGAAGAGAAACAGATGCAAACAAAAACCCAACCAGGGTCCCAGGTGGAGCTGTCTCTGCCTAATTCCTGCTTGGGCAGGGAGGAGAACAGAACCTGCAGGAGCCTTTGGGAGTAGGAGATGGATTTCAACCACAAAACAATTGAAAGACAAGCAGAATGTACCCTCCTAAGTCCTTCAAAAGCCTCAGCACAGTTGTTTCTCCTAGCAGGGCACTGTGAAAGGGAGCTCATTCAGGGAAGCCCCACCAAAAGTCACCATGGAGGGCAAAGGATGGTACCTGTGCAGCAAACAAGCTGCACCTGACACTACTTACAGCTTGCTCAGGTGGGGAGGAGGGAGGCATAAATAGCAGTCCCAGTCTAGAGAGTCTGTTCTAGTTCATGAACCAGGCATCTCCTCCAAAGAGCCAACTGAACACCCATTCCCAGACCATCTCCTCCCTTGGCCAGCAGCAGGGCTCAGAGAGGAACAAGCTCCTGGTCTCTGCCCAGGTTACCTTCTCCCTGAGCCTGGTCCCACAGTGGGTCCTGTCCCCCCTCCCAGCCCCACCCGGGTTCTTTTCATCAGCCAGATCAGCCCCCCCACCCAGAGCTGGCCGAGGTGGAGGGTGCTGACAAGAGCCACATTCAGCACTGGCTCAGGCTCAAACCAAACAGGACAGGGCCTGTCTGTGGTTGGATGTTTGCTCCAGCCTCGGCTGCTTGGTGAGTCCATGCATGGAGAGTCCCAAAGCCTGAGGCTGTGCCAACCTTGTGCAAGAGTCCAGAGACAGAGCAAAAGGCACTTCTCCACCTCTTTTGGCTCCTTTCTGTACCTGGAGCCATCCCAAGGAAACCACGTGTGACAACACTGCAAGCATCAGGCCAGTGCAAACACAACAGCACAGCCTGCCTGGGAGGCAGAGCAACTGCAGCTTGTGGAAACAGAACAAGGGGAAAAAACTCATCCACAGAGACAGGAGTATCACATTGCTGCCTCTGGGGTTTGGACTGGGACAGTCACAGCTCTTGGGAGGTGCCTGTGGCTGCTCACCACTCCTGTGACAAATTGTCAGCCAGGAGCTTGCTGTGATGGGGAGACGGAGAGCAGCACAGAGAGCTGGGAGCTGAGTGACTGAGCAAGGCAGGAAGGAGCTCTGAAGTGGACCTAACAGCTAATTCACAATGGCCAATAAATTACAGATGAAGGCCATTGCGTCCCACAGAGCACCCAGTCCAGCTGCCCTAGCAGGGCACCAGCCCCAGCTCCCCTCCACAACTCCCTCCCTTGGGCTGTAGGCAATAAATCACACAGTGGAGAGTTGTTAGGGCAGGTGAGCAGTGCTTTGGTACACCCCAGGCTCGCAGATCTCACTGTCCTGGCCAGAGGTGCTGGTTTGTGTTTCTTCCGCCAGCAGCTGCAAGAGCAGGCAATGCACTTGTTCTCACATAGGGAAAAGTAACAGATGTTCTACTCCAGTGGCCAAAATACCTCTTTTTCAGTAGCTTCATGGCAGATGTGTTTTTTTAAGCCGATGCTGCACCCATTCTCCACCAGAGTGGCATCAAAGACCTCTTCTTGGCCAGAAGACAAAAAGCAACCAGGAAAGGCTTGAGCACCACTTGTATCACCTTCCCCCCAGCCAGCTCCCCAAGCTGGGCCTCAGGGAAGACTGAGAGCCTCTGCCAACATATGGAACTTCACACACAGGCACTAGCTGGGGCACTGACTTCAATAAGTCCTTTATTTTTAAATAAAGAAACCCCACTGAATCAAAGATAACAAAATTACATTTTGTTTTGCAATGACTTCCATTTTACACCACACAAGAACAAAAATTAAAGAAAAAAATCAAAGACAGTTTTATATATATTTATATATAATTTTAAAGGTAAACATCAGCAGATATAGAAAAATTGCATTGCTAGTTGCAAATCATCTCCCCTGCAGCTCTCAGCTCCAGAGAATCTGACTCAGAACATGGCAGCAGGGAGGGTGTTTCAATATACAGGCTTCTTCAGGGCAGCATTTAGAGATAGTTACAGAATAAAATTTTGCCAAATTGAAAATATTTTCATAGTCAACTGCTCACCAAGACCACTGGAAGTCACTCTGCCTGTTCTAACACAGCTGCATGAGAAAAACAAGGGCACAGGTCTCCTCTTCCCAAGCTCTTTACACACCTTTTTGGCTAGGAACTTTCAGAGAAAGAGGTTATGCTTTCTAAGGAAGAATGGCTAGAGATCTGTCACTGGAAATTACAGTCAAGCTATCATGTAACAATGAGACAATATGCCCCTTTGGAAAGCTGTTGACTTGGGCAAAGCAGTAGGATTTGGTTATAACAAATACAAATGGGGTTTTTTGGCTTTTTAAAAATTTTATTTTAAAGACTTTCCAGTTGGCAGGGACCATGAGATGGCTCAACATCCCAGCAGAACTATAGTGGAGATCCAAGAAGAAAACTGTCTGTCTCCTCTCTGGTCATGCAAGAACTTTGATTACAATGGGAGCTTGTCAGCCAGACCAAAGCAAAGGGGCTTTGTGCCACCTTGTGCAGATGTTCAGGGTAACTCCAGAACCTTTCCAGCACAGCATGGAAAGCTGGCAACTGCTTTGACTCATTGATGGCACTTGTGCCTAAGCTCCCCTGACAGCTGAGGAGGTCCAGGCCAGTGTCACTGCCACTGCCAGTGAGAGGAGGGTACAGGAACAGGGCACCCTCCCTTGGGCTGGTGCTGCTCTGAGGCATTCTAAGCTTGGAGAAAAATCTCAAAGTCCTCACACCAAGAAGGGCTGTTTGCTTTTCACCTAGAAGCCATGGAAGAGACACTGCTTTGAGTCACTGTGGCTCCAGCACCTTGCCAAATGAACCAACCCACAGAAGGGATACAGACATGGAGTATGACTCAAGGCAGAAACAAGATGTTCTTTACAACAAGTGACTTACACAGGCAGCACAAGGCTTAGGCCTTCTCTGGTCTCACAAAAAAAGATTGAAGAATTTCATTAAGCTCCAGACAAGCATAGCATTTCCAGAAAAACCTGGAAGCAATCCAGGTGACTAAACTGGCAATTAAGTCCTGAAGATGGTACTCTCTGCTCTTTCCTTTGAGATGTAGCCACTTGAGCAATTTACCTCCAGCTATGCTGCTGGAGTGTTAACAGACAAAAACTTTGGGATTGCAGGATAACAAGTCACACATTAAGCAAAGCAAACCCTGCTTCTATGACTCAGTTCCTACTGCTAAAGGAGCAGAGAGTTGAAAGTGATCCACTGATTATATACATCGTTATTTTCAGCCTTGAAACTGACTGCAGCCAGTTGTAGGCTGCCCACAAAGGTCCTTTAAGTCAGCACTCAATTGTGCCATGTGCATCACCGGTGTGCCTCAGTGTCTGAAAATTCATTCACCAAAAAGCAAAGCCCCAGAAGCTCTGACAGAGCTGTTACTGAAGTCTCTAGATATGCTGATGTCAGGGGAGGAGGAGGAAAAGGGCAAGGCACCACGTGTCAAAGGGCTGTGGTCTAGGAACTTGTGACAGACCCAGGACAGATGACACACAGGTAGCTTGGCTAAATTCAGTACTGGAGTTAATAGTTCCCAACATTTTTACTTAATGCCCTGTCTTTGTAACCCATACCTTCATAAACAGGAACTGCAGAAAAACACTCAGGAAAAGGATTGCAAGGAAGTTCACTGTTTGCTTTTACAGTGCAACTACAACACTGCCAGACCCACTTGAAAACACCTTGATTTAGAACAAAGGGACAATTAAAAATGCTGGCAGAGCTCATGTAGTGGAAGCTGAAGTTCCTTGTGCTCAGTCAGAGCAAGTCTGAGCTGCTTATTTACCATCTTCAGATAGCTCCAGAAAAATGGTAAAGGTGATGGTTGGACCAGCCTAACCATCAAAGAGTAATTGTTCTGCAACTTGCTGTCTGATTGAGAGGGTCCTCAGGGCTCATGTTCAAGTGCTACTTACATTCAGTGATGGGGAAGGTGTGTTTACCATGAGACTACTCATGGAAGAGATCTCCTAATGATTTTTCTAATCCCAGTTTGAAACTAAGCAGAGCACATGTCAGATTCACCAGGCTGTAATCTTGAACTGCTCTATCAGACCACACTGCAATGATCTACAAGTGCACACTTCAGCAGCCTCATGTGTTTGGACAAGAGATGAAAGACTTCACCTCTAAGACTGAAAAATTCAGACTGCATTTAAGGCTGGGTTCACTGGGCAAATAAAGACCACCTGCCCACATAACAAGAGTAGTATTGCCTTATTTTGGGAGATAAGAGTATTTCAGATGAGGACTGGACAAAGTCTGACTGCTGCTGCAAGTCTGACTACAACTCTTGCTTTGAAGGAAGCATCAAATTTGTTGAGATGGAGAGAACAGGTTTTTTTCTACACTGCTTCCACCTACAGGTTTAAGCTGAAGCTCAAGCTCCAGAAACCTTGCACAAAAAAGCCACAACAAAAGCTGTCCTTCACCAAATAAGCCAGACTCAGTCAATTCACAAGTGATTTGAACAGTTTTAGATTCAAGTGCAAAACCAGGGCAAAGGAGCAAGACAAGAGACCCACAGTACTTCTGTAGTGGAGAATTTCAGAAAGTCCACAGCACTGGCACTTCTGAAGGCTTGGGCTGTGGGGTAGGAAGGAGTACTCCTCAGAAAGGCTCTCCAAGTTTAAAGAAAAATCTCTACTTGATTAGACAAAGCCACAGGTCCTGCTGCTTTGAGAACTGTCCAGCTGCTCACCTCATTTTGGGAGACTTTGACACCTAAATTTATACTGTAGCTATTTGATATGTACATGTGTTGTTTACACTCCACTTCTGCTGAAGCAAGGAGATATTTAAGTCATACCCAATGAATATTACATGAACATTACTTAAGCAAAAAAACCCTGAAATGTCTTTTATGACATACTTTAGTGATGCAGTATGAATAAGAACATAACAACACAGAGACAAGATATCCATCAGCTAAGAATATCCTTGCTAACTGATGCCCTAAAATAGTTCTTAAGGAACAGCCACAAGCACAGCCAAATCTTGCTGTAGCTTTACTTAGTTTCATCTTCTCTTTGAAGAAAAAAAGAAGCCCAGATTTACTGACTAGGAGAATGTGCAGACATCCACAGTTCATCGTGGATCACAGGCCAAGGTGTCTGACCTAAGGCAAATGAAAGGAATTTCCTGATATGACAATGCATCTGCTACAATAGTTAATTATTGCTTTATTAAAATGAAACCCCACCTACTCAACCTGCTGAAGTTCAGGGACAGGGCAGTCCAGGAGGCTTGTTCCCCAGGTTTGTTGTTACCAGACTGAAGACTTGCAGCTTGTTTCACCCTTAAGCTATAAATTAAAGTGCCTGGAACACAGACCAAGGCTGAAGCAATAAAGTGCTGATGAGGGAAGTTGTGACAGGAAAAGAACTTCACTGACACTGTGATAAAGAAACCCTATGGATGGATTAATGACCCTACAATACTGAGAGAACAAACAGTAAGGAAAAAAAATATTTTTACCACTAGTTTCAGTCTCCAGATTGTCACAGGACAACTTTCCTTTAATAACTACTTTGGCACAGACCATAGCTGCCACTTGAGGGAAAAGCACAGGTGAGTAGCCAGCTTTCCTGCAAACAGCCTTCACACTTCACTTTGCACATTAAAACTAGAAGGGGATGTCTGGTTGTGGAAAAAAAATTCTAGTGAGAAAGAGCCCAGTGTCTTACTGGAGCCAGTAATCCCACAGATTACACAGATCTGGAAGTAGTCAGCCATGAAAAGATGTCGTTTCAGTTGCACAGGGCTGGGAACACCAGTTCCACATCAACTGTAAGGCAACTCACATGTCTCAAACCCACCTGATGCTCTGAAAGCTAATGGGAAGAATTTTGGTATTATTTACCCTGACATAAGGGGAGAAAATCTAAACAGATACACCCTACCCCCCACCAATTAATCCCTAAGAGAGTACAACAGCTCTCCATAAAATAATCTTTCAAGCAAATTGAGCTCACAGAAAAAATCCTGCAGATTCTTAATCATGGGTTTCCATTTGGAAGCTAGAGCCAGCCTTAAAAAGACCCAGGTCAAACAAAGAATCCAGTACTGAAAAGATAACAGTATTTAAAAAGAGGCAAAGGTGACAAGAAGGTGACTGATCAGGTCCTGAAGTGAGAACATGTTTACACAGAAACATTAACTGGCATTACCAGGCTGCAGCTTTTCTCTACTTGGAGATGCAGCACAAAGCCACCCCAATCCACTCACAGCTCAAGCATGGAAAAGTTGAATATTTTTAAAGTGATTCACCTGTGCAAGTGCATTCCCAGGTACTAAAATGTTTCCCTTGAGATGGTGCAAAGCTGACACTACACTTGCAGTCAAGCACCTGTTTTTCCAAGCCACACTGTAGTGGCTTACAGGCTGAACCACTCACTGGCTTGTGGCTTGGTACAGGGATTTTCCAGCACCCAGAGAGAGAAGAGAGCCACAGTTATCCCATCATCTACACCTACACAAATGCTGCAGATCAAGTTTTTGACCAGCAGGTAAAGAGATTTTGACATGTGAAATTTCTGCTATATTAAAGCAAGCAGTCTTTAGCTCAGTAGCCCTGGAACAAGCTGCAGACAGCAACCCAATTCTTCAAGCAGAGCAGTAAATTACAAATCCATGTGACTGGATATCCAAAGAGGCTCTGACCAGATGTTAACCTCTGCTTTAACTCAGTTTTGGAAAAACACATGGTGATCAAACCCCAGCCATAGGATATCAAAGAGAATGGAAACCTGAAGCAGCAGGTGCGGGAGCAAGATGTTCCCAAACAGAGATTTACTGAAGTGATCCAGAGTCTTTGGGTCGATTACTCCTGGCCAGACACAGCCTGCTCAGCATCTGAGCAGTGAGGCTTTGTCTTCTCCCACTGGCAGATGGCGTTGGCATACTGCACCACGAGCTTATCCATCCAGGTAAGAGGTTCTGGGAACAGCACAGACCCCTCAAAAAATCCCAGGTGGCCTCCGTGAAGGGGCAGCACGTGCATGACATTCTCTTTTTTCTCTGTAAAAGAAAAAGAGGCAGAAAGTTCCAGGATAACATCTTCAAGCTGAGAATGAAAGCATCTTGAGTTGCCAGGACAAAGGCTGCCCAAGAGATGCTGCTGACTGGGCCCTAACAGCAATAATAATAATAATAATAAAAATAATAATTAAAAATATTGCTGTAAGAATGCTCATTCTTTAACAAATGAACACCTTTAACTCACATTCCCTGGAACTAGGACTATTTGCATCATGTCAAGCTGCACCAAGCTCTGACAGTGCATCAGCCATCTTGTTGCATGGACAGTGAAAAACTCTGTGCTTGCTTCTGTCTGAAAGCAGCTGGGAATAAATTCTCTGCTCACAACCTCTGACCAGGAAAAGAATGAACCCTGCTTCCCTCCCTGTGCACCCACTCTTTGTGTGATGAAGCAGCAGCAGCCCCCTCTTTCAAGCTTCTAAGTGTAACAGGTGCCTGAAAGGACTGAAGTTTCTCCTGCTCAGGATTAGCCTTGTTAGTTCTAGCAATTGGTGACTTAAAGAGGCTTAGCACACCTCCCACAGCATTACAGATGTAAGGAGGCAAGTCGAGCTGCTTTGAAATCAGGAATTGTGATGTGGTAAGCAAGCTGTAAGTACACAAATATGTCCAGCTGGAGGAGGCTGTTTCAGCATACCTGAAAGAGCTCTTGGAATTGATAGAAGACTCTCATGAACAAGAGGGTCATCAGCAGCATTAACCAACAGAAGAGGAACATGGATCTACATCAGGAAACACGACATGAAATGAAGAAACCAAACCAGAATGAGGTTAGTATTTGAATGTTAATCTACCAACTGTAAAAGTATGTTAGCATAATTCAATTAAGATCTCTTATTTCAGAGTTAATTTTTTCCTCTAAGAGGCAGAGAGCAAATAGACTGAGTCCCCATTCTTAGAACTGAAATAACCACACCCTTTTTTCACTCTGCATTGCTTTGCACATCAGGCAGCTATTGCCAGCTCTGTTATGGACACCTTGGTTAAAGTCCAGGAAACTCCCTTGGAACATCTCCATTCTCTGGTTCAGTAGAAAATGGAGGAACTGATCTCAATTACACTTTGGCAAAACTTTGCTCAAGCATCTGCCTGTCAGTGTCCTGAGTCTCCTCCATAGAATCCAGTAAGCCTTTCTTCCTTGGAGGTGCAGGCTCCATGCAGGCACCCATTTCCCATTGTATCCTCACACACTCAGAGCAGTTCAGCTGAATGTGTGGCTTTGTCTCCATCTCTTGGGTGCTATCACCTGCCAGAGTTATATGCACTTAACAACCCAAATAATTTAGCCCCAGTGTAAGAGGTAGCAAGATCTGAAATCCCACTCCAATATACTGTGCCTGATTATTTCTGAAAATCCCAGCTAAGACATCTGCAGGTATCAACAAAAGGAACCACAGAGTATTTTCCCTCAAGTGCAAGAGCAGCCTGCTGCAAGAGCTTACCCTGTGCAAGTAATGCAGGCAACTTTCCTCTTCATAGTACTCCTTCAGTGAGCTGTAGCCATGGAATTTCCTGAAATAGAGCAGATTGTCATTAATATCACCTATTTCAGCCATGTCACTATGACTTTTAAGTAAGGACACATATGCAGAAACAGGAATGATGACTCAATTTTCATAGACAATTTTTTTAATACCCGGTCTCTTTGCAAAACCCTTTGGCAGCACATGGCTTGATGGTTTCTGTGCCTTCTCAAATACTCTGAGAGCATGGGCAAGTCAAACATGCAAACTGAAGACCAGCAGCCCTCGGGGTGTTTCTTTTAAAACATCCCACTTCACTTAATTGTACATGTGAATGAAAGAAAGTTAGGATCTTGTTCATCTTTCCCTAAAAGTTTTTTCAAATACAAACCCAGCATAGCTTACAAACCTCAAATTTACTGAACAAGTTCCCCAGAATTCACTGTGGTTCTACTTTGCCAAATCCTTTCACACCATCCCAAACCAAGAATTCAGTAAGCTTATATTCAAGTATCTTTTTTTTAATATAAGGGGCAACATAGCTGTTAGTCCAAACTAGAAAGGTCTCAGTGATGGTGTTCAAGCAGGGAGAATTCCCAAGGAATGGTCTTTTATAAGCAGCCAACCATACTCCTGGTTTGCCAGAAGTGTCATACCTTTTTAGCTAACACTTTACAGCTTTATTTTGGAAAGGGGTCAATGCCTGATACAGAACATGCCATGGTATGAACACTGCCACTTAAAGTGCTATGTTGTTGTCAAGGACACAGGCAGTAACAGGCTACTGCTCATTAAAGCAGAGCACTTAATTAGGTGTTAGTATGACAAATAAGAAGGGTTGCATTATCTCAGCCAGCCCTATTGTGTATTGAGAAAGCAGAAGTGTTTTATGGGAAGAAGACTTTTCAAACAGAGTCAAGGAAATCCATGAGCAGTTCTGAGCTTCTTTCCACATTCCCCTTTTTTTTGTTGCTAGAGCTTGGCCTCTTCCTACCTTAGTGAAGGCTGCAGGTTCAGGTGTTACAAATAAATAAATGCCTCCTGGATGATTTTAAAGAAGCTGTGACTGTAAACAGTAAGTTTTTTTTCCTCTCTCTTAAGTCTTCTTTAACGTGGAGGCAAGTAAGAATTTGAAGTTGTGCTCACTGTACTTCAGCAGACTCCCACAGGCACAGCAAGGGGCATGCAAGAGCAACACTGGGAAGAGAAGGTACCTGCAGTTCTATAGGGGAGCAGGGAATTGCCCTTCATACCTCATAACATTATCATCAATCTGCATAAGTGATGTTGCTGTATAGAGCTTGCCCAGATCAGCTTCTGACAGGCTCTGTGGCTTCTTCATGTTGTTATCTCCAAAAAGAACTTGCCTGGAAGAGTGACATCGAGAATTACATCCAAATAACACAAGGGCAGCAAAACCATGACCTGTTCAAGGACAACTGAGTTTACCAAATCTGACAAGATAAGATTAGAAGTGGGTTACATAAACATGAGGCTTCCTTGGGAGCAAGAGCAGCTTGTTTGTCCACTTACCTTAGCAGCAAGACATAACAAACCCCAACAGCCTCCTTGTAGGAAAAAATGTTTTCCTTATCTACTGAAAAACTGCATGAGGGGGCCCTCTTAAAAGAAACTTCCCAGAACAGAGGACACTAAGGGTATTTGGACTTGAGGCTACATGTTAGAGGGAGGGTTTTTTGGCTTCAGATCAAACCTGTGGGTGGTTTGGATGAGAGCACCATCATTGCTGGGCACAGCATCTCCTGCACCATCTGGTTCTAAAGTCCCCAGCACACACTTCAGGCTACCACACACAGAAATTACTCAGGATATTTCCTTAGCAGAAAGCTTTTACTATGGACACTTGTCATAGCTGGCCACTGCCCTCAGGGGAGGATGTGTTTCTTTACCAGAACAAACTTCTCCCCAAGCTAACAGAACAAAAGCCACAAGTTGGAAAGGGGTTTTTATTCCCTTTGAGAGGCAGCTGCAGAGCAGGCTAGGTTTGATTTGGGCAAGGTAGAGCACAAGTGATTATGGAAAAAGTTTGCTCAACATACTTCCTTTCAAATCAGCACCAGTCTTTTCTGGGTTAAGAATTTAAGTACCCTTTAATGGGAGCTTACCTAACTTCACTTGTCAAATTTGTTCAAGTTGTCTAAATATTTGTAAACCTGGAATGAATTACGTGGATCATCCTACACTGGCCACCCTCCTTCTACAAGTGTTTCATACTGCACAGGAGTGTAAACACAGAACCAGAAGTCTGAAGTGATACATGCTCCTTCAATGAAACAGGTCTTAAGATATTCCCCTCCTTTCTCTTCAGTCAGGCAAATTCCAATACAGATGAGGTACTTTCTTGTCTACCCAAAGTACCACCCAGAGAACTTTTGATGGGGAAAACACCAACATGAGCATATCACCTGTTTAGCACACAAATATCTTTTGTTATGCAAGAGCCACGGATCAGCAACAGCAGCACAAGGATCCTACAGCACTCCAGGAACAGCAATGTTAAGTGTTTTGCTGGCTACATGCTCTTTCTAGAGGAACAGCTAGAAGCCAGAGCTACAGGTTTGACTATTTGCTTATTTGATATGCAGCAACTCCATACAGCAGATCTGGAAGATTACTCCTACCTCAGGTAGGTGGCAGAACAAGAGGCTCCTTCAATAGGGAATTCTTTGGCTAGAAGTAAAACAGATGCAGAATACTCCACTTTGAAGTCTAATTGCAATGTTTTCCTGTGCATGTCTTGTTTATTCATTAAGCAAGTTTCCACAAAACACAAGAAGACAACAATGTCTTTCTTCAAACAAAATGGCCAAAGCTTGTTTGTCTATTTTACAGTATAATGAGATTGACATGGGTTCACCTTCTCTGTTGGTTCATCTAAAGATCTACCAAGGAACTTGTGCTAAACCTTTCAGGAGTCCTATTTTAAAGAACCAGGCAGACAAATCCAATATAGCAATTCACCCAATCAATACTGTCAGTGTGAGTGATGTACTGCAGTACCTGTGAGAAAGGATGATCTTCTTCATGTTGTCTGCCATGAGGAAGTTATAAAATCTTCTGCAATGATCCCACTGCATGAAGGTTTCCTGTGCCCTAGAAAAAACACAGCAGAACAAACAAAGCTGTTAATGGAGCCCTTGAAAGATCAGATTAATACACTGTTAACATCTTATGGCAGCCTGGGGCTGTGTAAACAAACCTCCAGGCCCTCTCTGCCACAGCTTAACCTTTTCCAGGAAATGACTTCCACTTTGATGAAGTTTGTTAATATCAGAAAACAGATCTGCAGTCTCATCTTGCACAATGCAATTAGCAGTTTTGATCAGAGCATTTAAGAGCCATCAATCAAGATCCATAACACTGACAAGAGGATTTTAGTATCCCTTTGGAGAAGTTGAATGTAATTTACATAATGGGACTTTCAAGGAAAGGGCTAAAACCTGTTGCTCAACAGTGTTGTCTGTTGTGTAATACAGCTCTGCAGAGGAAACAATTTGTGCAGATGTTTCCAATATGTACACATACTATTATTGTTTTAGTTCATTGGCAGGAACTAGGAATAAATACTAGTTGCAGCTGCAAGTGGCATCGGAGTTGAAGCCTTTACCTATTCTCAGAGCAGAAGAGCACTTCACAGCTTATCTGTTGTTAGAGCAGAATTTAAGCCATCCAGAGCTGTGTGAGCTCTGCCAGATACCAGCACTCCTTTGCTATGCAGGGTCATGGGCAGGTTAGAGCTTTACTCCTAGCAGGGTTTGCTGTTGCTGAGGGAACACACTATCATTTACTGAGAGACTGAAGAATGCTGGGAGCAGCTTCAGCTACTGAAGCTCTCCTACCACTTAAACATTAACATACCATGAGAACTACTGTAGGTTTAGCATGACCTTCCAAGCTACAGCCTGCAAGTCCCCTACCAGGCAGGAACAAACTGTTTTCTTGTAATTAGCCATGCTGGAGAGTATGGATTTAAAAAAAAAGAAAAATCCATTATCTTTTTGTCTAGCCAGGCTATACCTACCACATTTATGCCAGGGCAGGGGAATGAAAGAAGATAGGAAAACGCATATTTCTTTCTTCACAAAAGGTTTTCCAAGTAAACCTATTAAGTTATCACAAGATGTTTGAAGTTAAAGCTACTACATTTCCCTGCAGTTCCTGTGGTGTACAGCAGTACTCCTAATATGAAGAGCTGCAAGCATTAAAAAAACCACCACAGGCAGCTTCCAGTATTTTGAGGACTGCCCAGGTATCAGAACTGAGGTCTCTCCCCACAGCCTGGAGCTATGATGAAGATGCATTCCACAAAATCAAGAAGCAGAATCAAGCCTATGCAGGCAGGGATTAAGGAATAAGGAGATCTGTCCCTGCTTAGCCTCAGGGAACACATTCCCTAGACTGTGTTAATTCATTAAAGATCTCATTGTTCTGGCAGATCCCAGTATTGCTGCTGCTCTGGAAAGGCTTTCCTATCTGAGATCCTTGGTTCACCTTGCTAACTAAAACTTTTTCCTTTGCTTATGAAGGTTATTTGGGGAATAAATGCTGGACAAGCCAATATTTTAAAAAAAATGGAAGTGTAAACTAACTGGTTATGTTACCAGGGTAATCCATTTCCATGCAGCCCTGAAGGCTGAAGCCAGCTATTTTCACGTACCAGACCAAGCCCAGGAAGGCAGTGGCTCCACTGTTCTACCTGGAGGCGCTTTACACCTCCTCCCTCCCACTTCTGTAACCAGGGCACAAGGCCCTCCCTCCTCCTGTCCTTTGCTCAGTAGATGTTGCTTCCCTCTGGTTCTTCAGCTAATTAGCACTTACAGCAGATGTGGGCATTAGGAAGGCAGACACAAGACCTGAAACCCTCCCTGCTGGCTGTCCAGTAATACAGAGCAGATGTTTTGTGGCAGGAGCTTTGCTAGGAGATGTTTACCCAGCAGGTGGAGGCAAGAGCTCAATAATCCACACAGCCCACACCATGGGGTACATTAAACTCAGGGGGGAAAAAAAACCAGTGAGTTGTTTTTCCACACAAATATCCAAGTGGAGAATTGTTAATCAGTTTGTCTTTGCCATGCAAGCATAATAGCATTACTCACAACAGCATTTTGGAGATCAGGAATACAATATTGCATAATTGTAGAAGATGAACCAAGTGGACCTCAGCCAGTTATTATCCCTGCAAACCTTCTCTGATGGTTGCAATTAAGGAGCTGGCTTCAAAAGGATGCTCTGTGCTCTATGCCAGAATCCCAGGACAGCTAAGAACATTTACTTGAAACAAAACAGAACAGCTGTTCCTGTAGCATCTGTTCAGATTTTAAGGGTGTGAACTAGCAGCAGATTATACACTTCTTTAGCAGTAGTCACATCTGACCTCGAAAGGGATTAGATAGGAAGAATATTACAAGCATATCAAGCTTTTACTCATCTTAGTGCTTCCAGAAAAGCTTTTTGCTTTTACCTGTAAGAGCCTGATTCATAAAAGGTGTCTTCAGACTGCTGAATAACAAACTGGTCCCTACACAGGCAGGGCAGCATCAAGAGTTCCAGCTACCCTGTCCAGGCTGTGAGGCTGAATTCCATAGCAAGCCCCTCACAGACCTGCCACAGTTTCACCATTCCTATCAGCCCAAGGGATCTTGACCCAAATATCCGAGTCTCAACAGTTTCTTTTGGCTTGTAAGTAGTCTCACAGCTCAAAATTGCAGGTAAATTATTGCAGAGTCAGCTGCACCTTAGTAACTGTCCATATGTTACACAGTAAAAACTGAAAACAGCAGCTTAACCAGTTACAGTGTTTTAATCTCCATTACCTGTGTGTATATGGAAAGGTTAAAGTATGTTAGTTGAGTTCAGTTTTCAAGCAGCACTGCTGTGCCTGGACCTCCATCAGCACATGCAAGTGAAGCCATCACAGCTCCTAAAGTGACACAACCTTGTCTTCCAGGTGGGGAAATGTTAGTATTTCCAGATTTAAGGGCTATAACACTTTTCCACCCCACCTTCCCCACTCCTGTAAGACAGCTGTGAGCACCTCTCCATCCCTCGATCACCCAGCACTGTGTCAGTGACACTAAGAGGGGAGCACAGACTGACAGAGACTGTGCTGTGCCTTTCCAGTCTCCCTGGCTAAGAGCTGCCAGATGAAACTGCACACTGAAGCCAAACAAGCTATTACAAACCATGGGATATTTCTCAGAGTGATGAGACAGTGTAAACTATTGCTTGCAGACCTGGCATCAGCTCAGCAGCTGGTCAGGCTGCCCAGCCTGCCTGGTTAATTACACCAGGACTGCACAGAGAATGCCTCCTCTTCACTCTAGCCATGAGACAGCATCACATGCACAGTCCAGAAGCTGCCAGCATGTACCTGGCCTGGTACACAAAACCTGTTTACACTGCTGACAAAGTTTACTTGTGCTTGCAAATCAACAGAGCTTCAGGTGCTCCTTCAGGAGGGTGTTATCCTACACACTCAGTCTGTCAGACCAGTTCTGTGCAAGAGAAACACCCATCTTCACCTTGCCCTTCCAGAGATCTGCTCCCTCCTGCACTCCCAGAAGAGAGCAGCACAGGGAAGGCTCCAGACCCACCTCAGTGCACTGTACCCCTGGCACAAGCTGACACAGCACAGCACTCGCTCCTGGTTGGCCTGGCTCTCTCCCAGGTATTTGCACACGATGTTTCCACCCAGGCTGAAGCCCACAACAATCAGCTGGGTCTGAGGGTAGGTCTTCTTGATGTAATTCACCATGGCACCAAATTCCCAGGTGCATCCTAAAAAGAAGAACAAAGTTAAAAAATATCTTCTAATATATCTAAATTCTCATTCGAAGCTTCAGTTGTGTGCTTTGAATTCAGCTTCTTACCCTTTCTGACTTTTCAATAGCCTTAAGGTTTTAACAGCTCTGATTCACATGTGTTCATACATCTGTGAGTCCTGTGGAGCTTAGCTCATGCTTAGTTCTGACAGAGTGCCAAAGCAAGATGAAATTTAGTTGCTTAAAAATCATGGTGACAGTTAACGTGACAATCAAAACGCTTTGTTTCTAAAACAGCTTTAAAAAGCAGAGTCCATCAACTCTGGGCTTGACATTACCATGCAATAGCAGCACACATCATTACTTTCCTGAGGCAGTTTGCCACTTCTAAAGTGAAGTGAGGTATTTGGAATGCAGTTTGCTCCTTTGTTTTTAAGCAAGATGATATGGATCCCTAAATCCACTCTGCTGTGGGGAGAGGAAAGGAGTGGCTTGTCAGGAAGAGCTCCCAGCAGACTGCTGCAGAGCCTGCCTAAGCAGCTGATCTCTGGAATCAGGGAGAAGGCTTGAAGCAGAGATATTCAACCCTTTGCAGTCAGTGAAAAGGTAAAGATACTGCAGCTCCTTGAAAGACACATGGGTATCCCCACACCAAGAGAATAGTTAAGTGTCTCTATAGAGATCTGTTCCACTGTCAGCAAACACCCACTTGCATCCCACAGGCACTGAGGGATCCAGTTTCTGGCAGTGCTGGCATCCTCCAATTGTTTGACAGACTTGAAGGCCTCCACATATACAACAATCTGAGTACCTACAACTATTTCTCCTGCTTGTGAGTATGGGAAAAGGAGATGTGGAGCAGCAGCTGCAATAGTGATGGCATTAGTACACTGGTTTCAAGTGTTTATGCAGCTTGTTAACCTTCCCTTTGGATTTAAGGCTGCAAACCACAGGAGGCATCACATGAACAACAGAAATAGAACTCCAGATGTTTCTTCTTGTCCAGAGTCAGAAACTCAGCTCTATTCTGTGGAACTTGTCCAGAGAGATAAATCCTAGGATTCCAGCATTCCACCCTGTATTAGCCTAACACTGCTCCACTGTATCCCCACCCCAGCTGGAACATTCTCAGCAGACATCAGACTCCAACTTTACCTAGCTCTGGGGTAAACCCTGAGCACCAGAGCTTGTTTGCTTCAGTGGAACAGCAAGCTCCTGTCTGAGTGTTTCAGCAGGGTTTGGGCACTTCCTTGTGAACAGTCTTAAGTCAAGACAACAAATTCTCACTGCACTTCTCTGGAAGAAGCCAGTGGTCAAAATACTTTAGTGTTTGACCTTCATGATTTCAGGGCAGCTCAGAAATCTAAAACTAGAAAAGCAACAGGTCAAGCTTGATATAGAGGCTGGGATTCAGCAAATCCCAAATTTAGCCTACTTGCTCCTCAGCAAGTATGCCTGGAACACAGCAAAGCTGAAAGGGCACTGAGTTATTTGGGTAGGAGGCAGAGTAAAGTCTACTGGACTTGCTGGCACTTTACTTAAGAAGCAACTCTGCCAAGTGATTTACTGTCTTACTCAAAGGAAGTGCTAGTCATTCTTTGCCCGTTCCAAGGCTATAAAAGACTCAGAAAGGTATGCTCAAGAGATGCACTACAGAATAACATCCTAAGGCCTAAAGCAAAGCTTCATGAAAGCAAACTCTTAACTTCTATCAAAACAGCAATTGCTTTAACATTAAAATTTAGTTTTCAAGACATGGTAGTCTTGCAGCCATAACAGCCCAGGGCCTCACTACAAATGAGGGTATTTGGTATTCCTGAAGTGTTTCCCAAAGAGGAGTATATTTAATAATTCTAAAATAAGCAACAAAGCATTATTATTTGCCTGCCACACTTTAGCATCTCAAAGCACAGTATTTCTGTTTTGACAGTTTAACTGTTCAAGATAACTATTCTGTTAATCCAAAATCTAAGCAGTAGTTCAGCTAACTTTAAAAAAAAATAAAGCCTAAAGTCTGCTAAACACAGAATTGACAGGGAACCTACAGATACTTAGAATGAAGAGGTAGATGAGGGCTCAAGAGAGCTCAGGAACAAGCAGGATTAGGTCACAGGCAAAGAGGTCCCATTCTACATTACTCACCAAAAGGATCACATTACTCACCAAAAGGGCAACTAAGGCTGGAGTCACCCTTCACACAGTTTCATATCGTTTATTCCTTTTAATTTCTAGGTTAAGAAAGACTTCCTTATACTCAAGGTGAGAGCCATAATCACAGCAGTTAAGCACTACACACTTCTGTAGTTTTACTGCCACACTCCTGAACTGTTCCTGTTGTTGACTTGTGTTACATCCAGGAGCAAATCCTCACATGAACTCCCTAAGATATAAATGTACTTTCTGGATAGGCTGGTACAAACTCCTCTCAGGCTGTATTTTACAAAGCCTCAGAAGGGGCATTTATCCTTCACAGACATGTTTGTTTCACATTCCATCAAACTGGCAAATTCAGTATTGCTAAAATCATTTGAACAGGCTCTGGGTAGGCACAAAAGGGCTTCTTTCCCTAAAGTTTTCTTACAAAAAACTGCCTCCTTGATGAGGATACATGTGTAAGAGCTGGCAGAAGAGACAAAAGTGAATTTAGTATTAGCCTTCTCTCTTCCTCCCATCTAAGTTCAGTTTAGGTCTTAGGAAACAGTACAAAACTGTTTTACCCCCACTGGGATACAGGAGTTCTGTTATGCTGGAGGAGGCTGATCAATCCCTAGAAGTTCCATGAGCCCCAGGTGCCACAAAGTACCTACCATAGGTGAACATCCGTGGTGAAGTGAGTTCAATGTTTGGCAGGGCTCCCAGGTGGTTGAGGACAGCACATCTGTAGCCATTCTTTTGGGCATAGTCAACAAAGGTGCGGATGTACTGCTTCTCACTGTGGTTAGCAATCCCCGGGCAGATCACCATCGTGACATCCTCTGTGCTCAGAGAGAGAGGGAGGTTAAGCAAATGTCACTTCATGCAAATTAAGAGAGTCAGAAGATTTCCATTTCAGATCCGTGGGAAAGCACCCACCACAAGCAAGCTAGAATTCCTACTAGTCTGCCAAAAATCCCGTATGGGACAGGAGACCAGCAGCTCTGGTGCTTCAGATGAGAAAAAGTAATTCATGCTATGGGAGATGAACAGTTTTTAACTTTAGGAAAAGCTGTGCAAACAGTTCTCCAGGCACTGCCTAGAGACCCACAGTACATTCTTCTGTCTGAAGGACATGTTTGATGTTACACATGTTCTGCCTTCTGACAGCCTGTTGTGACTGTGATGTGTGTGGAAGCTGTGGAGCCCAGCACTCCAAGGAGATTGGTTATGCTATTTCCCCCTCACTTCCCCTCTAGAGCTGGGTGTAATGCAGATCTTCCAAATGCAGCTCTGCTAAACACAGACATTCTGATCAGCTGACATTAACCATCATCTACTTTGTGGCTAATCTAATGATATTTGATCTGCTGACACTGTTCACTAGTTTAACAAGATATCATTTCATCAACCAAGAAAGTAATTGCTGTAATTCAAGTAAGCACAGTAAATTACATTCAGGATTATCACATGCACTTCAAATTAACTGTAACTCTCTTGTGCAAAGCTCCAACATTACCAGCTCTAGCCACTGAATTTTTATCTCATTAGAAAAGCACTGCTCACAGCAATAAAGATAACAGTAACTGTCCTAGTGCAGCATTGTACCATGAAGATCTCAACACTGACAGTTTTAAAAAAGAAATCTGTTTTTTCTGAGGGCCAGATGGGAGCCATGGGCTCTATCCTCATCTGTCCCCCAGAACACAGAATCAAGGTTAGCAGCTAGATGCAGCCAGCAGCTGTTGGACTGACCTCCAGTGCAGTGCTCAGAGCGCGGCTCAAAGAGATCAAAGGTGGCTGTTGCTCCATCTGGCATGGTCAGGTACTTGCGATGTCCATTTGGATGTGGTGATCTCACTCTCCCCATTTTTCCATAAAGAGCTGTCTGGATATGTCCACTCTTTCCCCAGATGAGGGGTGGAATGTACCTGAAAGGCAGTAATTGCTTACCCCTGCTGTGTTAACAAGCCCTTGAGAACACATCAGCACTCCCATAACAAATCTCACCAGCTCCCAAATAGAGCAACAAATATGGAATTGTTTTTGCTCTGACTCAACTGGCAGCAGTGATCTTTGCAGCCTTACACAAGAGGAGAGACCAAAACACTCTCAAAGCTGAAAAATCAGCACTGATAGCAGCAGCAGGAGCCAAACCCCAGACATTCCCTATATTGAGATGCTAGGGGAACAAATGCTTCTCACTAAATACACAGAGGCCTTGTGCCTTGGTAAGATTGAGAGTGCACGTTGCCAACCAACCAAAGTGACCTCCAGAACTGTACAGTGCTGTAAATCTGTTTTAATTGAAACACTGAAGCCTCCTGGGTTGAGCCACATGAACTTGTGTGAGCACTTGACTTTAAAAGCCAGAGGCAGAAACAACAGGATTCACACCAAGTTCCAGAAAATGCAAAGCCCCACAACTTGATAGCTGGGACCATTTTACACAGAACTGTTTTACTAAGTTAAGCAAAGAGCACAGTACAGGTCAGAATTAGATAAAAGTTGGGACAGTGTTAAGAGAATCAGTCAGAACTGACCAAACTTCACTGAGTAACAAATCCCTTTCAGTAAGAGGGGTGAGTCTACCAATTACTTATGCTTATCAAGGGTATATTTAAAGCTATGTGACAAAGCAGATTGTCTCTCTTTTACTGGCTTACAGGGTCTCAAAAAAGATATGTGAGAAACACAGCTATGAGCTGGAAAGCATTAAAGGCTTAGTTATCAGATTTTTTTAGCACAAGCAGAACTGCAAGTGGTTTAACAGGAAACATACTGTGCCCTAGCACCACCACCATGTGGGCAAGTCACCTGGTCACTCAAAGGAGACTGAGCCAATGCCTTGAAAAAGAGAGTTACATCAGCTCTGAACAGGAAAGCATGAATGATTTATTGTTGAGGAGAACAGCAGTCCCAAGGGACACACTTCCAATTAAAGAACTGTGGTCTCTGGTGCACAGACCCGGGTACCCAGAAGAAGCTTCAGAGCTTCTGACTTCACCTTGGATCCTGAGGGATTAGCAACGCCCTCCCTGTTGTGTTTAGGGCTTCCTGCAATTATTCCTTTTGACTTTGAAAGAGCATATGAAACAGAGATCATATTCCTCCCTGTTCACAAAAAACCTAGGCAGCTCAGCCCACAAATTTACTACTTAAGCCCATAATCCACTAGAATGTGACAGAAACCCTACCTCTGTGCTCTGACACTACCTCTTCATACAGCTGGACCTTTCCCTTTCCACGTGCCAGCTCTTAGGTGTCATATCTGCAACTCCCTCCTCCCCACACACTCCTTAAAAATGCTTCCTATCAAATAAAAATCACTCGGGGTTGTTTAGCAAGACAAAGCAGTAGTATGCCCTTTCTCCCCATTCTTTTCCCTCATCTATGAGGGGGACTTCTTACAGTCAAAGCAACATTCAAGGGCCAAGCTTCAGCATGAGTAATGTGCATAGTACTCTGATGCAGAGATTTGTAACTGCTACTGAGGCATTAGGCGTATTTCTAGTTTGCACTAGAAATAAGTTTTAAAGCAGCTGAAGCTCTGAAATACATGCAAGAGTTCAGGCAGAAGCTTGTTATCTCACCAATCTTTTTGTTTAGGCCCATCAGCCTTTAAGGAACAGACTTGTGAGGCAAAATACATCCCTAAAGTATCCAGGCTCAGGAGACTGAGCACCACAACACTTTAACAGGGAAAGGGAAGGAAGCTGCCCAGATAGTACAGATCTTGTATTATCAGTGGAAAAACTCAAACAGATTAGAATTTACCTTACCAGATTGATGCAAAACCAAGCAGCTAATAAAAACATTACTTCTGTTTGCCAAGACAAGTCGGCAATCTAACCTTCTACAAAACCCTGTAAAGCCTTTACAGTAAGTGATTCCTCTCCTTTACTGAATTCTGGTAAAACCTGTTCTCAGTTGAGGACAAGGTATCCTTATAATCTATAGCAGAATCAGACAGATGATCTGCCTGTCACACTATTTCTGTTGACCCTCCATTTTGCCAATGGGCAAATCTATCTTTGAAATCTTCATGTGACTTTTATGTCTTTTGCTGAGACAAAGTCTACTAGAACTTCCAAGAGCAAGTACTGAGCCTAGTGGTGCAAGACTGTACAAGGCTGAAGGATGGGTCATCTTTTTATACAGGGTTTGTGTGGACTTTCAGCTTGCTTTTACTAAACCCACTCAAAGAAGAGAGCATGGAAAGAACCCTGCAGTCCTGAAGGTGCATGATACCACACTGGTGAGGGAGAAAACTTGTCAGGAATTGTGCAAAAGCCTTTACCCTCTGAAAGGACAGATCAGATAAATTTTATTTAAGCCTATTATGTGAAAAGCAGTTCCAGAGACCTTCCTATCCTCAACCCAGCTGAAAAAACCTAACTACCCAGTGCTGATAGCAAGAGCTAGAACAGATTGTTTTGTAGTGAAGGCGACATTCCTCCTGGCAAACAGCTGAAAAAAGATGCTTCTCCAAAACAACCATCCTGCATACAGAAGAGCATGTACTCAGGGCATTCTTCTTGTGGTTCACCTTAAGAAAACAAGCTCAGCAGGATGCAACACAGGGAAACACAACCATGCAGACTGAGCAACTAAGTAGTATTCAGTCTAAGAGGCATTTGAGTACTGCCCTTCACATTTTATGCTAAAACTGTAATTACTGCTAAATTTACCCATGTCTTCCAAACAAGGGCCCTTCACTCAAAAGCAGGTAGCTTTCCTCCAGCATTGATAACAAGTAGAAACAAAGAAAGCATTCAAGGACACAGCAGATTTTCAACTCCTTCCTCTGTCTGCTATAAACTGAAATGGTTCTGAAAAGCAGTGTACTGCAGAGATTACTCCACCACTGCAGAGATTACTCCAGCACAGCAGAGATGGTTCAGCACATATTCCTCAGTGTCCTGATCCAGAGAAGCTGCTCCCAGATGTACAAAAACCCAGGAACAAACACCATGTCCATAAGCAGCATTCCCACTGTTATGCAATAGTGGCTTATGGTGACAGGAGCTGAGCAGTGAACCCCAGCCAGGAGGACCTCTTGCCAAGGCCTCCACATGAGGACAAGGACAGCAGAACACAACAACCCAGACAAGCATGTACTGATAAAAAAAATTCCAACAGAAAAGTTGTGTTGTACCAAAAATGGAGATTTTTATTTCTGTGAACCAAAAATGGCTTCTGAGCATTCTCCAGACACAAAGGCTTTTTAACTGATTCATTTCCCTGTTTTGGTCAGTTGCAATAGATAGCAGGCACTCTGAATAAAGACAAATATTTGAAGCAGTTATGTCTTCCAGTAACCAGCCCTGTAGCTTCCAGTAACAGGACTCTGCAACAGAAGGCAGAGAGAACAGGCCTGGGCATGGCATTTACTCATTATGGAAGGTCACTTACATGGCCCAACAAGTACAGAATTCACCACTCCTAAGTAGCTAAGTGAATTCACAGCCAGTTACATAAATCTGCTCACCAGTCTTAGTGTTTGAGCTCCAAACCTGCATTCCAGCAGTGCAGCACAGCCTCACATCTTGATAGGTGGCTGCCCACAGTGCTCAAGAACAAGACAACTCCTAGGTTTTCCCAAAAAAATTTCTCCTGGCATTTTAATATTTAAAACAATTCCAGCATGTGATTGTAGATTAAGTTTAGTGGCTCTCAGGCAGTAGATTATCATTTTAAAGCACATACATAATCCAGTATGCAGGAATTTAGGAAAGCAGCAGCTGTATAAGCAGCTCACACAAAGCACATAAAAACTGTGCTATTTTTATTAGCAGGCATCAGCATTCAGGTCCTCAAAGATGTGAAGTGGAAGTTCAGCAACAGGCTTATTTCTGGTGCATTGCTTCATTTCATCTGAGGAGATTAACACTTTAACTCTTACATGGCCTTTATGTGCACACCGGATACTGATGGTGAGAAAACAGTCTACAAATTGTCAGTGTCAGGATATTCCAAGAACTTTTGCCTGCATTACAGCAGGTAAGAGATTATTTTCTCCTTTACAGAGCAGTCTGGAGGTATTTAAAGAATGCTTTACAAAAAAATCAAACTTTGAGCCTTGTCCTTTATTTGATGCTAGGGAATGCAATTTGAATTCCAATCAAGGAAACTCATATAAAAGTCTGCAGGGTTCAGCCCTTGACCCCAAATATGTAGAAAGCAGCTTTTTCTGCATCAGCTCAGCTAGACTGCTCAATGTGATGGGGACATAGCAAAAAAAATTGCAAAAAAAAATTTAAGCAAGTTATGGAGCTTCTACATTCCCTGAGTCTCAAAAAAGAAACAAATGGAGTAGAAGTGTTTGTCTGCTGCCCACAGTACCTGTGTGAAGTCAGAACTATTTAAAAGTACTGACTGGCCCCTTGGCTAAACCACCTCCTTCACCATTTAAGAAGCTTTTATTTAGCAAAGTGCCCATCACACCCCTCCTCCCTCACTAAAATACAAGAAGTATTTTAGTCAAAACAAGGCATGAGGATTTACAGCACTTAAAATCTCCCTTGCTGTAAGAGCTGGAGAACACAAGGCTGCTGCCAATGCCACAGCACCCAGCAAAAACTCAGACCCCCAAGGCTGCTTCCTCTGCAAGGTCAAAGCTTCCAACTTACCAACAGGGAGCTGCCATTCTCCTCTACCTATCAGCATGTTCACTTGCCAAAGCTTCAGGGGTAACACTGTTCTTCTAGTTTATTATTATTCTCCTGGAAGTGTTCCTCCCACAGTAAAACACCTAGGAGTTGACAGGGATCAAACACTGCTTGCTATTAGGGGAAAGAAAAGAGCACTGAAAAGCTTGAAGACAGCTTTTCTGACTACTCATCTCCCTGCATCTAAGAGAAAAGCAGTGACAGTGTAAAAGAGTCTTCTGGTACCAGGCAGCCTGCTCACCCAGCATAGGTTGGTGTGCAAACAAAGGATAAGAAGGATGTAGACTGGATCTTTGACAGTGTTTACTAACAGGCTTGACAGTCATTTGCCTCAATCTTTGAGGAGCTTGCCTTTACTGATGATAAAAAGTGTGCAGACAGCAAGGATAATTATTTTTGATATGGATGGCACGTGCCACATCTCTACAGAAATAAAGATACCCACACTTTGCTAGAATAAACTGTAAACAGCCAAAAATGTTTAGCCTAGTACAGCAAGCACTGGCCAAATTTATCCTCATGAATCAAAGAGCCAGCACTGCATTTCTACAGGAATAAGAGCAGATGAAGGACTTTCTGTACCCTTTTGAAAGGCAGGAAAAGGACACAGCTGCCACCAGCAGTTGGGCCCAAGTGCTCAAGGGCACCAATAGCTGTGCTGAATTGCAAGAGCTTCCATATAAGAAGCACCAATTTGAATGGAAAAGCCTGATTATGCCACTCCACTTGGTAAGCCAAAGTACAGAGCTGGACAGGGTCAGAGCAATGGAAAAAGGGGTAAGAGAACATGAGCTCTAAGAAGACAGATTTTCTTGCTTCCCAGTGTTTGGCAGATATGTAGAAGGCTTCTGGCAGTTTACAGAACTGTAAAAACCAGTACTAACATCTACAAGTACAAGGTACCTGGCACACAGCCATCTCAGGCAGTTTTACAATTCAAAGTTCTTAAATTATTCATCCACCACCACTTGGGCTTACTGAATGACACCGCAGTTACAATGCACTGAATTAGACCAGAGGTGAGGATTGTGCCATAAAGGGAAAATAAAGTCCAAAAGTGTTTACTCTAAGAATTTTTAAACACCTGCATAGATAGCAGAAATAAAGTTATTCTTTCTCCCTGCCAGCCTGTTTTTCACAGCAGTGCCCTCACCTCTTCCTCCCTTAGGCAGGAGCTGAACAAACCAGGTCTGAAAGTCAGCTCACAGCTATGAACATTCCTCTGCACAGAAGAATTGGTCTTAAAACAGATTTGACAACAAACCCAGTACTAATATAACAGAAGGGATTGCTGGGCTACTTATTTTGCTTTCATGGTAGAATCTGAAAAGAGCTGCTTAATCAGCTTTCCTAACACTCTGAATAATTAGCAAGTAATCAAAGCCTTGCAAGATTTTTTGGTGGAGTACTGCACAAGCTGTTTTCACATAGCTTTTTCCTAATTATCCTACAAACAGTTTCATGCATAATTGCAGGAATTTAAATACATTTGTTCCCTTGTAGTCTCCAGGTGACTTTTATGCCTAAAGACAGGATTTCTTTGATTTTTTAAAGATTTCTATATTCAAAAAAAGTTTGTAATAACATCACTAGAATAGTAAAAAGAAATAATCACATATACATCTCAGAGCTGTCTTTCCTGGAAACCCTCTCAATACCCAACAGCAATTATGTTCCTAACAGTCCTGTCTTCCTTAACAGAGATACAGAGGTGAGAGGACTGAACAGCTATCTATTGATACATTTTGTCCTGGTTTGTTTCAGCTGAGTTTGCTTCCTTTTGTCATGGAAGTCTTTCAGACAATATTTTGCCCAAGAACCACGTACTGGAGAGGACTGCTACAGTTTTCAGAGAAGCTGGCAAGCCTGAGCTCAGCTGATCCAGAGAAAGCAAACAAATCAAACTTGCACACGACCAACACAACACCAGGGTTCTGCAAGCAGCTCATCACTCCTGCAATTAATGCACAACAGATGCCTAAATACTGCTGGACATGTTCTGCATTTTCACTCTTTTGGGAGTGCTTTGGTTCTCCAACTGAAAGTCAATAATACAGCAGTGCTAGGAGCCTGTGCTGTGAGAACAGAGCTGAAATAGCAGGGAAATGGACTCTAAATTAATTTACAATCCATTTCCAAAGACTAGCCTGATACTAATATACCTTCAAGGCAGGTAATCAGCTTCATGCTTGCTCCTTCAGTGACTAGGGACATGTCATACTGAAGTGCAACACTGGGATGGCAACTACCTGAAGTACCAAGTTACTCAAACCTCCTCAAGGTGTTTTTTAGGAAAGGAACTGCTTTGCAGTTAAAGCAGTACACATAATCAAGAATCCAAACACATTTATGTTATCACTAACCTGGAGTACATCACAGAAACCTCTCTGGGTTCCAATTTCAACAGATAATGCTTTGTTTCCTCTAAAAGTTTACAGAGCCCATGGCCTAACATCTTAAACCTTATGTAATCAAGGCACTGAACACAGCACTGCTAAAAGCCTCTCATCTCCCGTAAAATGACTATCCTTAAGTCAGCTTGACTTTTGAGATCCAAAAGGAAAGTTCATGCAGCTGCACTCAGCACTTACTATATAATTGATGTACTTAGAGCTTCTAAATAGGACTTGCAAGTTTTCGAAGTGATTGCAGAAGAGAAATACTGTAATCAAAGTCCTTGTCCCTCCAAAGCCTCATGAAATTGTACTAAATGCTTGCTATTATTGGAGAATGTTCTTGGTGAAGCTAAGGGCAGCTGCACTGATTCTGGAGGTCTTGGAATGGAAGATCAGGGATCAGCCTGCTCAAATACACAGCTGACACAAGGTCAGTTTGAAAGTGCATTCAACAGGCTTAGAGCTGGCCTCTGTGTCATTACTTTATTAAACTAGTTAGGATGTGCTCTACCAGTAATAAATTTCATTAGTTTTCAATCAACTTGAAGTACTTCTGATAAGAGCAGGCACTTTAAAACTAATAGCCAACCCTGTGTTCATTATAAGGGCACTGACACACCATGAAAATGTTTCCCTCCTGTGAGCCCCAACAGACTCCTTCCCTAATAAAAAGGAGTACAAGATCATGAACAAGTGCTAACTGCATCCATCCCTCCCCCACTTGCACAGTGAGCTGTTGGTGCTGCTATAGTATAACATCAGCATACAGATGATATTCTGTATCTTCTTCTATAATGATGGACAGTGATGACTTTTTCTATGCATCTGTTGAAAACTTCACACCACAAGGTTTGGTCATTAATCCAGGTACCTGAGACAAAGAAATGCTAAAAAGATTTATTTTAGCTAAGAGTATACCCTGACATTCATTTGAACCCAAGTCTATGAAACACATGAGGAAGAATGGATAAGTGCAGGTCTTCTTCCTATAATACAGGTCAGCATGGAAAAAATATACCACTTACTCTTTGGTCAGAAGTGGGCAGGATTTGAGTAGAAAGCGAGCCAAAGCAGAGTCCTGGTAAATGAGTTCAGGAGGGGCAGTGGGGCTTTTTAAATTCAAGCAGCGAACGATAACATACAGAACAGCAGCAACTGCAGCTAGCTTCACCCCATCAAACACTGCTGGCAGCTCAGAGGTTTCCAGTATTGTACTCATTTTCAGCCTGCAGATAAAAAACAACATTACAGCTTCTAGAAATATAGTGTTGGATATGAATATCAACTGCCATGTTAAATATACAAGTAGATTTGTCAGTCAACACTGCCAGGAAATCTTAGCATACCAACATTTGAGTTGGAAGAAAATTTAGTTAGTTCTGTTCTAAACACCCAGACCAACAGAAGGAAAACTGGATGATCAGCTGTGAAGGAGATTTATTCCTAATCAGTGCTGCCCTAGAACTGCAGCAGTGTCTCAGGTATCAGCAGCCAGTCAATACATGCAGGATCTTGGCCAAGACTACCCAGGTCAAACAGAAGCTGGGTGAAAAGACAGGCTATAAAGGCACCTTGGCAGCTTTGGACATGTGTTCCTTCACAGGTGTGCAAGCCAGACTTGAAAAGGAGCACCTGAAAGAACTACTGTGTCAGCTCCTCAGCCTGAGTCTTGCAGTTCCATGAGAACACTGGTACTAAATCCTGCCTGCACTTAAGATGGCCACTTTATGTACTGGCATTTTCAGCATTTCTTTTTATTCACTGCAATTCTGCAGCTGAAGGACTAGATGAATATCTAGTCTTTCAAGGGCTTCAGAGTAAAGGAACAGAAGCAAAGTAGTATAAAAAATGTATCCTTTCAGCTTGAAATAAAATTCTTAAACTGATCCAGCTTATTTTGAATACACAGTGTAAACAGCTGGCTGCATTTACTGTTGAAAAGACAGGTTTTTCCCTGGGTCTTTCCTAAGTAACATGGGTAACCCAAGTAAGATAAGTGACAAGCCAAGTCTTACCAATTTCAATTTTCTTCAAGCTAGAAAAAACTGCCAGTCCTCAGCAGACTTGTCACCAATCCACGTGCTGCCTGAGCTACCCTGTGGGGGGAAAGCAAATCGATTATTACTGATCAAGCTACATTTCTCAGCTGGAAAGGATGAACACAAATTTATACAAAGGTCCCATCACAGACGTGGCAAGCTATTTGTGGAGTCAGCCATAACCAACTCTGATCCATCTGCACCTGAAATCCATTGCCAGTGGACAGACTCCAGACTAGCTCACTTGCCTACAGTGTTAACTCATCTGCAGTGTGCAAATGCAACTTCATGAGCAGAGAGACTTCATATCTGCAAGACAGTGAGACATTGTACTCAGAAAAGCTACCCAAATCTCTTCCTATTTAAAGCACTAGGATTAGCAGGATACTCTTCTCAACTTTGCAATATCTACAATGTTACTGAAGTGTGAAGCCAGGCTGAAAGAAGTTTCTGCTACTTTTATTCAGGCTTAGCAAAGCAGCTCACTCCTACAGATGGAAGCTTGTAAACAGTCTCTGCTTGTTCCCACACTTGCTTTTTAAGATGTTACAATATATCACACACTTCAACACGGTGGGAGCCACAGGAGGCTCAGACACAGACACCTAATTAACGCCAGTGCACATGCAAGGAGGCTTGTTACAAGAATTTGATGATGCCAATAAAAGAGAAAGCTTTCAGCCTGTGCCCATACAAGTGTAAGCAATACTTGCCATTAGAACTGCCTTCCCACAGGCACAACAAATCGATGGGGACTCAGAGCTTCCAGGAAAAGCTCCAGAACTGCCTGCTCTCTACCACAGCTGCTGCTTCCAAATGGAAAAACACTACTAGGACAGACCATACCAAAGCCTAACTCTCCTTTATAGCAGGAGTAAAGAACCTCAGAAGTACTTTCTGTACTTAGTGCAGCTACATCAAAACCCCTTGGAAGAAAACACATGTGACATCAGCTATTGACTAAACAGCATGCTGGAAAGCTTCAAGTTTCTGCCACCACAACCACCTGCACAGCAAAACAGATTGAGGGAAGCAGAGACACTTACTCTTGGACAACTGTTCAGCTTTTCTTTTCCACTTCTGAGCAGCACAGCAGAAGTGAGAAGATGGGCCACAAAAAGCCTTCTATTCTTCTGCTCAGAAGATTGCATGGGCATCACGAGAGGAGTTCCAGTACAATGTTTAGCTGCAAGATGCTATCTCACATCTCTGCTTGGTAATATTTCACCAGCACTACCATCAGTTCTGTAGGAGACAACAGGCAAACTACAGCAATGGCTTCACCGGGGAAGGTGCAACTGGCTGAAGAGCAGACCAGGTTCCTGAACTCAAGGACAATCAGATGCCCAAGCAAATCTCCCTCGTACCAAACTCCCAGAAGTTCTGTTGACATCTTCCTATCATTGTTTTATTCAGAAAATTAATAGGCACTAATATCTGAGACCATCCTGACACCTGGATTTTAAGCTAGTTTGCTGTTTACAACCTTCACCTTAGTGAGTTTTTAAAAATAAAACTGAGCACAATTAGTCATTAGGATTTTGTACTAGTGACTCAGTCTAATTAATCCAACTAAACCATATCTTCCTGAGAATGTTCTCTCCCATATAATCTTCAGATTACAAGCACACCACATCTTTTCTGATACTTTTATATCTCATGTTAGCCTGTCACTCCCTTAAAACAGCATACAAGCTTGCCATTAGTTTCAGAAAAATCAGCTGTTGGTAGGCAGGATTATGTTTGACACTTATGAACTAGTATTTTCCATTTTAGACAGTCTAAAGCACACATTCACAGAACTTACGCCACAAACATGTGCCAGAGGTTTATGTATTTGTCAAAATCTTTACCCAAAAGCTCAGATCAGCCTGTAGATGTAACACAAAGCTGGCACTGCTTCAATTGCACAGCTTTCTGCAGTGATCATTTAAGCAGTGGATGCAGCCCATGAAGACTCCATGCTCTGTGGATTCAGCTGTGTCACTTGAGGCACTTGCTCTAAAGCCTGGCATTTCTGAAGACCTAAACACACCTGTCTCAGCCAGGGCAGATGTGCAAGGGCTGAGTCAAACTCTAAAATTTTAAGGGTTTAGCTTACTAAAATGGATTTGAGCTTTGCCTCTAATCACCTAGGACAAATGTCTCCCTCTGTAACTAGCTGGGATGAGGTCACCTTGCTTCTGTTTTGTTAAACCCTTTTTACATTGACCCAATAAATTTGTCTGTTTAAACAAAAAAGATAGATAACCACAGAGTTGAGCCAGACAAATTTTAATCTAGAATCTCCTCTAACTGGGTCAGCATTAATCTAAATGGACAAATATTTGGCTTTTTCCATATACAAAACATTGAATTCACTGCTGGCAGGCTAGGCAAAATTACCAAAAAGCACACCACTGGAAGCAATCTAGCCTGTCCATCCATCAAAGCACTTGAAATTAAGGAACCCAAGGAAGTTGAAGCTCTTGGCCCCAAGCATGTTATTATGAAGCATCTTAATGGCACAATTTTGTTTTTTAAAACACTTACAGGCATGACAGCCCCGAAGACCTGCAGGCCTCTCAAGCAATGTTGTTAAATCCCAATTTTAACTGAGGGATAACTTTAAAATTAATCACTGGACAGTGAGGGCTGGATTTGTGATCTTTTCATTTGCCCTTTCATCACAAAAAGCTGAAAACCATGTTACAGGAAACATTTCAGCATTACTGTTAGCAGAGTGCACTTCATCTGTACAAGTATAACGAGAAAAAAATCCCAAGTCTCACTCTTTACAGAAAGAAACAGACACAAGTACAACAAAAGCCAGAAGAGCTACAGCAAATTCTTTATGTAGCCTTTCAAAACACTGAGTTTTTGGGAAATCCATCATCAAAATATTTACTTGTTCAATAAGTGAATTCATAACTATCAACAAATCCAAGACCAGTACACATTTCAGTTTCAGGTTTCCTGTGGAGAGGAAGCTTCCAGAGACACAAGCCACTGTGACTCAACAGGGCACACACAGGATTTGGTAGCTACCAAGCTTTACAGCTCCTCCACCCACGAAAGCAGAGTCTGACTCTTCATACTGGAAAGGCAACACTAAAAAAGCAAAGATATTAAAGGGAGCCATTCCCACAGGATCCTCCCTCCTTTTAACAAGCCATTGAAAGCCTGGCAGACTCATTTATTTCACTGAGGCATTAGAAATGCTTTGGGCTAATGCAAGGATGAAGCTGTATGGAACACAAAGAGCAAAGGGGCTGCACTAACGAGATATGCTACTCTCCATTACGTGGCCTGAAGAATCTTGAAGGAATGCCATTTCCAGGAAGGGCAGCTCGGTACAAAAGCCTCATGGATGCCTCCCCACCCCTCAGCATTCTGGCTGACTGATGCTCTCAGAGCTCAGCTGGACACCACAACACTGGAAATGTGCCTGGCCAACAGTGAGTCTTTAACAATTCACTTTCCTATTCAGTTACAGCTGACCAAGCAGAGTAACACTCTTACCCACTCAGAAGAGCCAAAGAGGCCATTTCTGACAGATTTATGCAGGCAGACATTGTTAACTAACATATCAGACACTTCTCAGACTGGTTTCATATATTTTAGTGTCTGTTTGGGAATAAAACCCTAAAAACAAGTATATCAGACAAGAGGAAAGCAAACCCACCCTACTTAAGAGTTGTGCCTAGGCAGACTGGGATCAGAAATAAGGTGGGGTTCTTTCCCAACTTTTTAAGGAGGAAGGCTGAAGTTAGTTCTTTACGGAATGTTTCCAGGAAATTAACATCTTTAACATCAGCCAAAGCTAATGACCTTTCTGAAAGATACACTGCAAAACCAGAAGGTACAGGCTTGTCACTACCAGGTAAGATATTTAGAACCACATTATAGGGAAAGGGACTCCATTAAGGAAAGGGTAAAAAGTAGAGCCCTGCATAGTTTTTTAAACAAAGACAAGTTCCATGCCAGCATATTACTCAAATGTCACTCCAGGAAGTACACAAAGTGTCACACGGCTGAGCTTTCAGCAGTTTAAATGCAGGGGATGATGTTTAGAGACCATCCACATGAAGATGAAAACACTTGAGAAAGGCTCTGAAGCATGTGTCCTGATGGGAAAGGCTGCCAGACTAAGCACTGGAGGACAAGCTACACAAGTACAGAACCTGTGTAAGAGGACTCATGAGGAAAGCCTCAACTTTTTTGCACAGTTCCATATCCCTTTATCCAGCAGCTCTATAAAAAGTGCCTTTAGATTTAACACTTTGCCATGAAAACAAACTGCTTTGTTCCCTGAAAATTACACAGGCACATAGGGCCACACCAATACTATGCCTCATGAGCTTATGCACAAAAACCAAGTCATGACACCACTTATCTTGAGACTGGCATCTACCCAGCCCAAGCTCACGCAGTGCAGAACCTCCCATTACCTTCAGTGTGGCTCAGAGAACACGTCAGAAGCAAATGCTGAGATCTTGACGCATCACTCAGTACTTCTGGCCATTTAAAAGAGCCAGCTAAGTCTCAGACCTCAGAGGGTATAATTAAGAATTAGCTGAGCACTTAAGGCACTTTAGGGTTAGATGTGGCCATGAGAGATAAAGTGCAGTCCTCAGGAGTTTGGCAAAGCTCACCACAGGCTTGTTGTCCAATATGTGACAGATTTTATCTCCAAAATAAAGAGGGCACACTGACATGCCCCATCATAAGGATGTTTAAAGAACACTATTTGGACAGCCTTTTGAAGTCCTCAGTGCAAATCCCTCCCTGGGCCAGGGCCATACCCAGGTCAGGAGTTGGCTGGTTGGCAAGTACGGAAACCAACAAGTATTGTTTACATCCTGCTCTGAAAAAAATTCTTGGCTGGTGCCTTCATTGGAACTTGACCTTTTCATCAGTTACAAACTTGGCTCACACTAAATTCAGAGGTACTGTGAGGTTACAGGGATAAAGTTCATAGCACAAGGAACCATCAGCACAGTCAGAAAGACAAGTGCCTTGAACTAGAGCTTTTTACCTTGCCCTTGAGGAGTTCTACAACTTCAGAGCAGAAATCGAGCATCTCAGAGGGCTGGGTGTACAGCCCAAGGCAGGTTGCTTAAAAACGCACCCAAGAATAGATCTGTAGCCAAGAGGGCCAAAGGCTCTCCAGCACTCTCACTTCTCCAAGAATGTTAATTTGCAGTCAAATAAGCCTTGATATTCACTTCCTCCTAACTACAGGAACTGCCTTTGTTTCCCCACAATATCATCTTAACTAATCAGAAATAGGTCTATTTCAGGACTGGCAGCTTTTATACATTAGTTAAGGTTGCTATGTAGAGTCCTTGTTACATCACCTTATCCTGATTCCTGTTTGTGTCAAATGGATTGAAAACCTCTGCATTAGCTTTTATTGCACACACCTCATGAACATGATTAAACCAAGACAGGAGCAGACGCTGACTTCACAGAAATCAATTAATTGCAGTAGTCAAATAATTATGTTTGCTCAAATAACATGAGCCTTTCCTTTAAGATAAGGTGCAGAGACTTGGGACTGTCTCTCTAACCACTACTTTACGTAACTATAGGTCCTTGAAGAGGTCAAGATAACTTCTAGGTACAGAGAGAAATGTTGGGTAACACCTTTGCAGAGTCTTACAGCATTAGCAGATGTCCCTTGCCTACCACATAACTGTGCCAGGGAGCAGCATTAAGCTCCAGGGAAGAAATGGATTAAACAGACTGTAGAGAACCCAACAAACCATGCTCAGTAGTTGAGGGAATGCTGCTGGAATCAAGCCACAGACAGCTAAGTGAGCTAATAAAAACTGCATTATAGACCAACTCTCCTCAAGGAAGTCTGCTCTATTCCTTCATTATATTTTGAAGCATCACATTGTTAAAGCCTCATTTATCCTCTGACTGCAACTCCTCCATTCCCACACTGCCACAGGGCTCAGCTGAACATACTGGAGGAATAGCTCAAAGTCCAAACACATCACAGCTGTTTGCTCAGCCAGAGGACTGAGTAAGTGGGGAACATGCTCCACACACAGCAGAGAAAGCCCACCTACAACAAAGCACAACACAGGTAAGAGAACTTTATTTGAGAACAGTCCAGTACAAGCAGCCCGTAAACAAAATACTGAACAGGATGAAAAGCTGAGGTGCTGTTTCACTGAGGTTTTAAACACCTTGCTTAATTTGTTCCCCTGAAGAGCAGCTCCTCTCCACAGGGGAGCAGGAGATTTGCAGAGTCATTCTCTCACAGCCTGTCCATGAGAGATAGAAGGCTGGCACTAGAGGAGTAACGTAATTCACACAAGTAACATTGAAGCAAAAACGCTTCAGGACAGAAGAACTACACACAAAAAGACAGGGGCTGACCAACACACAGCTACCACCGCTGCTGAATACTCAGGTTCTCCCAGACTGCAACTAAAAGAGAGGTTTTGGAGCACTACAGCAGTCACCAGCAATTCAATGTGCACAGAGCTACATTGCCCTCTCTCCTGCTGAATCAGAGTGACAGGTTAGGGGTATACAGGCCCGTGTTTTAGGACATTTTGTCCTTACCTTTTACAAGGAGGTTCACTGTAAATTACTGTGCATGTGCTTATTTCACTTAGTACAACCCTTCATATTCACATATGCCCAACCAACACTTCACAGAACTGGGTGTTCCAGATAAGGGAACCAGGCTTCAATCTCCTCTGCACAAGCTTTTTGGAACCTGCAGCTCTATACAAAAGCATCTTTGAGGATGCTTTGAGGTAAGTTTAGAAGCAGGACAAGCTACTCTCAGCAGCAGTCAGTCACTTGTCCCTTCCTATGAGGAGCCTGTACTATACTTTTTGAGTACTTGATGCCCTGAATAGGGCTGTAGCTCAGTTACCTGCAAATAAGACATGAGACATCTCAGAAAAGTTCGGTGTTTCCAGGAGCTCAACCCATATGAGCAGAGGAAGCTGTCAAGGTAATTTGTTTTAGTCAGACTGAACCCATAATAAGAAGGAATGAAAACATTACTCAACAACAGAGAGAGTAATAGGCAACTGCACTGGTTGGTCAGTCTAGAGATACAGATAAAAATCTGCTCTCTGCCAAGCCTGGCACTGCTTTCCACTGCCATTACCTCTAAGAACTCAATGACGTTTCAAGCACCTGGTTTGTACTGAACTGCTTTGCAAAGCATTTTCAATTACTGCTGCCTGATACTGGCAGAGTAAGGCTGGCAGTCAGAGACAATCTTTATTATTAAGTCAGCTGAGGGAGCTGAAGGAAAGATAAGCCCTTGGGTGTAGAAGCCTTGCTAGAGCCAGAAAGGGCTAAGACAGCTGCCCCACAGGGCACCATCCCAGCCACCCATGTATGCTGGGCAAGTGGGACTTTCCTTCTCCACAAAAAGGACAGTGTGGCCTTGCACACTGAAATTAAAATCAATTGAAATTCAATCAATCAGCTGAGTTTGATCAAATGTTTAACTGCATGTAAGCTCAAACTTTACGAGATATATAGGCAGAAGAAGGGTAAATACCTGCACAGAAGATCAACTGAACTATAGCACATTAAGAGCAGCAATTCAGAGCTGTAAAACATCATGAAACACAATCTTCCAGAGAAACTCAGAAGTGTACATGAAGACTCCAAGTACTAACCAAGCATGATTGTTTAGGCTTTTGCTGAAAAGCCCAAGTGACCAGTTTCAGGCTGGTCTTGGCACCTTTCAGTAAGAATTACAAGCAGCCAAGGCCAAGACTTACACTCCTACCAGAAAAATGCTGTTCTTGGTTAGCTTAATCCAAGTTCTGGTACAGAGCTGGCACTGTGAAAGCCTGGATGAAGAGGCAAGAGATATGGATGAAGAAAGGTAACAGGACACTGTAAATCCAGTAGCACACAGGCATTTCATTGCTCCAAAGCAACCATTTCCTATCCTACATCAAATCCCATCTGGAGTATAGCTGGAACTTAGAAAACATCTTCATGTGCTTGTGTCAAGGTCAAACAGTGTTATTTTGCCACCATTCCTTCCCAATACAACTCTTTCAATGTGTTAATCTCTAGGTTTTCACATGATAGGTTTAATAAAGCAGCTTTATGAAACACTAAGAGTTTAAGCTGCTATTCACTCTCTGAATAGAGAAATACAGCTTTTAAAGGAAGAGAAGAACATGTTAATTTTTAAGTTTCTTCAGAAACAGTTCTGCAAGATAGAACATTTTATCCACAACCTCCACATCTCTTCCACACCTAAAAAAAGACAGTCTGGCACAATCTTAGGTCAGCCTCATCTTTTGTGCAACTAATTCACTCAGTAACACAGAGGACCTGCCATGCAAAAGCACTATTTTTAAGATTAAGACAGGAGAACGGAAGAACTTAAACATTAGCTTTTATTTCTCTTTTCATATCCTTCCTGTTCTTACTCTTGACTTTAAGACCAAAATAAGTGATGTCTAGAATAAGGAGAATGGCTGAATGTTCACTGATCTACGAAGAGGCAAGGGAAGCTATTGAAACTTGTCTTGTGATATGAGAACGAAGCAAGCACCTCAGAGAGACAGTGACTCATGAAAGATAAGACAGCAACCCAAGACAAAACTCCCTGCACAGGAAAGACACATTATCAAAGAAAGTCTAAAAACAAGATATCACAAATACAAACAACTGAACTGAGTGCTCTATGGACACCACATCAGCAGGGACTACAACACACCAACCTGAGCAATATTATGAACATGGCTGAGCATGATAACAATTGATAAATGAGGCATGGAAGATGAACACACTGTACCAGTTAGCTGACTAACAAGCCAGGAACATTTGTTACAGAAGGACACACCAGTGCTGTGAAAGCCAATAAGCAATCTAAGAGGCTGACAGGAATCTTTATACTTGCCAGACCAGTGACAATTGTTCATCAACAATAAGAGGAAGCTGCTACAAATTCTCTGAGGGAACCTACATGAGACTGAAAGTACAGAATGCAATCCTTCCAGCTATAACTGCATGGATAAAGCTGCTCCTGACATACCTCTGCAATCAAGTTAGCATCAGGTGAGACACCTCAGCAGCTGTAACTCATCAGTTGTGATAGACACATCGACACTTCCTGCACTGGAGGAGATGCACAAGTTACACCTGAAGGTGCAGGATGGGGCAGAGTCCATCACACAGGGAACAAAAAAACAACAGACAACAAAAGGGAGCCTGAAGCTGATGCAAGATGCTCGTAGCAGGGTCGGGACCTTGGAGCGGGAGAACCAGAGAAGAGCCTGGTTCATCGGGAGCAGTGTGGCCTGGCAGGGGCACGATGCCCCGGCTCTCATTCACACAGGACCATTCTCCGCTCCACACCCAGCTCCGATCGCATCCCGCCCCTCCCTGCAAGCCCCGGGATCGCTGCTCCCAGCGCAGCCCCTGCCCCGCACAGCCCCGCGCCCCAGGCAGCCACGGGGGAAGCTGTCACCGCACCGCCACCCCCAGAGCTTCCAGCGTCGGAGAGAACCGCGAGGGGCCCGGACCCCGACCGCCACAGCCCCACCGAGGAGCAACCCCATCGCATCCCGGGCAACGAGCACGCGGGGCCGAGCGTGCACACAGCGCAAGGCTGGGCAGGGACCGACCCGGCCGCGGGGCAGCCCCCCAGGCGTGCCGACAGGAACGGGAAGGAGGTTCAGCCGTGCCCCAAGCCCTGCGGGAGGGCGCTACCGGGCGCCTCCTCCTCACCTGCAGCCCCGGCCGGGCACGAAGGCCCAGCCAGCTCCCGCCGCCGCTCCCGGCCGTCTGCCCCGGGCCCGCCGCCCGCGGCCCTATACCGGCCGCCCTCGCTCTCCCATTGGCCACCGCCGCGCCGCTTCCGCCCAGGTCCGCACGCCGATTGGTCAAAAGGCGAGCTGGGCGCGGGCACTCCATCACTGACGCGCGGGTGCCGTTGGCTAGAGGAGAGCGGGGGGCGGTACACCGCGGGTCCAATGGCTCGGGCACCTGTCAGTCAGGCGGAGGACGGTGATTGGCGGCGGCGGCGGCGGGCTGGGGGCGGGGCTATGGGCAGCGCCGGTGCCGCCGGTGCCGCGGCCATGACGGAGCGGGGCCTGAGGATACGGTGGGCTGTGAGGGGTGGGGGCAGCCGTCGGCTCAGCCTCAGCTGTATTTTTAGTATACCGCCGCTTCTTGCCGCCACAGTCACCGCCCATGGCGCGGGGGATGCAGCCTGGGGAGCGGCTCCAGCTGCAGGACACGGTTGCTCCTCAGTGATACGGAGCTCGGTGGCCGTGAGGACCAAAGATCCCTCCAGACTGCCGATAAACTGTGTCGTGTACCTGCTGCTGGTTACATAATACTGCGTCTTTTACAAACAGTACTTTCGAGCCTTAGGAATGGTGGCTGGGCCCTCAGCACTCGATTTGTTTATCGTGAGCCCAGCTCTGGGTGGCGAACGCTGGGAAGCAGCCTTGGGCTGTGCTGGCAATGGTGAAGGCTCTGCTCTGGTCCCCCAGAGCAGCCTTGGGCTGTGCTGGCAGTGGTGAAGGCTCTGCCCTGGTCCCCCAGAGCAGCCTTGGGCTGTGCTGGCAGTGGTGAAGGCTCTGCTCTGGTCCCTCAGAGCAGCCTTGGGCTGTGCTGGCAGTGGTGAAGGCTCTGCCCTGGTCCGTCAGAGCAACCTTGGGCTGTGCTGGCAATAGTGAAGGGTCTGCCCTGGTCCCCCAGAGCAGCCTTGGGCTGTGCTGGCAGTGGTGAAGGCTCTGCTCTGGTCCCTCAGAGTGCTCAGCACTGTCCCACCGAGTGGGGTGTATGATGGGGACACCAAAATCCACTCTGAGGTAGATGGACCCTGCCCCATCTGAATGGCGCTGCAAGGAAAATAAATTATAAGATAAAAAACTGTCCCTGATGTGATGTTTATAAACCTGCTTTTTTTGTGTTCTTCCAAAAGAGCCCTGTGTTACGTTGTTGGTAACATCAACTGTTCTGTGTTAATGGTTGCTTTATATAACTGGATGGAAAAATCCTTCCTCTCATTTCAGATATTTTAAATGTTTCCTCTGTTTACCGGGTGTTGGAGCTTCCTACGTGGAGAAAGCTCTCAAGGAGCAAGTCACATTTTCCAGGGCGCTGTGTACGTGGAGGGATGAGTAACTGCTGTAGCCTGAGTCACAGGGAAGGAGGGAGCTCTGGGTAAGGGCAGAGAGGGAAATTCTGGAATGAAGGTGGCAGAACAAACAGCATCCTCCTCTCTCCACACTTGCTACAGGTGTGATCCCACACCACTCAGTCAAACAGAGTTGTATTCCTTATCTTTTAATTAACCTTGTGAAAATACCCAGGGTTTATGGTTGCTAAATTTGTTAGTGGCTCAGCTGGGCTGAGGTTTGGTGTGTCTCAAGGCAGCTATGCTTGTGATCAAGTTAACAGATAGGCTCAGCAGATAAACATCCGGTATCAGACTCAACTTTAGGTATTTGAGGAATGTGTTTGAGTTTGATTGCAGAAAATTGCAGTCCAATTGATTCCAGGTGTACCTTAGCTCTTTCACCATCTGATCCAGGCAGGAAAAAACAGATCCGGGCAGGAAAACACGTCTCAAACCCGAGCTGAGCCTCCAGGCAAGGCTTTTATTTTAAGTCCTCGAGACTGTTGGAGATTTCTCTGACCTGAGAGAAGCTCAGCTGTTAGAAGAGAGCATTGTTATGGACCTGTCACAAAACCAAGCAAACCAAACTTGCTGCTCACTTCTTGCTGAGGAGAGGTGAACACTGAAGAGGTGGCAGCATAAATTCACAAGTGGCTGTGGCAGTGGGAGCCAGAATCCTGAGCTGTGTTCCCAAGGAGGGAAGTGATAGAAAAGATGCTGTGTCTCCAGAAAGGGAGGGAAGAACCAGTGCAGGTCGTTGGTGTCTTACTCTGGGCAGTGTTGAGGGGTTCCAGCTGCACCTTGTAGCGTGGGAGCAGGGATGTCTGGGAGGAAGCAAGCACATTTTGGGAATGCAAATCTGACTTTGGGCAGTTAAAACAGCTGGTGAGCTGTGGCTTGTGAAGGAAGCTGTTTGTAGGGAGTGTGTGGGGAGTTGCTGTGGCTGATGTGCTGGTGGGCTCTGCAGGGCTGGCGCTGCAGCAGCCCTGGGTGCCTGTGCTGTGGCTGGAGCACTCTGGCCCAGAGCCAGGGGCAAGGCTGTGCCACTCACAGTGAACAGCTCATACCCAGAAAATGCCTTCTGAGCCTCAGCCATCCCCAAAGGAATAGCGCTGGAAAGAGCTGAGCTTCATTTCCAGCCTTCTAGGGAGGGATTTAGCTGCTTCAGCCCAGCGCCTGCTGGTATTGCTGAGAGGTGGGGTGGGAGTGTCCAGGAACACCCTCATGCTTTGGAGACAGGAGGATCCCTCTCTGAGCTGTGTGGCAAAAATGGACAATTGTACATGCTGGAAACTGCAAGCACTGGAAGAATGCAGCTTTGCCTTGTGCTTTGGACAGGCAATTACCTCTGTACAGAGAGGCCAAAAAAAGACTAATGAAAATCCCACCTTTTTAAATGCAGCAACTGGAAAGGTACCAGGCACAGAGACCTCCACGTGCTGCTGAGCCAGCCCGAGACACCCTCGTGCAACACTGTGGTGACAATCACCTTTTGTTCTTCGCATCCCTCTCTCTTTTGGCTGTTGCTGCCACAACTCTGAACTGTTTTTCTGCTTCATTTCCCCTAGCCCAGCTTTTCTCCTGCTCAGCAAACATGCTGTGCACTGAAGGACTCCTGCGGACTTTGCACCCCTGAGGAAACCTTTTTGCCAGAGGAAACATCAGGGTGTTCATCTATGGCAGTGTGTAGCAGGAGCAAAAAGGAAAACACCTCTTAGGCAGGGTTTGATTGCCAGCTGAAAATAAGCAAAGTGCCTGTCAGTGACATGTGAGCACAAAAAAAGCTTTGCAGATGGAAATAAAGGCAATGCTTTTTCCTCTTCTCCTTCTCTGCCTTCCCTGCAGTGCCAGTGAGGCTTTGGCTTGTGGGCTGCAGAGCCATGCTGTTCCTGAGCCTGTTGGATCTGGAGGCACAGTGCTCTTTGGACCTTTACATATTTTCTGAAAATGGTGTCTAAAAGAGTAATGGGCACTTTGCAGAGCTCTAAATAGACCAGCCTCTGTCCTGAGGAGCTGGCAATGTACAGAGGCAAGTGCCAGGGATGGGAGAACGGCTGCATCATACAAACCAGCTGGGGAGGTGGCACGTGGCCCACCTGATCTGTATTTTTCCATCACATTCTCATTCAGCTGCTCCTTGCCAACTTCCAGCTCTGTCACACTCCTCAAAAGCTTCTACTCTGGGTTTCTTTAGCATGCTATTTATTTCCTAATTATAGAACTGAAGTGACTGACCTCAGCCCTTCTGGGTACTGCTGTCCACCTTTTTGTCCCCTCTAGACTGTAGACTCTGGTCTCCTCTAATGCCTGAAAGCCATTGCTAGAGACTTTATGACTCATTTTTTTTGTTTTTCTCCCAAACCCCAGAGGGCTCAGACTGCTTGTACAGACAGCATCACAGATCATTTCAGAGCAGATGGGCTATTGCATTCCCAAATTCTTTAGGCCAAAAGAGAAATGCCACTGAGCTGAGCACTTAACCAGGCTGTGTTCTGCTGCTTCTGTCCACAATTTCCGAGCAGCCAGCTCACTGCTTTTACCCCACATCCAGCCACAGCTGCTGCCCAGAGGAAGAGGTTTTGAAAATCACTCCCTGGCATCAGCACTGCTTCTGCTCCTGCTTTTGGTTGCTCCATGGCACTTGAACCCTGCCTGGCTCCACAAACAAACTCAGTGGTCTGGGAGAAGGATTCATCTTGTATCTCCCTGAAAGGAACCTGTCCCACAACACTACTGAATTTTCCAGGGAGTCTGGTTAGGCGAAATTCCTACCTTCAGGATACCTTCTGCACCAAAAGCTGCCAGGCTGAGCAGACTTGTTCTCTGCAACCACCTTTAATGCCACCTCTTGTTCAGTTAGAGCTGTTTCTGCCCCTTTCACACATTTTGAACTTAAGGTACAGCTGCAGGAGCCAGGCAGTGCTTTGGTGTGGCACCTGTCCCTAAAGCCACCTGCAGAAGCAGGGTGGTTTGTACAGGGAAGGTGGCACCAGAGCAGCAGGTGTTTAGCAGGCAGTGAGAGCAGGGAGAGGAGACATCTCTGGAGGAAGTCAGGGTGGATTTAGATAAATGGATGTACTAGAGCCAGAAGGATGTATGAGCTTCTCCTGGAGACTTTCCAAGATGTCTTGCTGAATAAAGGAAACCACTGGTCTTCTGTTTAATCCCAAGTGGTCTGTCTGACATTTGCCACTATTTCCTCAGTGTGTTGCTGAGGTTGGAGTCTGGAAAGGCTGTGATTGTCCCACCTCAGAAAGCTGGCAATGGAGTCTACTAAGACCACAGTCTTATGGGGTTTTTTTCAGTGGCTGCTTGCAAAATGCTTTCTGTGGGAAAGTTTCCATAGAAGTAGTGGTGCCTGAGGAGAATTCAGGGTTGCAATCCTGCAAACTGAAACGCTCAGTGAACTGAACAATGGGATTAGCAGCCCCTTGTAAAAATCCAAATTTTAGTATTGCCTGAGGAATGGGGAAGGGCCTTTTCCTAGAGAGCAATATTCATGGAAATAAACTAAGTGGAGGCGGAAAATTGATTTTGTGCCAAAATAGTGGGAATTGGGATAGATCTGGGAGGAAGGGAGGTAGGGAGAACACAACAGTATTTGGATGATGGTGAGTACAGAAGAAATGGTTACAATTGTGATTTGGGACAATGAGTGATGGTGTTTGGGAGCAGAGAGCCAGAGCTCTGTTTCCTGGAGGTGTAGAAGGAAAGCAAGGGTGAGAGGAAACAGGCTTGATGCTGGTGCAGGGAGGAGGGTTGTGGGTGAGGCTGCTGGGGTCCACGGGAGCCATGGTTTGGTGAGGTGGGTAGGTGAGCAGGAAGCTGCAAAGAGCAGTGGGATGGCTGGGTGAAAGGCCATCTGCCTGATGGCTTCCTGGAGATGCACTGGCAGTCACAGCCAAGCAGTGAAGGTCTGGTACCATGGCCAGGAGTGAGCTGGAGTGACCACCCTTTTCCATGCACAGGTACCTGGAAGGCTGCAGATCAGTGTCCCAAGAAAACAAAGCAGCTGCAGAGCTACTGCACTCCGTTCCTCTGGCTGACCTTACCTGGCTTTGCAGGAGCAGCGCTTGCCTTTGTACCATCTCTGAGTTAATGCATTGCATGGGCTGGAGGAAATAAACAGTGCTGCTGATGCTGTGTAATGACCCCATCTCCAGGCTGACTCCACCGTGGCTCATTGCGGGCTCCACCTTGCAAAACTGATGTCTCAACTTGTGGGAAATGACGTCTGATTTGCCATGTCTCCTCAGAGCAGACCAGCTTTAAGATCCTGACCTCCGGAGTCCCCATGAAATCCATCCTGAGATTTGGCAGTAATGCTGCAGGAGGATTTTGTTATGCAGGAGTTATGCAGGGAGCAGGGCTGGATGTGTGGGGAGTGTAGCAGGATGGGAGGATGCGTGGCTGAGTGATGATGGTGAAGGTCCTTCCTTCCTTCCAGCTCAGGAAAGAGCTACCGCCCTGGCGGAGGCTAGAGGGTGCTGTGCTGCAGGGAATGGGTGTCCTCCTCCTTCCCTGCTCAGAATCCCTTCAGAGCAGGTAGAAATTTGCAGGAAATGCTGCCTCTGAGCTGGAATGAAGATTAAGGTGCTGGCTGGAGTTAGGAACAACCTCCAGGGCTTTTTTTCAGACCAGAATAGTTCATTAGTTCATTATTTAGCACCCAGAAGGTGACATACAGAAAGGAAGGGTGGCTTTTCTCAGATAGGTATAAAAAAAAAGTGGGTAAAAGGAGTGAGAAAATGAAGAACAGCTCAGAATATAAGGAAGCTGGGCGGAATAAAAGCAAAGAATAGGAGGATGAAGAAAGAAAATAAAAGGATAAAGAAAGAAAATAGAAGATAAAGCCAATGCAAAGGATCACATCCACTGCTGTGTCTAATTAAGGGCTTCAGATCTGCTGAATGATGAAAGGGAGATTTACTTGGGAGAAAAATAAAGGAGCACTTCTTGCTTGCGGCAGCTGAGGCTGCAAAGCCGCTGGCTGATGGGGCAGGATCAGCTCCTGTTTACCCAGCTGAGGTGTGGCTAATCCTGAGCACCGCAAAGAGCCGGGCTGAGGAGCGAGAAGAGGCTGGGGGGAGCTGGGAGACAGGGCTGTGTTTGTACAGCAGCTGACAGGCAGCTGCAAGCCCAGGCAAAAACACAACATGCTCCTGAACAAGCAGCTCTGTGAGCCGAGGGCTGGTCCCTGGAAATCCTGCCAGGAACCACAGGCAGCAGGAGCAAACGTGCCTCCTGCGTGGGGCTGCACGTGCTCTGCAAAACACAGCCCTGCTGCTGCCCTGCGGCTGGGGGTCACTGTCCTCACAGCTGGCAGGGCTGCTCTCCTCTCCCTGCCTGCAGCAGGCACGGCAGATGTGCAGGTGTAGCTGGAGCAGGAGGAAGCACAGGTAGATAGGTTCTTATGTTCTCAGGTCTTGCAGAAAACAACCTACCTAAAGGGAGGAGATGCAGGCAGACAACAGAGGAGGAAGATTGCAAATAAGCCCCATTCACAGCTAAAGGGACTGCACATCCCTCTGGGTCGTGGGGAGGTTCTGGGGTTCTTTCAGGTGAGTGGTGTGTGCAGCACAGTGTCAAGAAGCCAGCCCTGCTTACAGAAATGAGCCACATCAGATCTTGGTGCCAATGACCTCCATGCTGTTTTCTACCTCAGTCTTGAGGTGGATTAGCAAGGAATGGAAGAGAGCTTCCTAAACTGAATACAGATTACCACAAAAGCCCCTAATAACTGCTCTGGCCCCACCACACATGCTAAAGGAGGTGCTGGGGCTGCATCTGTAGGTCCCTGAGGGACACCTTAAAGACGTACAAACAAACCTGGCCCAGAGCATGGAGCAAAGGGAATGCTGTGGTAAGCTGCAAAGCCCCGTTAGGAGCTGAGGGCTGTTGAACCCACATGTTTTTACTCTGTGTCTGCCCTGGATGTCTGCAGTAAGAGTCACTGTTTTTTCTGCTGGGGCTCTCGGGGTGACAGCCCATTGCCAGCTGGGGATGTGTAGAGGGACTCAGCACTGGAGCTGCAGCTGCTTAACTCTCTAAGAACACTAGATAGAATAGGTTGGATCTATTATTATTAACTGATCTGTAGGGCAGAACAGGGAGGTGAGAGGGAACAGTGAAATGTGAAAATGCCTGGAGGGGGAGTTGATGGCAGAAGGCAAATGGGTTCACGCTCTAATAAAGGCTCTGTTGGAGGCTGGACAAAGTAGTTGGTGTGATGGGAGATCCCACTGAGAAGGAGGGGTGATTGCAGAGGACATATGGAGTATGACTAATAATGTCTGTTGTAAAAACATGTTGGTATAAACCTCCTGGCAGGGAGGGGGAAACACTTGGGAGTCTTTACAAGGGTCACACAACTAAGTGCTAGGAAAGATCCCTTGGAGGAAATTGTGAAGCAGGTAGAGGAGATGGGTGGATATCCCTGCCCATCAGCCCACTCTTGTTTCTTCTAGGGAGCTCTTCACCACTCCAAACAGTGTGTATGGGAACTGTATGGAGACATCTGTGGATGTGCAGAGCTATCAGCTGGCTCCTTGCCTGGAAGTTGTTGTCGCTGCTGAGAGAGGAGGTAGCACAGCCCCAGGCAGAGTGCTCAGAGAGGACACAGCTGCCTGGCCATCCCGTGGCATCCCCTGCTCCAGCCTCGTGTCCCCTTGGGTGCGTGCTGCCCCTGGGACTGGCTACGTGCGCTTCTCCATGGCGGGGCTGGACACCCTGACCAGAGCCCGGTGGGACCATGGCGATGGCTCTGACAGATGGCTTTCATTGAGGACACATTGCTGGCTTGGAGCTTGTTTTTATTTCCTTTTGAGAGAAAGAGGAGCCATGGGAGAGGAGTAACTGAGTGGCTGAGCCGGCTGTCCTGGACACAGAGCGTGGTGCCAAACGAGCTCTTGCTGCGGTTTCTGCTGCGGCTTCAGAGGCTGCAGCCCAAGGGGTAGGAAGTGGTTGAGAAGGAGCTTCAACTGGTGTGCCAGCAGTGCAGGATCGATCCCAGATGGGAGAGAGACAGAATCATGAGGGGAAGGCTCTAATGGGTCACGAGATGAGTGGGATGTTTGGCTCTTTGCCAGCACAGGAGCTCCTGCAGCAGCTCCAGCGGAACACACTGGTCACTAGGAACTTCCTTCCAGAGCAGAGGTCCTACAGGAGCCAACATCCTGCATCAGTGGTCACCAGCCTCTCCACCTAGGGGCACAAGTGACTCCAGGTGGCCTCCAAGAGCTGCTTTGGCCTGGGGGAACCAAGGGAATAAGGAGCTGCTTTGGAGGTGTGGTCACCCTGGCTTCCCTCACAGGGTCAGGTGTGTGTGTGAGAGAGAGGAAGGTGTGCAGGGACTGATGCTTTCCTGCTACATCAGCCACGGTTGTGGTTACTGAAGTGTGTTTTAGAAGGCCACAAATATGCTTCTCTCCAGGAAGAATAGAATCCTAGAACTGGGGTAGTTCTCCCCTTGCCTGCCAGGTTCTGGGGGATCAGAGCAAGTGGGAGGTATGGAGAGGGTGGGACGGGCAGAGTTCAAACCTTCTCATTATGCTTCGAGATACGGAGATCAAAAGACAACTTTACAAATTAATAAGGCCTCCACCTGGGCAGAGCCTCTCTCGGCATGGATGGGCGGGAGGGGAGCGTGCAGTAATGAGCAAACTGCCTCTTCTCCACCAGCCGGTAGGACTGGTTCTGGGCTCTTGCAAACAAACCCTGTGGTCTAGCTCGTTAGAGTTCATTAGTGTTGTTCCATATTCATGCAGCATTAGCGCCATCAGGCCCGTGTTTAATCACACTGTGAGCTTGCCTTAAGCCCTGCAGGCGTTGGAGGACCTTCCATGAAACATGTGCCAGAAGCACATGCACCAAATTGGTGGCTTGAGTAAGGAAGGGTCTTGTGAGTGTGGTAACAGGGTGAGGATCAAAAACCTGCCACAGAAACCCGGGTTATCAGAGGGACCTGGATAATGAAGCTATCAAGTACACAATTTAGTGCTTTGTGTCAAGGCAGGAGCTTGCAAAGTGCTTCCTGAAAAAGAACAAAAGAGCCATGGTTTATCTTCCTGTGGTATCTGCTCAGTGCTCTGGCTGCTTGAAGCTTCTGATGCATCAGGGATTAAGCCCCCTGGCATACCACGGAGTGTGGGCTCGTGTTACAGGTTGGTGCTCCCAAGCAACAGGCTACAGAGGGACGGTGGACTGTGCCCCGTCTGTCCTGGGCAGTGCTCTGAGATGAGCACCACAGGGAGCCACCACCACAAAGGGCTTTAATCCTGGCCTGAGGTCGATGCTAATCCATCATCAGTGAGGAGACAGGTATTTCCCATGGTAATTCCTCCTGTAGCATTTACAAATAACCTTAGGAAGTGGTGCTGTTACCACTGGCTGATGAGGCCATGTGTGTTAAGAGGCCAAGCCTGCATGTCTAGCTTTTGGATGGACAAAATAAAGAGAGATACGTCCTTCCCTCGAGCCCTTCCAGCCCTTGGTTTTCAATCTGCCAAATGAAGATGAAGGCAACACCTTTTCTGCTGGAGATAAGCATGGATAAATCCTTAAAGACTGCAAAGGATTCAGAGTGGGGGGGTTATATAAAGGTGCTTATATTAAGTACCTTACACAGACACACCAACTCTAAGCTGGCTATAATCTTGTTTATTTAGGTTAGAGCAAAGGACTTGAAGTTAAACTGGCTGGAATCTCATCTGAGCTCCGACAGGATCAGCAGCGGGCAGCAGAGCGAAACCAGGGCATGGTGCTGCCCTTTGCCTTCTTCCTTTCAAATCAGAAAGTTGTAGATATCCTGAAGGGCTCTCAGTAGCCTTATGGAGCTTTCCATGCCCCAAGGATATTCAGTATCCAGGTTTTTTTATTAGTCCTGAAGTTCCCAATTCCTAAACAGTAGTATCCCTAAGTGTACAGCCTGTGTGTAAAGAAGCTATTACCCTTTTGGTGGAGAGGGCAGAGAGTGTGGAAGCCTTTTGTTCTTCAAGAAACAAAACAGAGGAGTCTGGCTACATGCAAGGGTTGTCCCAGCCAGTGGATATCTTGGGCAGCTGCTGGAAACCTCGTGCTGGTAGGCCGGCCGGGCAGTGACGCTGGCTGGGGCTGCAGGAGGTTAGAGATGCTGGCACAAGCCCTTGCTTATCCTGTTAGAGGGATTAAGAGCAGACTGGGGCTTAATCCACTGCTGTGGTGCCACAGATCATTTCTCCTTCCCACTCAGAGTGGCTAACACGTGTGGCAGGATGGGAGGCCTGGTCCCATGTGGCAGGAAGCTTTCCCAGGACCTGTGCTGTGGCCTGAACCACAACTTTGAACCTTAAAAAAGAGTTGTGCCTGCGAAGGATGAGGGCTACCTCTGTCAGGGATTTTAACTGGGATGGGAGAGGAAAACCATGTTGCAAGGAGTGTTGTGGGAGTGTTTTGGGTGGGGAATCTCTCTGGGGTGTAGCAGCTAACTTTTGAGATAGACCTAAGCCAGTGAACTCCTTTACAGAACAGATAGTTGAAACAATAGGAGCTGCTACCCAAAACAAGATGCATTCAAGGGCTGAGTGGGGGGGGTGGAGGGGCATCTTTGCTACCTGATTGTGGTGGGGAGAGGTCCTGTGAGTTTCTGAGAGGGAGTGGAGGGAAGGAGCATGAAACTGTGCTGATATCAAAGCTGTCACTGCACATTCATCAGCCACGAGATGCGCCCTGGTCACTTTTATGGCAGATGGGGGCTTTATGCTTGGGCAAGGGATCATCTGTGCATTGTTCACCTCTCTTGTTCACAGGAAAACACCTTTGTATAAGCTGGAAAATAAATAAGATTTCATCAGAGAAATGCATGGCCCCCATCTTCACCTATTTTTCTCTTTATCACCCCAGCTACGGGAAGCAGGCTATCTGCTATCAGCACAGCTTGGAAGGGGTTACGCACAGCAGAATCTGGCAGATCTCTCTGCAGAAGAAACCAAACCCAGTGGTAAATACTGCAACAGCAAGGCCTAAGTAGTCCCTGCAGAAGGGAGTGAAATTACGCCTGACCTTCGACCTACCCAGCTCTTTCAAGTGGAGCCATCCCTTGCAAAAACTTGGCGGCCGTAGGAGCCCGGGCGTGGTGTTTGCCTGTGGGAGCTGTCTCTGTTCCTCCTTTGTTCCCTGTCCTTGACAGGTTGTTCCTCTCTCTTCTCTGCTGCCCATGTCCAGAGGTTCCCACTGGGACAGCAGAGACACTTCCCAAGTGTGGTTTCTCTTGGGATGCCCTTCTCCATTGCATCATTCAAAGAGCCACTGGAACTTGCAAGCAGCACTGTCCCTGTGGAGAGCATTGCTCCATCTGGCCTCCACAACTCGCTTCTTAATATCCTTTCCCATGCACGCTCCTAGGACATTGGCATTCATGCCTCTGGGGACAGAAAGAAAACATTTTGCTTTCTGTTTTTAGAGAGGCTGATGCTTTTTCTGCAGCTCCCTCTGGGTCTTGCATTCTCTCTGAGACTAATCCAGGCTGTAGCCCCTCAAAAGGCCAAACAAACACCCTTGTCCTAGTTGCTTGTGCACAGCCCTGGGAACCTTGCCCTGAGCTCTCCTCCTCCTGACCTTGTTTTCCTCGGAACACCACAGCAGTAATTACCCTGAGGTTGAAGGGTTATTCGAAAGCAAGTCCTGTGTCTTGTGTGCTCCCTCCTTTCCAGCAGTTGTTTCTCCCTACACTGGAGTTAAATTCTACCTGGAGTTTTCTTTGTGTTTTTGCTAATTTAGGGAAACACCAGCAGCAAGGGTGGTGGGTGTGGGTGGGAATACGTGTCCAGTCCCATGTATTTCTCATTCTCTGGTGCCCTGAGAAGTCACCAGTGCAGCAGAGCAGCTGGATCTGTCACTGTGTCTCTCCCTAGGATGCTGCTCATGCTCTGGATGCTCTCATGGGCACTGCATCTGACAAAAGCATTAGCTGGGCACTGGAGTGGAGGTGGGAAGACTGGTCAAAGTGCATGGCATGCAGCTGGACTGCCCAGCTCACAGATGGCTGCGTGGCTGCATTGCCAAAGGCAGGAATGTAGCAACACTCTGCCAGAGTCAACACATAAATATGAGCAGCCCAAGTGTCTGAGGTGGGTTAGTTAATGCTGAAATGGAGGATTTTGCAAGAAGAGATAAAATCAGCTTCACCTTTAGGAGGAGGAGGGTTTGGAGTGGATTTCCATGACAGGGTCAAATGATCTAGCATTCCTGTGCTGTGCAGTGCTCTTTTCCAAAGAATTTGCTGCTGAATATGGATTTAGCCTGAATATGCTTTAGTCTTCCAGGGCTAAATATGCTTTTGCTTTCCAGGCCAGAGCTCCCCACAGGGCACCAGCTCCTCTCAAGAGCGCGGCTAGGCTTTTCCAGCTCTTGGTGGCCAGGCATAGCTCAAAAAGGAGCTACTTTGTGGCCAAACCAGTGGAGCTGTGGCGCAGTGCTTTGGGCAGAAAGCTGTTATGTCACTCCCAATCCCTTTCACATATTTGCTGGACCTGGCTGCAAGCTGATTTCCTTGATGGTAGTTAGGAGGAACTTGGGAAAACCCCATGCCACTGGCATGCTGGATGACACAGGGCACTTGTGTTCAGTATCCATCGGAGGGGAAGCCCTCTCCCACCCAGGGAGAGAAAAGCAGGGTTTATGCTGCAAAACAGCTCTCCCTTTGCCAAGTGCTGGCAGCCCCCAGTCCATTCCGCTCCAACTCTGCACCCTGTGCCTGCCAGCCAGGGCCAGGAGCCATGGGCACTGCCCGGCTGGGGAAGTCCCCACCGGCCACCCGAGGGACATGGTGTGAGCCAGCGGTCCCCCTCACTGAGCATCATCAGCGTGCCCGTCTCTCACTTCCAGACACACCTTGGCTGCTTTATTGCCGTACCCCCCGTGCCGCCGGCAGCCCGGGGGCGCGGACCCTCGGCCGGGCTGTTCCGGGCCAGTCCCGCCCCGGGGGCGGGCGGCGGAGCACGTGGGGCCGCGCCGGGCCGGGCTGAGTCACTGCCCGCCCCGAGCCCCGCGGCGGAGCCGAGCCGAGCCGAGCCGAGCCGAGCGCGGCGGAGCGGCTCGTGGGGAGCGCGCGGCACGGCACGGCACGGCTCGGGACGCAACATGAGCGCGGCGAGCTTGTTTCGGGGGCTGCTCGCCGTGGTGGTGGCGTTCCCGCTGCTGCTGGTCGTGTCCGGTGAGTGCCAGGGGGACGGAGTGCCGGGGAGCCGAGGATCAGGAGTGCCGGGATCCCGGGATCAGAGGTGCCGGGGAACCAGGGCTCAGGGGATGCGGGGTGCAGGGAAACCTGGGTGCCAGGCAGGCTGGAATGCTGTGGATCCGGAGCGGTGGGGATTTGGAGTGCAGGGCTGTCCGGTGTGCAGGGATTCCGGGGTGCGGGGCAGGCAGAGTGCAGAGAATCTGGAGTGCAGGGTTGCCTGGTGTGCAGGGGATCCGCGGTGCAGGAGAGGATGAGTTTCAGGGGATCCAGAGTACAGGGGAGCCCGGAATGCCGGGGATGTGGGGTGCGAGGGATGCGGGGCGCAGGGGTTGTCCGGGGTGTAGGGGGTGTGTGCAGGGGTTTCTGGTGTGTAGGGAAACCCGAGATGCCCGCGATCCGCGGGGCCGGGGATCCGGGAGGTGCAGCGAGCGGAGCGGGGGGTGCAGGGTGAGTGGGTCCAGGCTGCGGTGCGGGTTGCAGGGCACGCAGTGCGAGTGGGGCAGCGTGCAGCCCCAGGGCTGCTGCTGCTGCCGGAGCGGGGATCGCGGGTCCGCGGCCCTGCCCCTTCTCCCGAGGCGGGAGTCTCTGAGCCGGGCTGTCCTGTGCTTTCAGGCTCAGATAACCGTGCTCGCAATGTAAACAGCGTCCCTGGGACCGCCTGGTACGCGCCCAGCTGGCCTGGCCAGGGCAACCCTGGGGAGAAGCAGCTTCATCATAACCCCGCGGGTCATGCCTGGGGCGCTTGGCTCCAAAAGGGATGAACGAGACCAGGGAAAAGGGGAGCAAAGCCTAAGTAGAGGCTCCAGGTCAGGGACAAAGGGCAGCAGGAGGGGGTGAGAAAGGCCTTGTTTATGCTTGCTCTCCCTGCATGGCTGAGGTGCCCTTTTTACCCTCCTGAGACCTGACTTCCCCCAGCCCCGCTGGGATGAGCTGTCCCAGTATTTGAAGGATGTTATTTTTGCCTCCCAGCCAGCCTGTGGGTTCATATAAGCAAACATTTCCAAAAGCAGTGGTTGATCTTTGTTGCTTTGGTTCCTGAGTGTTCAGCCTGTGACAGCTCTGTCCTTGACTGGAGAAAAATGTGTGTGTGGAGGATGGAGATGCTGAACAGCTCTGAAACCAGGCCTGAAACAATCCAGAAACAAGAGCATCCAAAACTGCTTGCTACAGTGGAAAAAGTGACCTGTGTTCCTCACTGCTAGGCAGGGGGCTGGCTACCAACACCCACACTGTAAGGGATTATTCCTGGGAGGGGACAAAAGGGAGTCCAGTTACTTGCAATAACTGAAGTATAAAATTTGGACCCCTCCTGCCCCAGCCCTGTGAGGAGACCTTGCTGCTTTGCTGCCGTGTCACACCCCAGACACTCCTGTGCTGTAGGCAGCACTGATGCTGGGGAGCATCAGTGTGCCTGGGGGAGCAGCCAGGCCCCACTGTTGAACAGAAGTAGCTCAGTCTGTGTGGCCTTGGCTGGCTGCTGGGAGAGATCCATGGAATGGGGTGGATGGATGTGCCCAAGACCTGCGGAGGGGTGGAGGGGTGTGGAGCAAAGGCATCCCCACTATCAGCAGGAGCCCTCTCCTCCCATGCTGTAGCTCATGGCAGCGCATTGGTGGAGCATGAGGTCATGCAGAGCAGGCTGGGCAGCACAGGCAGTGATTTGAACTGGTGCCCAAGTTTTTCTGCCTCCTGAGGCTGGGCTAAGGGAGCTACAGCATCCTTATGGAAACCTCCACCTGATGCTGGCCTGCCTGCTACCAGTGTGTACCCTACACATGTGGAGTGCCAGGAAGAGTAGGATTAACTCGAAGGAGTCCTGCTATTAAAGGACTAATGAGTAGGAGCTCACTGAGTAGTAGCTTAGGCAAATGAGGACTGCATTGTTTGGTGTTCCTCTGGGCAGCGAGCCCACAGCTCATCAACTTCCACCTTCTCCAGGTCATGCAGGTAGTGAAGGGTTATTCCTAGGTCTCCACCTGGGTTCAGCCTTTGTTCTGGCTTCTGCAGGGTAGCAGAGAAATGCCTGGCATCAAGGGATGTGCTGTCCCGTTTGATGAGGAGTTACCAAGGCTTTCAACCAGTCCTGTGGAAATCTGGTCTAGGTTTATGGAATGTTGCTGCCTTGCAGCTTTTAGGCAGAATAAATTGAGGGTGGGAGGAATTTCAGCCCAGCTTTTGCAATCTGATTCAGCCCTGCAATGGAGCGTAGAAGGTTGGAGGGTGCAGTGGGTTGACATCATTCACTTCCCTCCTCAACAGGACAGGGTGGGGAAAAGAAGGAAAAGATCCAGAGTGGGTCCTTCCCATGGGCTGCAGTTATTCATTAACTGCTCTGGTGTGGGTCCTTTCCATGAGATACAGCCCATGAGGAGGAGACTGCTCCAGCCTGGAGTTGTCCGTGGGCTGCAGTGTTGATGTCTGCTGCCCCATGTCCTCCACAGGCTTCAGGGAGACAGGTCTTCTCCATGGGCTGCAGTAGAATCTCTGCTCCTGGATCACTTTCTTTCCCTCCTTATTCTCTGCCGGGGGTGTTTGCAGGGCTGTTTCTCTCAGATTTTTCTCACTCCTCTTCTACTGCTGCTGCACAGTGTTTTTTACTTTATCTTGGATACATTATCACAGAAGCCGTGCTGGTGATGGGCACCAGCTTTGAGCAGCAGAGGGTCTCCTTTGGCATTGGCTGGGACTGGCTGTCTCCAGCATGGGAGCAGCTCCTGTTGTCTTCTTGCTGAGCCACCTTTGCAGTCCCCTGCCACCACCACCTTGCCACAAAAACCCTACACCGTGGCACATGCTGGAGATGGATGAACAGCCAGGGAAGATGGTGCAGCCCCACCAGCTCCCTGGGGAAACCTGCCTGTGAGCCAGGGCAGCCTTGTGGGACCTGCTTGTAGAATGATGGAGGTCTGGCAGGCGTCCTGCAGAGATGGACCTTGTGCTTCCTCCCTGCCTGACTCCAGCATCTGGGAACTGAGGAATGCGAGCTCCCCCTACAATGATTTTTCTTTTTGGTGCTCTTACAAGTACAAACTCACATTAGCAAATCCCAGCAACAGCACCAGCCCCATTCCCTCGAATCATTCTGTCCTTCTCGTGCCTGAGCAAGCCCCAGCCTGGCCACTCACAAAAACATTTAATACACCAAAACCTGGGTTTCCCCCATCTTCACTTTGTCATATAGTGTCTGTTCAACCTCTTTTTTAATGTGCCAGCACAAGGCAGGTCCTTGCTGCTGGTTATGCTCCCAGTCTCAACCATTGCTTTTGAATGCCAGCAGCCTTATGCAAGGTCCAGCAGCCTGTCCCTGCCAGGTGCTCCTTTCCCTGTGGGGTTTGCAGCAGACCAGTTCCTGCTGCTGGGCTGGGATGCCTTCGTGTGCATGGGGCTCTGGTGGATGGCTGCCTTAGGGATGGCTTGCAGTGACACCTGGCTTTATTTCCAGGTGACTTCTGTGACGTGAACCACTGTCAGAATGGGGGCACCTGCCTGACTGGGATTAATGAGGCCCCCTTCTTCTGCATCTGCCCTGAGGGCTATGTTGGGATTGACTGCAATGAGACAGAGAAAGGTGAGGAGCTGACCCTTTCCCAGGTGCTGCCTTTGTCCTGGCCCTGCACCACTGGCCCTGGTGTTCAGCCCTTCTGATGGCTGATGGACACACAGAGCACAGATCTGAGTAGGGATATGGCGACAGGATGGACTTGGTGGGAATGCAATGTTTGTGGGGAGTGGATGCCCCCTGGATGCTCTTATTTTCCACCTGTGCCTATATTACAGTGGTTTCTCCCCTTCCCCAGGGCCCTGCCACCCCAATCCTTGCCACAACAATGGTGAGTGCCAGCTGGTCCCAAACCGGGGCGACGTCTTCACTGACTACATCTGCAAGTGCCCTGCGGGGTACGATGGGGTGCACTGCCAGAACAGTGAGTACAGTGGGGGACAGGCAGGGGAAGCTTGTCCACTGACAGCTTGGGGACCCCTTGGGTGACAACCAGGGGCTGTGAGCAGCTGTGACTGTGTGGGGCACCAGGCTTACAGGGATCATGGGCTGTTTTGGAGCTTGCAGGGTGGAGGGAAGGACCATCGTGTGGGGCAGGTTATGTCTGAACCTTGCTCTGCATCTCTGGGGGGACTTCGTGCCTGAACTAATAACACAAGGGGTGGCTCAAGGCTCAGCCTGCTCCATGCAGGCTTCCAGCCTTGATGTGACTGTGTGTCCTGGTTCACCTGCATGGCTGCACTCTGTGGGGACACAGCATAGAGAGATCCTTGGGTTAGAACTTTAACCTGTGCCACCCTCTCTTCAGGGACCCTTCCATGGCCCTTGTTCAGGGGATGCCTTCCCCTGTTCTTGTTGCACTGAATGAGGGGTCTTCTCTCTGGGACTGGTTTTGGTTTTCTGAGCTCCTCCTCGCTCTCTCCCAGACAAGAATGAGTGCTCCTCCCAGCCTTGCAAAAATGGAGGCACCTGCCTGGACCTGGATGGTGATTACACCTGCAAGTGTCCTTCTCCATTCCTGGGGAAGACCTGCCACAGCCGTAAGTCTTTGGCACCAGCTGTACTGAATTCCCTTTCCCTCCTGTTCCCTACTGTCTGTCCCTCATTGCCAGGAGGGATCTCACCAGCTGGTTTAGGGGATTTGGAGGGCAGCTGTGGCTATTCTTGATGCCAGCAGGCCTGGTCCTAATGGAGGGAACATCCTCAGGAATTTCTCCTCTCTGGAGTGTCCCAGGAAGGTCCTTTCTCCTCCAGACCTCTGTGCTGTGAGGGGGACTGATGGATGGTGTGGTTTTGGCTGAGGGATGAGGAGGAGAGGACACCTTGGGAACAGCCAGACCCTAGGGCTGGCCTCCCTCTCCTGTTCTGCCCCAGACAAGAAACAAATGAACCCTCGTTCTGTTCCATGGTTACTGTCTCTCTTTGATCCTGATCTCCCCTCTGCCCCCAGGCTGTGCTGTTCTCCTGGGCATGGAAGGAGGAGCCATCTCTGATGCCCAGCTGTCAGCATCCTCTGTCTATTACGGGTTCCTTGGCCTCCAGCGCTGGGGGCCAGAGCTCGCCCGCCTCAACAACCACGGCATTGTCAACGCCTGGACCTCCAGCAACTATGACAAGAGCCCCTGGATCCAGGTACCTGCAGCAGGACTGGAATGCCAGCACAGAGAGCAGCCCAGCAGCCATGGCTGGTCTTGCAGTGCTGGTGTTATGCCATTTCACTGCTCCTGGTGGCAAGTGTGGAGCTAAATTGCTGCATCAAGCTGCCACCCAGGGGTATCTTGGGATGTGCCTGGAGGAGGCAAGTCCATTGGAAGAAAGTGGGACATGGGCTGATGATCCCCCTTGCTCTGCCCACCTTGGGATGCAAGGCTGGAGGGATGGAGGGCTTCCTCCCTAAGGGAGTTCCAGCACCATGGGCAGCCCCTTTCCTTGTCCCTGTGCCCACCCTCCCACCCAGACTTGGTGATCCTGGTGGGTGAAAGGACTGTGCAGACCATCCTCACTGCACACCACTCAGCCTCTTCTCCCTCCCCCAGGCCAACCTGCTGCGGAAGATGCGGCTGAGCGGGATCATCACGCAGGGTGCGCGCCGCGTGGGGCAGCAGGAGTTTGTCCGCGCCTACAAAGTCGCCTACAGCCTGGATGGGAGGGAGTTCACCTTCTTCAAGGATGAGAAAAAGGATGTAGACAAGGTGGGCTGTGATGCTCTGTGCAGGGGATGTCCCAGCTCCCCCCATCCAGCGGTGCTGTGGGTGCTGGAGTGGCTGTGAGCTGCATCCCTGTGTGTGGGAAAGTGCTTTTCACCCGGGGCCAAGCTGCGTTGGGAACCGATGGGAACTCTGCTAGCAGGGAGATGGCACAGGCGGTTCCAGTGCCAAGCAATACTCCCTGCCTCTGTTTAATTGACCATAATAAGCATAACCAAAGAAGCAGCGCTGCCTGATTTAGGTCATTCAGATAGTATCTTTATCACTGACATCCTGTGGGAACTGGGCTTGGTCTGGGAGTGCTACTGAGCTGCTTGGGTAGCTTGGTATTGTATCTGCAGCAAGCACCAGCTGACAGTGTCTCTCAAAGTGGGAATACTTGTAGATTGCTGTGCTCTCCACTTGCAGTTCTTTATGACAAGTGTCTCCTGCTGGCTTTCTGAGCAGAGAATGGTTGGGAGTATCTGCTTTGCTTTAAAAAAAATAGAAAAATTCCTCTTGTTTCTGCAGCAGTGGAAAAAAGTGCATGAAAGGCAATTTGATTCTATTTATTATGTTAAAAAGGAAGAAGTGAGCCACCTCTCTGCTTGTCATGATTTGAGGAGCATTGTGGTAGTGGGAGTGGGTGTTGCTGCATGTGTGGCTTCTGTGGGGGTGAGGATGAAGCAGGGAATGTTGCAAAGCTCTGTTGAGAGTGTTGGAGCTCCTCTAAGGTCCTGCACTGTTCCAGGGCACAAAACCAGAGCCCAGCTTCCCCCTCTGTGCTCTTTTGCCATTGGCAGTGCCAAGATCTCTCTGTCTGCTGTGCAAGGGATTTGCTGCAGGGGACTGTGAGAGATGGAGCACTGAGCCCTGGTCACTGTTGCAGGTTTTTGAGGGGAACATGGACTATGGCACCATGAGGACCAACATGTTCAACCCTCCCATCACGGCCCAGTTCATCCGCATCTACCCTGTGATGTGCCGCCGTGCCTGCACGCTGCGCTTCGAGCTCATCGGCTGTGAGATGAATGGTAAATGCCAGTGCTGTCCCCTCCTGGGGCTGCAGGGCAGGGGGTGACATGGGGCAGGGCATCACCCCTTGGCCTGCTTCTGATCCCTCAGGACAGGGGATTTGTCAGTGCTTGCTTTTCCTCACGCTGGTGCCTGGGAATACCCTGGGGTGCGTTTGGGGAGCACAAGGCATTAATCCCATCGGCTCAGCCAGCTCCAGCTGCATTCTCACCCTGCTAGCACCTTCCCAAGGCAGGAGTTTTTACTGTGCCCCCTCCCTGTCTGAGCTGTGAACCCGCTGCTTTTCCTGCTGGAGAGCTTGAAAAGCAGCAGAGGATCAATGTCCTCTGGGAAATGTGAGGGATCATCAGCCTGAGCCCTTTCCCTGTGCCTCCTGCATTCCTGCCCTGCAGCTCATCCCTGGGAACTGAGTGGGACTCGCCTGTCAGTGTGGGAGTGGGATCTTGTGGGGGCTTGGGTCCTGTCCTGCTGCTGCGTGGGTGTGGTGCCATCCGTGCTTTTGGCTGGGGATATCTGCGTTGCTCTTTCCACATCCTTCTCTGCTTCCTGCCAAAGCTTTCTGTATTCCAGGGCTGGGCTGGGCTGGGCTGTGGGGACATATACTCATCCCTGCAGCAGGAGGCACTGTGGGCCAGGGAATAACTTGGAGCTAAAAATCCCGGGAAAAGACCGCCCTGCTCATCTGCTGAGCATTTCCCTGCCTGGCCCTGGTGCTGCTCTGGGCAGTGGAATGAGAATGTGGGGATGGCTTCTGACAGGTCTGCGGGGTTGTGCTTGCAGTTGTCTCTTTCCTTTTCACTGCCTGTGTAAACTGTTGTGTTACAGTGTATTTCAACACGGCAGGTTGCTCGGAGCCTCTGGGCATGAAATCCCGCCTCATCTCCGACCAGCAGATCACAGCCTCCAGTGTCTTCAAGACCTGGGGCATCGATGCCTTTACCTGGCACCCTCATTACGCTCGCCTGGACATGACGGGCAAGACCAACGCCTGGACAGCCCTGAACAACGACCAGTCTGAGTGGCTGCAGGTGGGTCTCTGGTCTCTGTAACCTGATATCGCCTCACCAGCTCCTCAGCTGTGCTTAGGGCCACCTCCTCCTCTTTCAGGGTAGGTGGAACAGTGGGGTTAGTGTGACCAGAGCCTTGTTGTGGGTCACAAAGTTCATCCCTGAGCGGGGATCACAGGGGCAGGTAGGGATGGGACCACACCACTGGTTTTAACAGCAGTCCTGGAGCTCTGGGTCAGAATCAGCCCATAGCAGCAAGGTGGTGCCGTATCTGCACCTTCTTGTGGGGTGCATCAAGCATGCAGCACCCCAGTTCTGTCTCACCCCCTGAGGAAATGCCATCCCAGCCTGGAGTGACCGTCCCAACACACTCTGGCTGCCCAGAACACCATGTTTCTGTTTTGCAGGAAAAGAATCAGGCTTGCTTTTCTCTTCTCAGTCTGGAATAGAAACAAATAGTTTTGAAATTTCCTTCTCAGTTTCCCTTGCTCCCCGTTTTTGTACTTTTCACATGATTCCATGACATAATAGGACAAAGCAGTTTAGATATTTGTCCCGCTTTTTATTTGGGAAATGATTAAAAGCAGCTGTCTCACAACTCTAAATAAACCAGCTTATCGAGACATTGGCTGATGACGGGGTCAGGATGACACACTGAGCTGGGCTATTGCACCACAGGCTGCCTGTTTGTATATATGTGTATAGATTTACATGTGCACTCAGGATTTATGTGTATTGTATCGCTGGAATTGCCCTCCATGAGCATGAAAACAGAGCTAAATTAATGAGGCTTTCAGCTCCTTTGGTGGTTTACCCTGTAACGTGCCAGCAGCAGTAAACACAGTGTGGCAGAGTAAAGAGAATAGAAACCATCTCGCTTAGAGCCCAAATGTCAGATTGTGTTGAACTGCATATTTTCTCAGCCAGAATTACTTTCCAGTGGAAATGCATTTCCTCTGTGAATCCTGTATTCTTTTTTGAGTTGAGATTTTTTGCTGTCCTTCCCACACTGGTGTTTCCAGCAAAAAAATGTGGAGGTGGCAGGGATGGGCAAGGGAGCTGAGATAGGTTTGTGCCCACTTTTGGTTGCTTTGAGTGGTGCTGTGAGTGTTGAAGGATCAAATATTTCACAGTCATGTTTTATGATTTGTCTGGCATGGGGGTCAAGTGGTGTTTTCTCCATTCTTGACCCCCGAGGGCCAGTTCTTCCTGGCTGCCTCTGGAGCATGAAGGGTGCTGTAGGGTGGGAGCACTGCTCCTGCAAGGAGCTGTGACGAGCCTTGTCTCTGCCAGATTGACCTTCGGGACCAGAAGAAGGTGACAGGCATCATCACACAAGGAGCCCGTGACTTTGGGCACATCCAGTATGTGGCAGCTTACAAGGTGGCCTACAGTGACAACGGCACGTCCTGGACCCTGTACCGGGATGCCCAGACAAACAGCACCAAGGTGGGTGTGAGGAGGGCAAAGTGATTTCCCAGGGCTCAGGCATGCCATGGTGGTGGTGTTCACAGGGGTCCTAGGATGGGGGAAGAGACGAGGATCTGACTCTATGTTTCAGAAGGCTTGATTTATTATTTTATAATATATATTATATTAAAACTATACTAAAAAAATAAAAGAAGACATTTCATCAGAAAGCTAGCTAAGAATAAAAAAAGAAAGAAAATTATAACAAAAGCTTGTATCTCGGACAAAGAGTCCAAACTAGCTGATTGTGATTGGCTATTAATTAAAAACAACTACATGAGACCAATCACAGATGCACCTGTTGCATTCCACAGCAGCAAATAATTATTGTTTACATTTTGTTCTTGAGGCTTCTCAGCTTCTCAAGACAAAAAAATCCTATAAAAAGGACTTTTCATAAAATGTGTCTGTGACATGCCATGGTGGGGAGGAATCAGGGGCTGAGGTCACAGAATCACAAAAATATGCTGAGTTGGAAGGTACCCACAAGAATCATTGAGTCCAACTCCTGGCCCTGCACAGGGTACCCCAAGTGTCACACCATGTGAGAGTGTTGTCCAAAGCCTTCTTGAACTCTGTCAGTCGGTGCTGTGACCGCTGCCGTGGGGTCCTGGCAGCCCTGATAACCCACCTTTCTCCTCTAGATCTTCCATGGCAACAGTGACAACTACTCACACAAGAAGAACGTGTTTGACGTGCCCTTCTACGCCCGCTATGTGCGCATCCTGCCCGTGGCCTGGCACAACCGCATCACCCTGCGCGTGGAGCTGCTGGGCTGCGATGAGTAGGCACGGGGAACAAGGACGGGGCTGCTCTTCCCCGCTGCCCAGCCCGCACCCTGCCTGCCCCTGCCCACTCCTGCTCTGCCCTCACACCCCCCTCTCCATGTCCCCACACTCAGGAGGTGGCCAAGAGGGCTCCCCTGCCCCGCAGTGGTGCTGGGGCTGCAGCACTGCACTTTATGGGGCCCTTGCAGGTGGGATGTCGGGATGGCTCCTGCCCTCTTGCTGCTCCAGCCAGGGCTGAGACCCCCTCCTGCAACTGGGACTGTCTTGGGGACACCATCCTGCAAATGAGGCCTTGCTGGGGGACCCTGTCCTGCAACCAGGGCTTGGCTTTTTCTTCTCAGCTGAGCCTGGGGACAGATTTTCTCCTTCTTGCTTCTGCTTCCAGCAGAGAGGCTACAGCCAGTGGCAGCCCCTTGCCTGAGCTGTCTTGAGGCTCAGCAATTTTCAGGTTCTTAGGGCAGGCTCTCCTGGCTTGCAGCCTCCAATGTCCCTCCTGCTCCTTGCTTCTCTGCAAGCAGGGGCTGTGAAAATCCTCTGATAAATCTCAGCTGTTGTCCCCTGCCCATTTTGCCAGGCCCTGAGTCTCCTTGTCTGCGATGTCAGCACCACATAGTGCGAGTGAAGTGATGAGACAGCTCCTGTCAAGAGGCACCAGATCCCCACTGAGGGTGGCTCTACCTGCTGGGCACTCTGGCAGGCACCACAGTGGGCATTTTGGTGGGCACTGCCCATTGCCCTTTCTGGGATGCCAGCTCCAGCAGCCTCCCAGTCTCAGCATTGCCATCATCCCCAGCTTACTGCAGTTTGGTGTGCCTGGCCGTCCCTTGTCCTCAGAGCCCAGTGGTGACCAGGGGGACTGTGATCTGGTAGTGGGGAGAGTTGGTTTGTAGCCAGAAGGATGCAAAGAAAAGATGGGAAAGGTGGTAATGAAACCACCCAAATGCAGTGGGCAGAGGGCAGTGCCATGACCCTTTTTGTAACCTTATTTTTTTCCCTTTACATGGGGTGGAGGGGAGCCTCTTGCAACGCTCGAGCCCTCGGGATTAGCAGTAGGAGATGAGTGAGTCCCAGGTGGGAGCACAGGCAGGCTGTCCTGGGCTGGCAGTGGTGCTTCCCCTGCCTGCTGGGATGTGAAGCAGCCATGAGGCTGGGCTGGCAGTGGGTTTGCTTTGGCAAGGGCTGAGGGAGCCCGAGTGGGATGGCAGCGATGGCCCCACTCTGGGGTGTCTCTGACAGTATTAAATCCAGCTGAAACTTTTGGGGGTGTTGGCTTGTCTGATCTGTGCCTCCCCAAGGCCATCTCCCAAAGCCTGGCTGGTCTGGTGATCCTCCAGGATTCTCTCTGAGCCCCTTGACTCCTCCACCCTGGGGGTGGCCAGCTGCTGTGCTGGCCCTGCACCTCTCCTGCCTTCACAGACCCTCCTAGCTCCCTTCCCTGCCTGAAAAACAGGGTATCTCAGGGCTTTGTGTGCATCTTTCCCACCATCTCCACCCTGTCACAGCTGCTGGAGTCTGCTCACAGCTGGCCAGGCGTGGCGGGATGGGACCTGGGGAGGGGAAGCCTCTATCAGCACCCACACCCTGTGTCTCCTCCTTTGGCTTTGATCCTGGAGCAAATCCCCCAGCTTGGAGCTAGATCGGCTCTTACACCCAGGCACGCTCCCAGGGCTGGAGGGAGCTGTGAATTGTGCAAGAGCTGCCTGTGGGGATGTTCCCAACAGAGCCCTCTCGGGGAGGGCTGGGGCATGGATGCTGCTGGAGCAGGATCTGCCTGCGCTGAGGGTGTGATCCCATGTAGGGAGGGGGCATTGTGGTGAACAGGACAGAGGAGCTTTGCTCATGTCCAGAATCTGCCACACTGGGCAGGGACCCCTGAAGTTGGCATGAATAGCCAAGTGTCATCGATGTCTTACCACAGCTCTCTGTCCCTGCAGCTCTGGACAATCTTCTGCACCTCCCTGTGGCCAGCAGTGCCCTGCTCAGCAAGGCATCTCCTCCTTGGGCCTTGCCTATGGGAGGTGGGCTCTTGCCTTGCCTGGGAATGCCAGCTGTGGGCATCAGAGGAACTTGGGATCTGCTTGTGAAGACTGGGCTGAATTCATTGTGGCTGTGGCTGCAGCTGCTTAGTGACAAATAGCAGCCACAGATAGAGACAGGGACAGGGGGGACAGTCTGCCCAGTTCACCTCCAGACATGCCACCCTTATCATCGGGAAGCTGAGGCAGAGATAAGAGCAGTTCGCTTTGAGTCCAGCCAAGACAGCCATGAGCCAGGGATATGGCAGGGGCTCCATGAGGAGGGTGATGGGAGCAGATGCTGCACACCAGAGTGGGGGATGCATCCTCAGCCCCCTGCTGCTGCTCCCCCTGCCCATTGCTACCCCCCAAGCAAGCCCCTCTGACAGATTCTGAGCTGCTTCCCAGTCTTGTGGCATTTCCTTCATCCCCCAGAGCCACAGGAAGGGAGGATTGGGAGAGCCAGAGTGCCCTCCCCGCCATGCACAGCCCCTCATGACTTGTTCCCTGTCCCCTGGATGCTCTTCCCGGACATGGCTGGGTTGCTGGGACAGCAGGAAGTCTGGGATGGACAGCAGGCTGTGGCACCCTGCTGGCTGCTGCCAGCTGCTGGCAGCTGGTTCCTCAGGAAGCAGCCGTCGGGGAGAGCATCCTCTCACCACCACCCGGAAAGCCCAGCACAGATCACAAACTCCTCCATCCCACCAGGAATGTGAGTGTGCCTGCTGGAATCATCCAGTGCAAGCAGCATTTCATGGACAGATCTCTGGTGAGGCCACAGCAGAGCTGTCAGGTGCTGGCTTTGAGGTGGGGAAGACGGGGATGACACTTTTATGGCTCCCATTCAGCCAAATGCTCAGCCAGCCCTAGACACGTGCCTTAAACATGTGCTCCCAGGTCAGAGCTTCCCTGACCCTGCACAGCTTTGCTCAACCTGAAACCCGTGGTCACACCCAGGTACATCTCTGGGAATAGAAAACACGAAGAGGATGAGAGATGGAATGAAGGAGATCCCTTCTTCCTTAGGGTCTGCTGGCGGCCAGATCCTTCCTCATGCCTCTGCTCCCCAGGAGGAGATGGAGAAATCACTGCCCACGTCCAGACAAGAGTGGCCTAAGGTGAGGCAGGAGCTGTTGCTGAGAAGAGGTGCCAGAAATCATCCCTGTCCCATTCCCTGCTGCTGCTCCCGTGCTCAGGCCGGGCAGAGGATGGCTGCTGGCAGGTGCTGTGGTGCAGGCAGTGCAGGACACTGTGGGGCTTGTTCCTCGGTTCTGGAACAATGGGACAGCCATGCCAGGGAGCAGCGTGCCCCAACAGGGCTGTCTGTCTTCTGCACAGCCCGGGGGTGGAGGGAACCATCCCAACTGCTGGATCGCCAGAACAGCTTGGGCAAGCAGCTGCAGCGGGGCACTGACAGCCAGGATGCAGCTGGGACACCATGCCACCGCCTCCTCCGGCCGAGTGGCAGGGCTGGGACTTAGCAGCGACCCTCGGCCAGGATGCAGGCAGTGCAGTGGCCCCATGCCGGAAGGTGTAATTGTCGCTGCATTGTGGGCTGCGGGACAGGCTGCTCCGGGCAGGCGAGCAGGCGGCGCGCCCGGCCGTCACACTCCTGCGGCCGGGGCAGCCCGGCTCCGCCGCGCCCCGCCTCGGGGAGCGCTGGCAGGGCTGGGGGTGTGCAGGGAAAAGGAGAACAAGGAAGAGCAGTGCCTCCAGACCCCGGGAAAAAGTGAACAAGGAAGAGCAGTGCCTCCAGACCCCGGGTCCCGCAGCCATCCCTGGTCGGGGAGGGCTGGCAGGGCTGGGGGTGTGCGGGCACAAGGAGAACAAGGAAGAGCACTGCCTCCAAGGGTCGTGCAGCCATCCCTGGTCGGGGTTTCCCACGGGGAAGCTGTGGTGCCGGCGCTGGCGGCTGATAACGCCGTTTCCTTGCTGGCTGCTCGCTATCAGCGTGCCGGCGGCGGGCAGGCAGCATCGCACCCCGAGCGCTCCCGGCTGGGCTCCCGGCCCCCTTCACCCCGCAGCCAGCCTCGGGCAGTTTGTTTTTACACGGGTTGTTTTCTTTCCGGCTTGAAGCCATCCTGCACGGCGGCAAGAGCTGGACCGGGGCCCCCGCGCCTCATTTCCTCGCCGTAAAACAACAAAGTGGGGGGTGAAGCGGCGCGCTGGACTGGGAGAGCAGCGGGTCGATGGGTCAGGGCACACGCCGCATCGTGGTTCCTCTGTTTGTCCCTTCTGTCTGTCCCCTGACCGGCATCCCCTGGCGGTGCCGCCGCCGTGCTGCCCTTCCTGAGGACTCGATCCTCCTGGAGCTGTATCTCCCTGCCAGTGTGCCAGTGGGAGCTGCCATGGTGGGCATCGCCCAAGTTTAGGGATGATGCCCCCACAGATGGGTGCTACTGGGCACCCCAGAGTTTTTGCCCTGGTTTCTGTACCTCTGCTTTGTCCCCACAGCATCAAGCAGACCCTGAAGAGGCTGAACCCCACAGCTCAGCTGTCTCTCCTGAATTCCAGAGCAGGCAGGCACTGGGCACAGATCACTCCGGGCCACAGCCCACCTGTCCTGAGCTGCTTGTGCCTGCTCCTGCCGCATGTGTGTTGGACACCTCCTTTGTCTGGAGACTGAGGCCAGTCCCCTCCAGTGCGATGTGGAACATCCCTTGGCATCTTCCCTGGCACTGTGGCTTCACTGAGGCTTTGCCTGGGACATTACAGGATCCCACTAGCCCCAACAGGGCACATTTCTCCCCACTGCTGCCCCTTCCAAGTCGGGGGCAGTGCAGGCAGCTGGCACACCGCAGATAAGGTGTGTGAATGGCATGTGGGCAGAGTGAGGACACACAGTGAGGCCATCCCCCAGGCATGGTGGGCAGGCAGGGGCCGGGGGCACCCACCCCAGCTCTGGACTGCAAGCAGGGGGTTGGGAAAGGCGTGTGTTTCCCTTTAAGAGGCAGGCCCTGGAGCTGCTTCCTCTCAGCCTTGCAAGAGCCCTAAACACAGTGCATCTGCCTGCAGCCTGCCTGCACGCCTGCCCGCAGCCTGCCCGCAACCAGCGTGAGTAGGGCTTGGCCCCAGTGCCGGGACTGGGGAGGGCTGGCACCCCGGGGCGGTGGGCACCCTGCTTGCCGCGAAGGGCAGGGGGGGATGGCATTGCCATGGAGGGAGCCTGGCATCACTGCTGTAGGTGCCAGGCATCGCTGTGCTGGGTGCTGCAGCACGATGCTCACAGCTGAGAACGCTGGGCACACCGCACATCACTGCAGCGCTGGGTTCTGGGGGTCACCCGGCACTGGGGTGCAGGGGAGCAGGGCTGGTGCCCTGCACAGCGAGGTGTGAAGCTGCCGAGCCTCGAGCCCACCCTGTGTCGCGTGGGCAGCACGTGTCCCCGCGGTGTCCCCGCGGTGCCAGCAGCGCCGCGCTGCCGCGCCAGCTCCGGGGCTGCGCCGGCACCCTGCGCCCTCGGGCACCGGCTCTGCTGGCCGCAGCGCGTGGTGGCAAGTGCGGCTGCACCCCACGGTGAGCAGAGGCACTGACTGCAGGGGTGAGTCTGGGATTGAGCAACCTGCGGTGGGAGCAGCCGGTTTCACGCCCCGGACTCTGGAGAGCACCTCTGTGCCCCGTATTGGACCCTTCCGGGTTGAGCATCTGCTCTCCCACAGCCCCCTGGCCCGGGGTACGTTTGCAGGCACTCGTGAGCCTTCTCTCAGCAGGGCACGGGCGTCAGACCCCCCCTCTCCTCGGTGTGGGAAGGGGGCTGCCGGAGGCTTGCCGGGCGCCGGGCCCCCTCTGCCGGCTCCGGGAATGCTCACAAGTAGCCAATTCTGCTGGTAGCGCCCTGGGGGAGCCCCGGGCAGGGCACCCTTGAGTGTCCTGGCCCCCAGAACTCGTGACAGTGCACATTTCTGGTGTGGTGGGTAGCCAGGCTACCCCCACCGATGGGACGTGCTTTGGCAGCCGAGTGTGTTGCGTGGGGTCGGTGCCAGCCATGTCTGTGATGCAGAGGGGCAGCCCTGGGTTGGACTAAGGGGTCATTGGCCAGGACAGTGAGTGCTGCTGGGCTTTGTCCCGAGCTGGGGCAGCGGAGGCAGCCCGAGCTCTCTCCCCCACTCCTTGGTCGGGCTGCACGCTTGGCTGCCTCTGTAAACCGAGCTTGCTGCTTTACAGTGGGGCTCAGCCACTTCTCTCCCCCTGCACCCCTACACGACATTTTCCCAGTACTCCCTGCCCAAAGGACACCCTAGGATCCCATTTCTCCAGCTGCCCCGTCCCCAGCTTGCTCTGGGGCCAGGTGCTCCCTGCAATGGGCAACCCCACAACGGGCAGTGAATGTGGAGGTGTGTGGTGTGGGCCAGGCGGGCGGATGAGGATGGAGGGGACTGGGAGCACCGGCTTTGGGGCGGGTCTGGGGGCATGGCTCAGGTTGCCTGCACTCTCCCCTGCGGTCAGGCAAGCTGCTCTGCTGGCTCTTTCCCACCCTCTCCTTGCACCCCTAGTATGATTAGCACCACTGCCAGGCAGCGCTGGCTTTCTCCTGGCTATTTGGGGGTGTCACAGCAGTCCTTTCCCCCTCTGCAGCCCGGATTTGCTTCCCAGCCATGCTGCTGCTCCCACTCCTCCTGAAGGCCACCCTGCTGCACCTGGCCAGTGGCTTCTACCGCCCGTTCCGCAACGGCTTCTACTACAACCACATCATGAATGACAATAGTGACGAGCAGGACAAAGGTATATCAGGGACAACGGGGGCTGGCAGGTTGTCACAGGAGGCTGAAATACCCCCTGCCTCTGGGTGGGGTGGAGACCCATCACTTGGTGGGATGTGGGGCCCAGAGGAGCCGGTGGGAATGCTTCAGGGATGCTTGGGGGGATGCTCATGGTAGAAGGGGTGGTGACTGGAGGGAAGGTTTGGGGATGCCCAGCCCTGGATCCTGACCTGACTGTCACACCTTCTTTCTTCCCCCCAGTGGATTATTTTAGTGGATCCAGACTAGTGGTGGAAGCCTCCAGAGACCCTGTCTACAGCTACAATGGTGCCAACATCACCCTGCCCTGCCGCTACCGCTATGAACCTGACCAGGAACCTAAGCGCAAAATCCGCATCAAGTGGTCCAAGCTGCGGGACGACTACACCAAAGAGCAGGATGTGATGGTGGCCATTGGCAAGACCTACGTGGCCTTTGGGGACTTCAAGGGCCGTGCCCACATCCGCCAGGCTGGTGAGGCCAGCTGGCACGAGGCCTCGCTGGTCATCAGCGACGTGCGCTTGAAGGACGATGGCAAATTCCGCTGCGAGGTCATTGATGGGCTGGAGGATGAGAGCGACGTTGTGGACCTCCGGCTGCAAGGTGGGGGCATGCTGGGGACCACACGAGCCTCTGTGCCAAGCCAGTGAGCCTGGCCTTCCTGTGGTACCTTCTCCTTTGGGGACACAGCAAGGCAGGGGGGTTGGGGAGCTTGATCACGGCAGAAAAGGGCTGGGATGCTTTTGGCTTGGGGCTGTGTGGCTCTGGCCTCAGGAGTGAGTGAGCCCAGAGCTGTCTGCTGGGTGCTCTTGGAGTCAGAGTTGGGAGTGATCCCACGGCTGCAGCATTTCCTGCTTTTATCCACCCATCTTCCCACTGTGCTGCATTATGTGGAGCTGTCCCCTCCCCTCCCAGCTCTGGATATCCCAATGTATCTTGTGCTGATCCTTGGTCACTGCTCCAGCCTCTCTTGCTCACTTGTCATGAGGGACCTGACTCAGCCCTGACATTGCTTTGGAGCTCAGAGCTGTGCAAATGTCCCCTTTGCTTGTCCCTGCCCCACCCACTTGGTCCCTGGCCCTGCCTCCCACAGTGACTCGTCCCTACCAGTCCTTGTGACTGTGTCCAAAGTGGTGATGCCCGTGGTTCTGTTGTCCATCCATTCCCACGGCAGAGGTTCATTCTTGCCCCTGCTGGTGGTCCATATGTCCCCTGGGATCATGGGGATGCTGACCCTTGTATCCCTGTTCCTGAAGCCTGTGCATCTCCATGAAAACGATCTCTCCATCCCCGCAGGGGTGGTCCATGCCTCCCTGGGACCGCTGTCTGTGCATTCCCAGGACCGTGGTCTGCACAACCCCGTGGTGGTGCTCCCTGCATCCCCATTATAGTCTGTGCATCCCTGTGTATGCAGGTGCTGTCCCCGTGAGGGGGTCCTTGTGTCCACAGGACCGAGCCCGTGTGTCCCTGTGCCACCAGATGTCGCTGGCAACTCGCTGCTGGCCCCTGCATGTCCAGAGCGGCCCCATCCCTGCATGCCTGAGCCTTGTCTCCGCCACACGGAGGTGGTCCCTGTCCCAGAGCCTGAATTTGACACGGCTCAGGGACCCCTATGGCTCCTGCTGGGGCTGGGCTCGGGTTGGGTGGGCTGCCCGCGGAGCCAGCTGAGTGTCCCATCTGCCTCCAGGCATCGTGTTCCCCTACCAGCCTCCCCGCGGGCAGTACAGGCTCAATTTCCACGAAGCCGAGCAAGTGTGCCAGGACCAAGGTGCCATCCTCGCCAACTTTAACCAGCTCTTCCAGGCGTGGAGCGAGGGGCTGGACTGGTGCAACGCGGGCTGGCTGGCCGATGGCACGGTGCAGTACCCCATCCGCCTGCCCCGCAAGCCCTGCGGGGGCGTGCACCTCGCCCCGGGCATCCGCAGCTACGGCCCGCGGCACCGCCACCTGCACCGCTTCGATGCCTTCTGCTTCTCCTCCGCGCTCAAAGGTGCGTTCTGGGCCAGGGGTGGGGCTAGGGTGCTCGGAAGGTGCTGTGCGTCCCTCCCTGTTAGGGCCTGGGTGGGGTTGTTCCAGGCGTTCTAGATGGGGATGCTCGGGATGATGCTCCCCTCTCACGCTCCGCTCTCCCTCCTAGGAGAGGTTTTCTACCTGGACCGCCCGGCTGGGATGACGCTGGAGGAGGCCAAGCAGAGCTGCCAGGATGCCGGGGCCGAAATCGCCCGCGTGGGGCAGCTCTACTCCGCCTGGAAGTTCGCGGGGCTGGACCGCTGCAATGCCGGCTGGCTGGCAGATGGCAGTGTCCGCTACCCCATTGTCACACCCCGGGCCAACTGCGGCCCCGCTGAGCCCGGTGTCCGCAGCTTCGGCTTCCCCAGAAAGGGCAGCTTTGGAGTCTTCTGCTACAGAGAGAGATAAGGAGCCGGGAGGGATCCTTCTTGGATGAAGGACGTTTCCATCCTGCCAGCGCCCAGTGTTGGGCATTTCCAAGGGCTGTTCTGGGGGTGACTGGGGGGAGATGGGGTGGGGGGAAGTTTATTTTTGTTTTGTTTTGTTTTGTTTTGTTTTGTTTTGTTTTGTTTTGTTTTGTTTTGTTTCCTTCCTTTATATTTTCCACATCTTGCACAGCAGCTGGCACTTGCGGCTGCTTGGGGTGGCTGTCAGCTGGGCAGCGTGGGGCAGTCCCTGTCGTGGGATGTGTGCAAAGATGATCCCCATGGGCTACTGCTGCCACCCCACCTGGCCATGCCACCCCATGGGTGGTGGCCCCTTCCTGCAGTGACAGGTTGTCGCTGACACCCACCTGCCCTTCCAGGCTGTTCCTGCCTCCCAGTTCATGAGGCAAGGCCATGAGGGAGAGAGGCAAGTCTGGATTTGGCCAGAGCAGAGAGCAGGTATCTTCATTGCATCCTGGCCCCTCTTCCAGCCCCATCCATGTCCTGCTCAAGGATGCCATTGTGCCTGTCCCTGCTGGAGCACAAGTGCCTTATCTCTATGTGCCCCTTGCCTGGACTCCATTTGAACTCTGGTGCCTTCTTCTCTGAGCATTGGCTATGAAAAGATGTGTTTTTCTGGACATCTTCTAATAAAATGGTGGAGAAAGCCCTGGAGTGACATGGCTGTGTCCCCATCCCTGTCCCAATACAAGAGAGAGGTCTGCTGTGGAGGAAGGATTTGGGGGTCCCTGGCTGTCTCATCCTTGGCTGAGCATCATCTCATTAGTGCTGGCTCAGCTCAGCTCCTGCAAGGGCCTCGTGTTCCCTCATTAGTGAGTGTTAATTAACCCCCTGGGTGTCAGGACTGAAAGCTGCAAGGTGAAGCAGTTCCTACTGGTCATGGGTTTTAGATGGGTTTTAGGCAAGTGGGTTAACCCCCTCCCAAACTGAGAGCTGAGCAGGGAGGGCAGTATCTTACTCCAGGGTCCTTCTTCAGTGAGGGTTTGGGACACCCCTCCCACCTCCATGGTCCTTTAGGTGCTGCCTGGGGCTGAGCCATTCCTGTGTAGCTTGGAGCACCTTCTTTGGGTTCCCCTTCCTTCTTTTTGCCTTGCCATGGGAGACCCCTCTCCTCCCAGCCCACCAGACATCCCTCTTCCCTATAAAAAAAACCAACGCTGACGAAGTGCCCGTTCCGATTTCGCTTTCTTTATTATTTATCGTTCTTTCAAAATAGGATATGTTCAAAAATATAAATAGGTGCAGGGAACGCTGGTGCCCCGCACGGTCCCCTGGAAAGAGCACGTTGTCCCAGGACGAGTGCTGTGCTGCAGAGGGGGCAGTGGGGAAGCACAGAGGGGCCACAGCCCCCAGCACCTGGGTCCTGGATCTCAGCATCCCCTTGTCTCCCTCCTCCCACAGCTCCTTCCACCACAGCCCCCTGGCCCTCCCTGCCCGTCCTGACGTGCTGCAGCAGTAGAAGGATTCTGGAAAAAAAAAATAAAATAAAACCCCAAAAGGTGCTGTTCACCCTGGAGATTAAATAACAGAAATAATTACATTGTTCGTGGATAAAATCAGGAAAAAATAATCATCTTTATTATTTAACTTAACCCCCTGCCCTTTGCAAACCCACCCCCCTCCCTGTCCCCAAAGGCACGAAGATAATTGGAACCGGACGGTTAGTAAAAATGCTGAGATCTAATTCGTTTTGCTTTGGTGCTTGGAAAAACAATTTTTTTTTTTATATATATACACAAAGGTGGGTTTGTCTTTAATATATTTTTTTTCCTTATATGACAAAAAAAGCAACAAGAAGAAGAAGAAGAAATCGACTCTGTTAATATAACTGTTCCGTTAAAAATCTCTCGCTTTCCCCCTCGGTCTCTCGCCCCGCTCTAATGGGTGCCGTGCGCGGCGCTGCCGCTGGGTTTCGACCGACTCCTGGGGCTCCTCTTGTATAGCCTGCGCTGGTAGCTGGAGGCTGTGAAGGAGAAGAAAAGGCACCTTGTTGGCAGGAGCCGGCACAGAGAAGCTGCTTGTCCCACGCTGGCCGCCCCGGCCCCCGGCTGCCCGGAAAAGCACGGGCAGCCGCAGGCAGCGCTGCCCGGGGGCGCCAGCCCGCCCGCACACGCACAATCGGCCCTTCTCTCACCCTGCCCCGGCTCCGCTTCACCCTCGGGAGAAGGTGCCTGTGGCTCGGAGAGAGCCTGGGCAGGAGCATCATCTCCACGGCTGTTTGTCCCATCCTTTCCCCGTGCCCGGCCAGGAGGGCAGCTCGTCCCCATCTCATGCGCTGCCCTATCAATCCCTAAATCCCCAACCCCAGTGTGCACTAGTAGTGGGATGTGCTCAGGGCACAGGAGGGGAAACAGCCCGGCCTGGCTGGCAGGGACAAGGTTTCTGCCTGATCTTTGCTGCCAGTCTCCCTGGAGGCTGGTGTTGCTCTGGTGTGATAATTGCAGGAGGGTTTTGGTGGAAGCAGCAAAAGCTGGTTGGGAGCAGACCAGGTCTCTTGATCGCTGGCAGTCCATGCTGGGAACAGCCTGCAGCTCTCCAGACCCACAGCAGAGCCAAAGGAATCAGCATCTTAGTCTGCACCAGGCAGCCGCCCTTGGACACCTCCTCCATCCCTCCTCCTTTCATCTCCTCCCTTAAGCCCGTATCAGCTTTCCCTGGCTGTGGGACCATTGCTTAATCTGCCTTATCTGGAATTGCCCAGCAGGAGCTGGCAAGGAGGCCCCTGGACAGATGTGATTTGTCTGAGGCCAACAAAATTCTTGGGAAGCTGCAGGCAATCAGGGATGGGACAGGGGTGTAGGCAGGCCTGGGAGTGGCCTGGGACACCAGTGGAAGAAGGCTGACTGCCATCAGCTGGAGGCCTAACAGAAAGAGAGTCAGGAACCCAGCCCTGTGCCTTGGCTTGTATCTGCTGCAGGACTCCTGTCTGCTCCCAGGGCAGGGGGACACCAGGGAAGGGCTTGGGGGCCCCATAGCTCTCCCATCCTCTTCTCTCTGTTGATGCAGGTTGTGCCAAAACTCACCCTTTCAGAAGCCATTTATTTTTCCTTCTCTGAGTAGTCTGGGGCATTGGTAAGCTCCTTATTGCCCTTTCCTGACTCTGGAGCTGCCCCTACTCTGCCTTCGTGGGTCTCCAGGGCAGTCCTGCAAGCCAAGCTCTGTGGTCCCCACCTGCCCCAGAAGACGTCACCTCCCACGTCCCCATCCCAGGGGAAACTCCCAAGAAGTCAAGGGAACCACGGTGTCCCCTTCTGCCTGGCTCAGAGCTATCCTGCCCCGCGATGATGCCCCGCATTCCCAGCTCCTTCCAGCTGCGGGGAGGCACCAGCCCCAGCCCAGACGTACGGTTTAGGCAGGATATCCGTGGTTGCTCCCAGTGCCCGTCGGGCTGGCAGCGGATGGTGGGCACGTGCCTCTGGATGTAGCCTGGCTCGCACTGGTACCGCACCATGGCGTTGATCTCGTAGCGCTCCTTCTTCCTGCCGAAGGTCCTGGCGTTCTCCACGGCAGGGGGGTCCCTGCAGGCCACTGTGGGAGATGGGCAGGTGTTGCATTGCACTGAATAGTTTATTTTGTTTGTTGTTTTGCACTGGGTTATTAGAGATTTGCACTGAGTAGTCTTTATATTGCACTGAATAGTTTAGGTTATATCACATGGCTGTTCTTCCACCTCTCCTATCACATGGTTTCTCTGTCACTCACCCCTGTCCCCAATACCCCCTGGTGACATATTCCCTGGTCACTCCCTCCCCTTGCCCCTCCTTACTGGTATCCCATTGGCCCCCCATTCTCCTGGGATAAAAGTCTCCTGCCATGAACGATGAGGTCTCTTCCCATGTAGGTTTTTCCAACTCAAGTCAATAAACAGAGGACATTCGTCCCCACGTGGAGAAGAGCGCTTCTCATCTTTTGCTTTTGTCTATGTAGGGTCGTGGATTAGACCCAAACAGCCCATCCAGACACAGTTCTTACAGGCAGAGACTGGAGAGTAAGTGAGAGAGCACCTGGCTGAGCAGGCAGCTCACACCCAGCTGGGTGGGCAGAGCCTCGTCACTCTTCCACCTGAACTCCCTTTGAGATTGCCTCTGTCCAAAAGGCTTAGGGGCAGGGGGATATGGAAATTCTGTGATTTGAAATTAAGTAGGGGTCTGCCTCAGTGCTTCACTCCTGCCTCCTAGAGAAGCTGTGAGAGATGAGCATCTCAACAGCTGCCTGTGTCTGTGGGAGGGCACAGAGCTGGTGTGTGGGAGTGATGCTGCAGCCAGGATATGACTTGGCCTGGGGATGTTGAATCTTAATGGCTTGTCCTATTTAGTTTCAAGTCCTTGAGAAACTTTCTCCTAGAGCCTTGGCCAACTTCTGTTTCTAATTCCTTCTACCTCTTTGTTCACCCTTTGCAGTAACAAAACCCACATTCCTGGGCGCTGGGCTCTCTGCCCCAGACCCACAGCCACCTACTGAGTCCCCCATCCTTGCCAGTACGGCGCAGGGTGCTGACCTGTTCCTTTCTTGCAGGTGAAAGGGAGGTGATAGTTGCAGGGAACGTCGTTCCATTCGCCTTTCTCGTGCCAGATCATCACAACGCAGTCCTCGCCCGCCGAAAAGAAGTTATCAGGTTGGTTGGGCCGCCAGTTCTCATATTGCTGCCAAGAGAGGACAGTCCTTCAGCTAAGGTTGGGCCCTGGCCTCTCCTGCTCCCTCCCTCACACTCACCCCACCTCTCCCACACCTCTCTCCAGCAGATCCATGGGTTGCCAGCACTGCCCCTACACCAGTTATTTCTGTTGTGATGCTGCCCGGGATCCAACCAGCTTTTCTAGAGGCTTGGAAAAACCATGAGCTCTACAAAGTTTAGAGTTGCCTCCACTCAATGCCCAACCCAAGCACTCAACATGGAAGCCATGGGGCCCTTCCCACCATCCCAAAAAGCTGGTGCCTGCTCGTGCTGTGGGCTCCAGTCTCACCAGGGAGTGCCCATCAGACCAGCGGAAGTCGTTCTCCACAGCTCTGTCACTGAGGCCGATCCACTGGTAGTCCTGTGCATGACCTGGAAGAGCAGGAGGAAGAGAAAAGAGTTGTGGTTGTCCTACACATTGCTGGAAGCATTTCTTTGCCATTTCAGCTGTCTCTGGCCCTGGAGCCTCTGGGTCATTCAGCTGCCTCCCAGTCAATGTTCCCTGATGTCCTTTTCCCTCACATCATGTTTGTCCAATTCCCTCCCTTCTCAACTGCCATGAGCATGGGTGCACCCACGTAAGGATGAGGCTTTGTCTGGATTCATGGTGATTTTTACACCACTTTGGATAAATCTGCCAGTAGAGTCAGAGTCCAGTGTTTGGACCCTTGCCCAGTCTTAGGCTGCCCTCAGCACTCACTGTTCACAAATTCTTGCTCCTCTGGGGTGATGATGCTGCTCAGGTGGGCTTGATGTTGTCGGCACCTGGTCTCTGCATCCATCCAAGTCTCCCTCTCTTCAAAGTGCCTGTAGCAGTGGCCCTGGAACTTGGTCCAGCCTTCCTCACAGTTTTCCAAGTCTGAAACACACAGAGGAGGGATGAAAAGGAGCTGGTGCATGTGTCTGAAAGCTTTCAACTCACCTCTTAGCAGCTCATGCTCCCATGGCACGGGACCGCACATGGTCACTTTCACTAAAAAGCACACCCTGACACCTTTGCCTGTAGGAATTCCCCAGGAAAGTTGTCAGAAGGTATCCAAGACATGCAGAGAGGGCAGCCTGTGTGAAGGCCCTGTGTCTGCAGTGACACAACCAGTGCTACTGGAAAGCTTGAGTGATACAGGCTTATTCCTGAGAAATTCAATCCCTGTGTAATGTTCCTGAAGTCTGCTTTTGAGGAACTGACCAAGCAAGAATACCTCTCTTCCCACTTGTGCTGGCCTGCAGTTTTCTTGCTTTAGAAAAAAACCCCCAAACCCCATACCCAGATGTCCAGAATCAATGTGTATGTGTTGAAAACAAAAGAGGGGACCACCAGGTGTGGGTGGTTTCATCACGTGGTGTGATTCTGGAGCTCTGGAGGAGAAACAAACCAAGATGAGTGAAAAGAAATGGGGGCAGAAACTTGCCACAGTGGAGAGAGAGGACTAAGTCTCAATGAAAAAGCTTGGAAGCTGCTAAAGAAGTACAAACATTTCTCAGCTTTTCAGAAGATCTTTTACCATCTGAGAAATACTGAGGAACTGAACACACTTATTAAGAAAAATAAAACCACAGATAGGGGAAAGTAGAGACAAATGGACAAACCACCAGAAAAGACCTTCAGCAGTTCCCACACAATGCAACACCACACATCTGTCTGCTACATGTGACTGAAGGAAACAGAAAATGAAATGTTTGATCTCAGCCTTTCAGAGGCCTGATCTACCATCCTTTCTCAGGCTCTTGCTGCTCTGAGAGTGGTGGGCTTCCAGGACCCCTCATGCCTCCCTCCCTTTTCAGTAAGGTTTCTTATACTCTGTTTCTTTCTTCTTTGTTAAACTTGGTAGGTCAAAGCACTTGCCACTTTCAATAACTCTAATTCCTCCTAATCCACCTTTCTTCCAGCTGGAGATTGCAGGCACTCCATAGATGTTGGAGTAGTTAGTAGTTATTTGAGACATTAAAAGCATTTCTTGCCTTCCTCAACAGATCAAATGGGTTATCTGGAAGTAGGTGAAGCTCAGGGGATTTTTGGGTTTTGCAGGCAGATCTCTTGCAGAAAGTTAATGGAGAACTTGCTCTGTTGTTTGAGATTAAAACTTTTCTCCATTATCTTTAATGGCATCCCTTCTCATCACAGACTGGGGATGGGACAGCACATGATAAAGAATCTCAGCAGGCCATTTTCTAGGAGAGAGGCCATGCTTTCTTACATATTTTTTCTAACAGATAAATATGACAGCAATTTTCTTGGAAAAGAATGATGAAAATCTTGTTCCCTGGTAAGGACACTTTCATGGTCTGTGTGCATTGCTCACCTACAGTGTCCCATTTTTCTTGGAGACCAACAGCAAGGATGGTCTGTCTCAAGCGAACATGAAGATTTACATTTCCAACAAGTTTTGGGGCACTGGCTTCCTGTTGCATCTCCCAGGCATCAGAGTCCATAATTCAGAGAAAAGAGAAAATCAAGTCTGGCTTGAATGAAACAAGATCATAAGCAGTTACAGGGTGGAGAGTCTCTGGCTGGGTTACAAGGATCTTCAACAACAGGTATCATGGGTGGGTAAATCGAGAGCTGGTGAGGTTGCATTGGAAAACTGATGTTAAGACAGTACAATTCCTGCTCAGAAGGAATGAGCCCTCTCCTAATCGTCTACTCCATATGTTCATATTGGAAACAGAAAGAGATGCAGAGAAAGGGAAGGAGAAAATCCAACATATATTATCATTATTCATGCCAAGGTGAAGAAGATACTGCAGCCTTATTTCTCTTTTGTTTGAGCAAGGCAGGAGAGCTTCCCCTCAGCTAAGCTGGTAAAAGTTTGGACTTTCATCAGCTTTAAGGAAAAAACTCTTTTTCTTTCCTTGTAGGAACAAAAAGAAGTGTTAGTGCACTAATTTTGATGGAAATATAGGTTGCTTCCCGTTTTCTCAAAGATACGTTCCCTGCTGATTTTGCCACAGGAAGCCACGTTGTGGAGATGACAAAAATGTCATGCTCTGTCAAATCAGCGGAGATTCCTGGAGTGAATGATGCTTCTCTCAGCTGCACCTTCCCCAAGAGAAACACACTCATTTTTCATGGCTCAGTTGAAGCATCCTTCCACAAAGTTCCAGTCTAGCAGAGAAAGTTTGCCTGGGGTGAAGATGCACTCAGAAAGTTCCCTACTGTTACAGAAGAGCAGAATCACCTTGACCCAAAGAGACAGCAACTTCCATGATCAACATTGTTATGATCTGTGTGGAGCTTCACCAGAGACACTTGAAAAAGAGAAAGCTGAAGAAGACACCAGAAGCTCCGTCTTAGGAATCTTAGAGGAATCATGGTGCTGTGAGGAACAAACGTATCAAATTAGATACTCAAAAGCCTCAAAGCTTTTCCCTGGTGTGCTTTAAGCTGCTGTTAGAGGTTAGCTCACTGAGATGAGGGCAGCACTGATGGGAGCACTGGGGATCAGCTTTTTCGGGGGCAGTGTGGGAACAAGGAGGTGCAGCAGTTAGTGGGATTAGCTGAAGCCAGGGAGGCCGTACCAATCTCACACAGGTCCCCTCCGTAGCTGGGAAGGCAAAAGCATTTGAAAGAGTCGATGCCATCAACGCAGGTGGCTCCATTCACACAGGGGCTTGGGTGGCACACATCAGTGTCTGCAAGAAATCAAGGGCTTCCATTAGGGCTCTGGGAGGCAACTCCACCAACAGGAGAACTCGCTTCCTCGCTTGTGTAGGAGGGAATATCTGTTGTTTTGGGGGGACTTGGGAGGGTTATGTTTCATAACATACTGCCACTGCTGCTGCTGGAAGAATGAAGGCAGGAGACCCAACCCACCCTACAAGGAGGACATTGGTTTTCTGATGGTTGAACACCACTCTGAAGATATCAGAACAAAGGTCAGCTGGATGTATCCAACACACAGCACTGGTTCTGGCAATTCTTCCTTGTCTGCTGCCTCTGCCTGCTGCATCAAACATGTTAACTTGTGTCAGTGTCTCCACCAGCTAAAGGTCTATGAGGAGGAATGTGGAATTCTTCCATAAGTCAGAAACATCCTCAAATAGGTCTCTATGTCCTAAGCAGCATTCCTGGGTCCATCCTCACTAATAGTTTCTTCCTAACCATAATTTAGATGAAGTTCTGCGTTAAGAAATTTCTTCTCAGTGAAGATGAAGAAAGTGCAGAGAAGAAAAAAGTGGGTTCAAAGGTGGGTTCAGAACCCCTCAGCTTTTTCTCTTTGAGGATCTTAGACCTGGCTATGGGTGCTTATTCCTTGGTGAGGGATACTGGAGTGCAGTGACATTTTCTCCAGACCTGTCCCCACTATGTGCTCTTCTGCTTGTGATGAGGTTGGAAGAAGCTGGTACATCTTTTCCAGCTGTGGACTCCATCTTGGTGTAGAGAGCTTTAGAATCAGAAGATGGGACATTCAGAATGCAAAGATTTCAGATACATTCAACTCAGAAACAAGGAGGAAGACTGAGGAAGGAAATGGGCACACATCCACACAGGCTGGATTAAATGATGGCTGGTCAGATCCTCATGTGAGACAGCGTTTCTTTCACGCTCAGGAGAAATGTAAAGCTTTAAAAGTGATGACTCCATGCTCTTCTTGTGGATGACAGGGTTAGCAAGGAAAGATTCAAGGATGATAAACATACAGGCTGTGGAAATAGCAGAGCAGAGACTCCCCAAGATCTGTGTTCATCTTCTGACTGGGCTGTATTTGGTTGGGTATTGTTTTCTTGGAGCTGAAGCCCAGCTGCTCAGTGTCCCCAGGCACAGGAGAACAGATGGGCGTTACACTCCCTGTGGCTGTCTAGTGACTCAGTGGCCAAGGTCTGGTACGTCATCTAAAAGCTGACATGTTCTGTAATGTGCCTAAGTGATGGAAAAAATCCTTTCTGACCTTGGATGGTAAATCTGTGTGTGCTTTGGAGCAAGGAGATTGTCATCTTTACTCTAGGCTGTATCACTGTGAGCAGTGAAATCATTCCTCAGATGGCTGATGAGCCTCTTACTCCAGTTTTGCAGTTCTTCTCTGAGAGAAGGAATTTTTCACTCTGGATTGCCCTTCTAAATCTCATGGATTCTTTTTGGATTTCTTTGTTCACTGCAAATCCCTGTTTCCACGATACTAGCAAATACTTTGAGACTTTCCAGAACAAAATGGGAGTCACAAGCCTAGAGGAAGAATAGAGGAGCTGAACTTGGCTGAGTATTGCTTATTAGTCACACTTGGAGTTCCTAGAAGATAGAGAGCATAAAGAAAAACGAGGTACCCTGAGGGGTGATTGCAACTCAGGAGGCCCTTTGGGCTTCCTCAACAGCAGTGGCAGCAGAAGTTCACGTTGATTCCAGTGGGCTCCAGCTGAACACGTAAGGAAAGGCTTTCCTTCATTCGTCAGGCTCCATGAAGTGGAAAGAACACTGCAGAGGAGGGAGGGAAGCGCTCGCAAGAGCTAAAGCTGAATGTTTAGCAGTGGATAATGAGCCCTCAGCTGTCTTCGGCCATGTGGAATAAAACTTGGCATGTCCAAGATCTCTTCTGAGATGCAGGAGACCTGCTGTGTGCTGCCTTCCCTGGTCTTGGAGGAGGGGGGAGCAGGCACACATGTGCAAAGTCATTGCCACAAATTTCCAGCTGGGAAAGAAGTCTGGAACAGAGTTTCCTTTTGCATTATATTGCATATAATATGGTTGCACATATTATATATGCAGTAAAGACAAATCTCTGATTATAATATATATGTTACATATCTCTCCATACATACACATATATATTTTTGTATATAACTTATAGAGAAAGGGCGTGTACTTGTAGGTAATGTTGGAGAAACAAACATCAAATACAAGTGAGACATAGGCAGGATTTTCCCCCCAAAATTGTGCTTCAAATGGCTGGAGAGAAGATGTTTTAAACACTTGATGATACTAAATACCAAACTGCCCTTCAGCTTGTTGGGCTGCTGAGGTAGTGACCCTCTCTTCATGTAGATGTAGAATCACCTCACCAAGCTGATATTGAAAAACTCAAATATATCTGTCTGGTTAGGCAAAGTGTTGCTGATTCTGATCCTCCCAGAAAATCTGGATCTCAGATGTATTCAAGAAAGGTCTAAGTGGTAAATTTGACAGTGACATTGCCTCTGGAAATGCTGGCAAATTGGTTTGTGGGTGTTTCTAAGATAAGGCACGTAAGCCACAAACAAGATTTACAGGAGGTGAGAACTCCATTACAAAAAAAAATCCATCTATCACACAACACTTAGTGTTTGGTTTCTTTTTTTCCCCATAGTCTTTTATATGCTATAAATGTGCCTATTTCCACATTGTTCAGAGCTAGATGAGGTTAGCAAATCACTGCACACCTCTCCAGGCAGCTGCAGAGCCTGCAGCACGTTAGGACAGCACGGAGCCCCCACCTCCACAGCGCTGGCTGCCAGGTACCCTGACACTCAAGGGTTTAGACAACACGAGCTATTTATTATTCGCTTGGCTGAGCAGTCATCCAAAAAGTCAGCTCTGCTTTGCGATGCAGCTCAAGTGCTTATCAGCTGACAAGGAGACGAGACCACTGCTATTATTACCCGAGCTGACAAAGGACAGCGATAGTCGATAGTCGAGGAATGCAGAGGGGAGGCAGCCCTCGCTTTCAAGAGCTGCAGCTGTAAAACAAAGACGGGGAGAAAATGCCTCGCAGTGCCAAGAATAGGAAACCCAGTTAGAACGTGTTATTAACTCACTTCTTGAGCATAATGCAGAATTAGCAATTCTTCTAAAGAGGATTCGTACTGCACTCAATATTGCCCAGAAGTTGCAAAAATTCCCCAATTCTACTGTCACAACAGTTTCTATTTTTTGCTACTAACAGGACCCAAGGTCCAACTTTTAGATGTCTTTTCTTTTCTTTTCTTTTCTTTTCTTTTCTTTTCTTTTCTTTTCTTTTCTTTTCTTTTCTTTTCTTTTCTTTTCTTTTCTTTTCTTTTCTTTTCTTTTCTTTTCTTTTCTTTTCTTTTCTTTTCTTTTCTTTTCTTTTCTTTTCTTTTCTTTTCTTTTCTTTTCTTTTCTTTTCTTTTCTTTTCTTTTCTTTTGTAATAAACCAATTACAACAAAATGGACAATGTAAACCAGGTCTTGCATCTGGAAGATGTAAACTGTTGGCTGGAGAAAGCAAGGGGAGTCACACATCTGCAACGCAAAGTTTGAGTTTGTTCCACCATTTTCTTCCTAAGACTTCTTCTCCATTGCCTGATATATACTATATTTAGTCAGAAAAAATTTCTTTTTGTGCAACAAAAAGCAAGAGAAGTATTCTTGTCATTGCTGCCCAAGGTAGGGGGAAGTTCGAGCTAAATCATCTTAAAGGTCCTTTTCAACCCTGACCATTTTATGATTCTATGATTCTCCCAATGCCTTTGAAAAAATTTTTTGTACTAGATCATGGAAATTGGAAAGAGAAACCTAGAAGAAATGAAAGAAAAATAGTTTGGCCCTGGTTTTGCTCAGAAGGCAATGTAAAAGTGAACATGCAGTGCCAGTGGTGAGAAGGAAATGCTTTTGAAATTCTTCATCTCAAGCTGAGACAACAACACCAGAAACAATGCTACCATTTCCTAAAACAGTGCAGTCTGTGCACTTCTCTCCATGGCTGCCAATATGGAAGATGAGCAAGAATATCCATTAAACAAGGTCATCTTTGTGCTCACAACATCTACTAAGGAGAAGCAGTTGGTGAACAGAGAGGATGCTGTCACTCAAACCCTGAACAAACTGTAGTTTCCCTGAAGCTGTGAGTAACAGGTTTAGTAATATATTCTATGATATTTCTACATCCTCCTGTTTTTGTTCTACAGAGCAGAAAAGGTCAGAGAGCAGGGCAAGGCATTTTCAGGATCCCTGTTGTGCCCCTCACCCTTTCTTTATAGGCCTCCTTGTAAGTACAATTATCCAAAGAGGGAATCAGAGACCAACTAGATAATTATCTCCTAGAGATTGGGTGAAAAAAAATCCACATACAAATTAAATTTGCTTTTCAGAGTCTGCTGGGAAGTTTGAATTACTGATCTGATAGCTCAAACATCAAAGAAAAACATTGGAGCAATTGTAGGGTGAGTCCTAGAAGAAAAGAATAGGATGAGTTGGGGAAACCAGTTCTCTCACATTTTAAGTTAAATGCTAGTATTGAACATCACGTAGCCAGCCACTGACTTACAATGAGCAATTAAGTAATTAAATAATTAACTGCAATAATTGAACCAAAGCCTCCCTGCACCAGAAGGGGCAGGCATTGCTGTAGCCTTAAAAAACCTATTTTACTAGTGACTGGGAGTTTCCAGGAGGACTTGTTGATCTGCTGGAACCTTCAATTTGTCCAACACTCTCATGGAAGAAGAGCTCAGGAAATTTGGATATCTCTGTCTCCAAAATATGATGTGTAAAAGTAAATGGATATGTGAATAACACTAGTCCAAGACTGCAGGCTAATTAACTTCTGATGCAAAGCAGACAGTGTGTCCAGGAGACACCAATTCACCTGCTCAGCCACAAAGGGTTTGTGCCTCTCAGCCAGGACTGGGACCTCCATCTCTTTCTTGAGAGCATCATTTGCATTCCACATTGGGTGAAACATTCTGAATCAGGGGATTATTTTCTTGACTTTTTTTCTGGGTGATTTTCTCTGGACCAACAAAACTCAGTGCCTTGGACTTCCAGGTTGTGAAGAATGAGGAAAGCTCACTGACACCCTTCCTCATTTGTATTCTAACCTTCTGCTGTGTGGGGCCATAGGCAACAGGCCTCATGGACTTGTTTCACCCGAGACAAGCAAAACTTCACATAAAAAGATGCCATTTCAGCACATTTCTCTTTTCCCCACAATTGGAGTGAAGTTTTTAAGTCATTGACTGGTCTGAGAGCTCCAAACCGCAGCCTTTCACTGAAGTGCCAGCACGTTTTTTCAGTTAATAATTATTTGTCTTCAAATCCTACCAGAAGCAAAAAGACCCGCTGAGTTGGCAAAACCCTGGGTGAGGAAGCCAAGCCTATGGACAATTCTTTCAGCTTGTGGGGTTCCTGTCCTCCAGGAGGAATCAGATGCTGACTAAACACATGTACATGCACAGCCTTCAATTTGGTTAAACACTAAAACACACTGGCACTGCAAGTGTTAATCTTCAGTCTTCTGGCTCTGGCTTTTAGGGATACTTTTAGGCTCCAGCAGAGCAGAATAATAGGGTTCTTCTTAAATCATCCCACTAAACAGACTGCTGGATCTAACTGGAACCCTCCAACAACGGGGCCAGAGGGCAAAATCCACATTTCTTCCTGTTCCTCACTCTAAGCTCCTGGAAAGCTAAACCAGCTTCACCTGTGCTTTAATGTCAGTGAAAATCCACTGCTCTGCATGGGCACCCATGGCACCCTCCAAACCCTGAGCACAGCACCAGGCATGCACATGGCAGCGATAATTTTTGCAAGAGCTAAATTTCAAAACTGGGAAGTTTCAAGTGAAAAGGCAGCCACAACATGGGAAACAGCATTTTGGGATCCAGCCTACTGTTCTTCCATGTAAATTTCCCATGTTCACAATCCCCAGGGCTCTGTAAAATGTAACAACCCAAAAAAGGAAACCTAGGAATCCTTTTCTTTCTTTTTTTTTTTTATTTTTTTTTTTTTTTTTTTTTTCCTTTTGTCATCTCTTTGCTGTAATTCTCTAGAAGAGGTTTGCCTTGTTTTAGGGGTATTCTGAGTTCATGGTCAACAAAATTTTTGCCACCTGGATGAGCTTCCTTCATACCCTGATCAGGACTGCATTTAACTCTGGACATTGTAGTAAAGTTTACCAATAAAAAGAGAAGTTTTACCCTAGAATATCTTCCCTGGTGGGAGTACCAGCCATACAAATGTGTTCAAGCCCATTTCTAATTTATAAAATGTACAATTAAACTTCATGCAGTGGTTGCTTACCTCTCGCTGTCTCCTGCTAAGAAACCCCAGCTGCTACATTGTCCTCTCTGTGACTTGCAAATACACATATTCCTATTTCAGAACATTTTTCAAGATTCTTCACACATGAGCTGCTGAACACATGGTTTTCTTTCAAAATACTTCACAAAAACGTTGGCTAACAAATGGTCTGAGGAATCTGGCAACCGCCTTGTAGTTAATTTTTAAAAAGAAAAAGCAGTGGAATAAAATCCATATTTTGGGGCCAACATTTTTTTAAATTTTTTTTTTTTCCTTTTTTACTAAACCTCACTGTCTTCCTTCCTTCCCCTCAATGCTGCCTTTGCTGGCTTATTTTTGTCTCTGGGTTTGGACGTGGCAGTGGGCATGGCCCAAAAGCAGAGCCTGCTTTTGCAAGAAGGGTTTTTGGGGGTCCATAACTCCTGTACCACCCCGTGCTGTGCCAGGCTGGTGCAGTGCTGTGGGAATGACCCTGCTGTAATTCTGCCCTCACCCACTGCTGCAGCATGGCCAGGGCACTGCTCAGCACAGGCAGAGGGCACTGCAGGCGTGCTGTGAGCAGGGCTGAACAAAGGTTTGTGATTACCTGTGCTCACAGAGGGACAGAGCAGAGGGAAATGCAGTGACTCATCGGGAACACTTAGGGGATGGAAATGACGTTGGAAACCAGGCTGAGCTTCACAAAGCCCTGCATTCACAGACCCTTACTGAGTCCAGAGCTAGCTATGCTGAACAGCGTAAATTGACCCGAAAGAAGCAGTTTAGGAGGTAACGTGGGAAGGGGTAGAATTGATGACACTTTTGCCAGAAGGAAGTGAGGAAATCTCTTTGCACATCCATTTTGCACCACACTTAAGCAATGTGTGGCCCTACAAGAACATGTGACCCTTTGAGAACTGAGAACATGCAGGACATTCATACAGCAGCACAAGCACTGATGGCTTTGCAATGAGGCTTGTCCCCAGGTGCCAGCTCCTGATGGCAGCAAAGGGAAACCAGGCTGTGTCCAGGGATGCTGCAGGACATCCTGTGTTACCAGGACTGGGCATCTCCCTTGGCCAAGAGGCACAAAGTTTTGCATTTTGGTTTTTTTTTTTCCCCTCTGTAGTGCACTGATGCTTTCACAGCATACAAACTCTTCTCAGGAAATGCTCATCAGAATGCCAGGAGAGTGTTGTCACCATAAATGGTTAATCAGGCTTAAATATTCTGTCTGTTTGTGCTTGGCAATAAGGGGGCCCAACCAAAGACAGAGCACTAAAACACTAAAAAGGCAGGGTGGAGAGAAGGGCATTTATCAACAGAGCTAACAAAAGCTAGTGATGCTCTGAGGATTACCTCACACGTTTATCCTGTTGTAGCTGCAGAGAGCAGCATAAGACACAGACCAGAGGGTGGCCAGATGCTGAGTGGTATTTGGGGCTAGGCAGCAAGTCAGCCCACTATGGAAAGAGAAACAGAATAGGGCTGAGACTAGCAGCCGATCTTCTCCAACTTCTCAGCTGCATGCAGGCTGGAAAACTCTGGACATGTAGAGGTGGCACTGAGGGACATGGGTTAGCGATGCTGGGTTAATGGTTGGACTCTGTGATCATAAGTGTCTTTTCCAACTTAAACAATTCTATGATTATGTGATCATGACCTGTGGAAAGCCCCGTGTTTATGGCTTTCCATCAGAACAATGCTTTGCTCAAATCTGCTTCCATGTTAATGTTCTATGTTGTATAAAACCCCAAAAAGGTGACAGTTACGCCCCCTCCTTCCCATCCACAAAGCTTTCCCTTCCATATGTGACACATTACCTTCTGTCGTGGGTCCTAATGCGTCAATTGCTTCTTGTGAGACTTGGGGCAGGGCAGCAGTGGTGGTGGCCAGCAGATGGGGATTGTCTGGAGCAACAGCTGTCTCTGTCTCTTGTTCTGACACCACAGGAGGGGAAGGCTCCATTTCAAGCTCTTCAGGGTTCCTGAGTCCCTGTGTTGGTTCAACATCTGGAGTCCTGGTACTAATTACAGTGTCTGGGACAGAGGTTTCCCCTGAAATGCCTGTGATAGAGTGTGTCACAGCTCCAGATGTTGTGTCAGGAATCTCCCTCTCCTCAGGAGTACCAAAGGGCTCCCTGCTGGCCAAAGATGTGGCAGCTGTTCTGATGTTAGCAGCAGGCAATGCAGATGCTTCCCCACTGGTTTCATGGAGTGTGGATGCTTCTATGCTGATCTCAGGAAACGTCTCTCCGCGGGCTTCTTGACTTGTGGGTGTTCCTATTCTAATTTCAGGAAATGCAGAAGTTTCCCCGCTGACTTCTTGAACTGTGGATGTTTCTATGAAAATTTCAGGATGGGCAGATGCTTCACTCCTGGCTTCTTGACTTATTGGTGTTTCTATGCTGAACTCAGGGAATGCAGATGTCTCCCCACTGATATCATGGACTGTAGAGGTTTCTATGCTAATCTCAGGAAATGTAGGTGTTTCACCTCGAGCTTCTTCACCTGTGGATGTTTCTATTCTAATCTCAGGAAATGCAGGTATTTCACCACTGGTTTCATGGATTGTCGAAGTTTCTATGCTAATTTCAGGAAAGGAGGACATGTCCCCACTGATTTCATGGACTGTTGAAGTTTCTATGCTGATTTCAGGAAACGCAGAAGTTTCCCCACTGGTTTCATGGACTGTTGAGGTTTCTATGCTAATTTCTGGGTAGGCAGATGTTTCACCCCTGGCTTCTTGATTTGTGTATGTTTCTATTCTAATTTCAGGAAATGCAGAACTTTCTCCACTAATTTCATGCACTGTTGAAGTTTCTATGCTGATTTCAGGAAAGGCAGATGTTTCTCCACTGGTTTCGTGGACCGTCGAAGTTTCTATGCTGATTTCAGGATAGCCAGATATCTCACCCCTGGCCTCTTGGCTTGTGAATGTTTCTATTCTAATTTCAGGAAATGCAGATGTTTCCCCGCTGATGTCTTGACTTGTGGATGTTTCTATTCTAATTTCAGGAAATGCAGATGTTTCCCCACTGATTTCTTGTATTGTGGATGTTTCTGTGCCACTTTCAGGAAATGCAGAGGTTTCCCCACTTGCTTCTTGACCAGTGGATGTTTCTATGATAATTTCAGGATACCCAGATGTTTCACCCCTGGCTTCCTGACTTGTGGATATTTCTGTGAAAATTTCAGGAAATGCAGAGGTTTCCCCACTGATTTCTTGAATTGTTGATGTTTCTGTGTTAAATTCGGGAAATGCAGATGCCTCCCCGCTGATTTCATGAATTGTGGATGTTTCTGTACCAGTTTCAGGAAATGCAGATGTTTCACCGCTGATTTCATAAGCTGTTGATGTTTCTAGAGCACTTTCTGGCAGTGCAGATGTTTCCCCACTTAGTTCACCAGATCCAGAGCCTTCACCACTTGTCCCCAAACTGTAGGGAAATGTGACAGTTTCCCCACCCAGTTCTTGGGATATCGTTGGTCTTGTCACCACTTCTACTAAATCAGAAGTGACTAAAGTGATTCCTGGAAGCCCTGAGGCCTCCCCACTGATATCAGCCACTGTTGAAGACTGTCCACTTAGATCTGTGGCTCCAGAAAAGTCTCCACTGATGTATGGGATTCCACTCAAGTCTCCTGAGGGAAAACCACTGGTCTCCACAGCTCCAGACCCTCCTCCAGATAGTCCTCTGTCTCCAGAAGTAAATCCACTGATTTCTATCACCCCAGATGGTCCTTCTCCCACTTCTTGTGCTACTGATGGCTGTGTTACAACTTCCACCAATGTGGTATCCACAAGAGACACCGTGGGAAAGCCAGAGGTGAGTCCACTTTCCTCTCCAGAGGGCAGACCACTGGTGACATCAACTCCAGAGATGTCTCCGCTGCTGTCCGTCACTCCACTCGGGTATCCACTCGTCTCCAGCCCTCCAGAAACACTGCCACCCAAGTCTACATGCCCGGAGGGCTCACCACTGATGTCTAAACACCCAGATACCATGCCTGATCCATCTTCATCACCTGAAGGCAATCCACTGGTTTCCAAAGTCTCTTTTGCTTCTGCTCCTGTAACTGGTGAGGTTGTTGTCACTTCCTCCAGAGTGGCATCTACGAAGGTGACGCCGGAGGCCTCGCTGCTTCCCTCAGTACCAGAGGTAAGGCCACTTAGGTCCACCAGGCCACTGGTCTCATGTGTTCTAGATGTTTCTCCACTGCCATCCAGTCCTGAGGGAAAGCCACTAAGCTCAGACCCTCCCGAGGACAGCCCGCTGAGCTCGGGTACCCCAGAGGCCTCCCCGCTGGGCTCAGATCCCGAGGGCAAGCCATGGGTTCCACCACTGCTGTCCCACTCAGAGGATGGCAACCCTGACAGATCTCCCTCACCGCTGACCCCAATGGACCCTTTTCCCTCCTCTTGCCGTTCTGTCGCTGCTGTTACAACTTCCACTAATGTGGTATCCACGAGAGAGACAGTGGGAAAACCAGAGGCGACTCCACTTTCCTCTCCAGATGACACGCCGCTGACGAGCTCAGTGCCAGAGATTTCTCCGCTCGCTCCAAAGGGCAGCCCGCTGCTTTCCACTTCAGGCGGCATCCCACTGATTTCTGGTATCCTTGAAACAGACACCGGTGTCTCCCCCTCTGCAGAAGGCAGGCCACTGATATCAACAACGCCAGAGGACACACCACTCATGTCGCCTGAGGGCAGCCCACTTTCTCCAGGTGGGAAGCCACTGGCATGCAGGTCTACTGATGGTAATCCACTCTCTTCAATGCCCAAGTGGTCTCCACTAAGTTCAAAACCTCCAGAGGCTGGTTCTCTGCTTGTATCTGGAACTCCAGGAACCCACCCAGATGCCGAAGATTCACCACTGACTTGGTGCTCTCCAGATTCAGTTACCTCCCCTGACACTTCGCTGAGGGAAACGTTGGTACTGGTTTCCTCTGGTATTACTGTAGCTGGAGGAAAAGCAGACGGACTCACTGGAAAAGAAAGAACAGACAAAAAGAAGGAGTTGGGAAAATTATTCATACTTTGTGAGGGTCCCAACCCTACACCACCAGCCCAGCACGACACAGGCTACAAGAGAGCTCTGAACGCACCTGAGAGCAGTGACACATCGGTTGGAAAGACCTCTGTGCCCCAGGCTGTCTGATTCTCAGGTTGAGTGGCAGACTCTGTCTCCATGGTCACCTCCTCTCCCGAGGGCACCCCCTCCACTCCAGGGATCACTTGTGTTGCCAGCACATCTTCAAAGAACGGGGTGACCCCCTCCTCCTCCACAGGAGGCAGAGCTGGAACAAAAAGACATTGGAAGGAGTTTCTAAAAATTCACAATCCAAGATGCCGGTGATGTGCCACACTCAAACCGGCACTCCAGCATTCCCAGCCTCCCTTTTGAAATCCCTTTCCCCGAGGAGACAGGTTTCTGTGCCCTGCAGGGGCGGGAGGGTACAGGAATTATTACCAATATAAGCGAATGGGACGTGCCTGAGCGTGTCTGGCCCTTGCTGCTTGACCAAGGGCTGCAACTGTGGTGGTTTCACCTCAGAGACACCTTTGGCTAGCTGGATGCTGCAGCTGGGCACTTGGGACAAGTCCAGGCATGCAGGAGCTCAGGTTTACCTCTGGTGGAGAAGCTTTAAGGTGAGGTGAAGGAAAAGGAGTCGGGTTCTGCTAGAGGGTTTGGATCCAGGGATTTATTCCTGGCCTACAGGCCTCTGAATCCCACAACAGCCCTAACAGAACCCCAGAACCGCGTGGTTGCCGTTCCTTTTAACCTCGGGGAGAGGGAAGGGGTAGGGATCCCACCAACCAGGTAAGGGGAAAGAAGTCTCAGGGGACACTGAAGATGTCAAGATGGCTGCCACACACACCCAAGGACAAAAGACTTAGTCCTAACCTTACTGTTGGTTTTTGTTAGGTATATACATGCAAGTATCCGTGCTCCAGTGTAGATGCCCTGGACACCTTAATTAGGTAGATAGGAGTGGGTATCAGGCTCACCATGACTGTAGCCCAAAATGCCTTGCAATTGCCACAACCCCGGGGGTACTCAGCAGTAGTTAATATTACGCACTGAGACTTAAACTTGACACCTGGATGGCCCAATGTCCCCCAGGGCTGAGAGGCATCTTTTGAACTCTGCCAATCACTGACAGACATCACTCAGCAGGGGCAAGGGATGGGGAGGGAGAGGTGGCTGGCAGCCCTGGGGAAAGACTGGGATAAACTGAGGCAAGCTATGACGCCACGCCACAGCAGGAGGGTGGGTACCTCTGAAGCAGAAGGCGTGGTGCCGGGACAGCGGGTCGGGGAAGCCGGTCTGGTTGTGGTGCTGGTACACGGTCCTGACGCCCGGCGCGTCCCCGCCGCAGGCGGCCCGGGGGCTCACGATGGGGTAGCGCAGGCTGCCGTCGGCCAGCCAGCCCGCGTAGCACCGGTCCAGGCCCTGCTTCCAGGCGGCGTGCAGCTGCCCAACAGAGGCCAGCGTGGCATTCTGGCCCTCGCAGTACCGCTGGGCTTCGGGGAAGGTGAACTGCTCCGGCTGCGTTGCGAAGAACACATCGCCTGAGGGGTGGGAGGGAAAACACGGGTGAATCTCTGTATCCCGGCCATCTACAGGCAGAGGTGGAGGTGTGGGGCACATTTCTGCTCCACAGCAGTGCCCAGGGGCAGGGGAGGATGTACCCTTGAGCCTGTCAATGTAGCAGTACACGTCGTAGGTCTCCGAGGCTGGGCGCATGCCGTATGACCGCACGCCTGGAGTGTTCTCTTTGTCTCCTATGCAGTTATTTCGGGGATTCACAATGGGATACCTACCAAAAAAAGGAAGAGAAGAGGTAATCCAAGGTCAGCCTTATGTAGCCAGGACTGAAGAACCTCAGAGTGCTTGGGAGTGGGACATGAACTCTTCACTGTATGAGGTGCTCAGAGCCCCCCGTGTGACTTGGAGACAAGTCCACTTATAGCTCCTGACAATAAGTACAAATTTCCTGCTACTCTTCCTACACACCAGGAGGGCTCACTGGTCCAAGATGTAGATACAGGTTAGGAAATGAGGACAAGAAGTGGGCAAAACACATCTGTTGGCCACTGAATATCACAGCCTGGAGAAAATTTTGGGTCAGCAAAGCTCTGGATGTTGATGAGGAGAGCAGCAGGACAAATCAGAGTAAAGCCTCAGTGGCTGAATGGCCATTTTGGAGGGTGTTTTCCCCAGGTCAGTGTAACTTTACCTGACTGTCTGGTCCCGCAGCCAGCCAGCATCACACTGGTCGAAGCCAGCCTCGTAGGCAGCCTGGAGCTGCTGGGGGGTGGCGATCACAGCGCTGTTCTCCAGGCAGGCCTTCTGGGCTTGGACAAAGGAGAAGGCGTATCTGCTGGTGGCTGCACGGTAGTGAAACACCACGCCTGCGGGAAGAGAAGCTGTGGTGAGACAGCGGGTACAGGACTCCTCTGCACTGAGATGCGTGACCAGAAATGGTCTTCCAAAAACCAGTGCAAGGCCCTCTCAAACCCTTTTTGATGGAAATGCCTCATTCATGGAGCCCTGCTGCCACTGAGGATGATGTTCTGGGGATCTCTTTAGTTCTCCTCTAAGGTCTTCTTGCCTTGAATTTCCCCTTCCCTGGAGTCAGATGGATATGGGAGAGCAGAGTGTGACCACTGCAGCCCAACCTGAGCCCTGGTCAGCACATGTAGGGTGGCCCACAGCCTTCTCCTCTCCCCTTCTGCCCCACTGTGATGGAGGCTCTCAGCCTGACCCCTAACAGGCCTGTGCACCTCCAGGGACCTGCATGCCCTCTGAGATGGCAGAAACTCAGGCTGTTTTCAGCTGAATGGTTACCTCTAGAATGAACTGGCCTTCAGGCTTCTCTCAGTCCTGGTACCTTACCTGTGGGGGAGATGGGCTGCTCGGGAAGGTGGCCAGCACCAGGGGCAGCTGTCACTCGCACAAGCTGATCTTCCACTGTGAATGCCGAGGCAGACTCCAGTCCTGGGGTGGCAGTCACCCCCACGACCTCTTCCACCGAGCTCACCTCTGCTGTTTCTGTGGTGCTAGCAGTGCCAAAGGCGATGGTAGTGATGGCAGTGCCTAAATCTATGGTGGTGGCCTCTTCAGGTACAGTCCACACCGCTGTGCCATCCTCCCTGGTCACATTTTCCTCCTCTGTGGCAGCTGTCTCTGGTGTGAGAGCGGTGGTGAAGAGATCAGGCAGGGCAGTGAAGCTCTCATCCAGCCTGGTGGCCGTGGGGGTGATGTCAATGGGCTCCAGGGTGGCAATGCTGCCGCGGGCCTCCTCCTCCGTGGCATTGCGTGACAGGGGCAGCTCCACCTCGGTCTGGGTGACAGTCTGCACTGTGAAGGCGCTGCCCAGCTCGCTCCCAAGCTCGTCGACAAACTGCCCCGGGACCAGGCTCTCACTGTCCTCCCCTGCATCAGGACACAAAGCAGCAATCAGAGGGGATAATGTCTGTGACCGTGTTCACAGGAGTCTGAGCATGAGGGAGGAGACGAGGATCTGACTCCATGTTTCAGAAGGCTTGATTTATTATGATATATATATTATATTAAAACTGTACTAAAATAATAGAAGAAAGGATTTCATCAGAAGGCTAGCTAAGAATAGAAAAAGAAAGAATGATAACAAAGGCTTGTGTCTCGGACAGAGTGTGAGCCAGCTGACTGTGATTGGCCATTAATTAGAAACAACCGCATGAGACCAATCAGAGATCCACCTGTTGCATTCCACAGCAGCAGATAATCATTGTTTACATTTTGTTCCTGAGGTCTCTTGGCTTCTCAGGAGGAAAAATCCTAAAGAAAGGATTTTTCAGATTTTTCATAAAAGATGTCTGTGACAAATGTCAGCCTGATGAGGTGAGCTGCGCTGGTGCTGCCTCCAAGGAGCAGCTGAGTATCTCTGCTATGGGAGAGATCGTGACAGTTTGATAAAAGAAATGGTTTTCCTTCCTCCACTGTGGCTCCGTGCAACGCCTCAGCACGGAGGGCATGTGAGGAGGCACTGAGCCACCTCATGCTCCAAATGTGGTCAATCAGCGGGGACATGGCCCTCGCTCCTGCCAGGTCCCCTTCCCGGGAACACTTTGCCCATATCCAAGTCTGCACTGACCCCTAGTGCCTGCCGCAAGGAAATTGGGTCGGACGGAGGGAAGTCGGGGAGCTTGGATAACCTCCATGGCACATCCGTCTGAGCCATGGGAGAGAGACAATGGATTCTCACAGTCGGTAGATGAAACCTCAGCAGGATCACGATCTCCTTCTGCTCTGCCCAGGCCGTGAATTGAGAGCTCATCCTGTATGAGCATCCTAACCCTCTGCCAGGACAGCCAAGGCCACTTGCTGTACCAAACACAATGAAACAGCTCCCACCTTTCCCCTTCCAAATCAATTTCCCGCTCAAGTCACATCCCTTGGGTCTAGGACAACGTTCTTAACTGAGCAGCTCAGCTGACAAGGACTCTGGTTTGTAGAGCAGCATGAAACAGAACTCTGAGGGTGCCTAAGGGAGGGATGGATCACATCTTGGATGTGCAGCAAGGCAGGTCTTGGCTGGGGAGGGAAAAAGTATGAGATAATGCCTGGGTTTTCCTCTAATAATGCTTTCCCTGCTCTATTTCCAATTCCATTTTACTGCTGGTTCATTTTAGGCAGTACCTTTCAGATCTCAAGGGATTCAGAGATTTCTATAAAGATGCTCAGAAAAGGACTGACCATATGCATCAGTTTTAGAGGCAAACCCTGAGAAAACCAGGAGGCTGTGGCTTGGTGGACCAGCCTTTAACTTGGCCACATAATTGGGTACCTCCATGGGTCTGAGAGATGTATCTGGGCGCAACAGATCTGATCATAAGGTTTCAACACATATTTTGAAATATTGGGGTTTTTTTAAGCGTGGCAATCCTATTGGTTCTACTGTATTAAGATGCTAAGCAAAGAAAAGTAAATAATGCACTGTAACCAAAACCAAAGAGTCTCCAGGCCTGCCTGCAGCTGGAGCTGACAGCTGTAGGCACAGGCTCTGTCACCCACCACCCTGGACTGCTGTAACCTCTTGGATGGAATAAACTGCATGTTGGAGAGCTGCCTGGAGTCCCGCATGCCTCATTTCAGCTCTTACACAGAGTCACTGTGAGCAGCAGGGATTCTGAGACTCACCGCTGTAGCAGATGGCGTCATAGCGCGAGTCGGGGTGCGGGTAGCCCGTCTGGTTGGCGTGCAGGTACACCGTCCTCACGCCCACCAGGTTGCCCCCGCAGTTGGGGCGCGCCCGGGAGATGGGGTAGCGCACGCTGCGGTCGGCCAGCCAGCCCGCGCTGCACACATCCATGCCATCCTTCCAGGCCAGGTACAGCTCCCCTGTGGTGGCCAGGCGCGCTCCCAAACCCCGGCATTTGTCAAAAGCTTCTTGGAAGGTGAACTTCTCCGGGGCAGTGGCGTAGAAGACTTTGCCTGTAATCACATCGTCCATTAGCACAGGAATTATTGTAAATCAAAGGCAACTCGGACAAAGGAGAGAGAGAATGATGCATCTGACTCCATCATCAGAAGGCTAAAGAATTATTTTATTATACTATACTATGTACATTTGTATCTAAACTGAATCTGCCATGCGCTCACTCTTGCTCACACTGCACTCATCTCTGGTTCTCTCGTGACTGTCCTGTGACAGTCTGATACACACACTTCTTGGCCCTGATAGGCCAAGGGAACAGAACATCCTCACTTTGGGTAAACAATCTCCATATTGCATTCTACTTTAGCACAACACAGGCACAGCAAGCGAGATAAGAATTGTGTTTTCCTTCTCCTCTGCTTGTTTCACAGTTTCTCCCTGTTCAGAGGGCATGTGAATACCACAAGGAATTACCTGTTAGATTCTAATCACAATTCCCTTTCTGTCTCCTTGCCACTCATAAGAGTTTGGATAAGATGAGGACTCCTGTGTATTAGAGCTGAAATGCAAGCCCATGTGAGTGACTTTGTAAAGGCCAGAAGAAAGTGAGTCTTACAGACCAAATGCAGATTTGACCAAAACACACCACACCAGCTGGAGCCACAGGGCAAGGGGGAGATAAAGGACAATTTCAATTCTGTTGTGCTGAATATTTCAATGTCATGAGCATGAATGATTGGTGCATCTGAATGTCACACACTCAAATGGCTGACCAGGCAGGATGGCGTGGACTCTGGTGGAGGTTAGACGGACTCCACCCTCTACGCTGCATTAGTCATTTGACATTAAAATTGTCCAAGGTCTAATAAAAAGACTGTAAAGAACATCTGGGCTGGCCAGGGAATGTGCTTTCCAGCTTTAACCTGCCTTTTCTCTATTTGCTGTTGTCCAGTCTAGGCATGATCAGGACTTTGGCTGCTTCTGTGTCTAGTAACAATAAAAGCCCCAAATCACCTTGCATTTGCTCTGCATAGCAGTAAACATCATAGGTTTCATCTGGCTCACGGACACCGTAGGTTCTCACTCCTGGAAATTCGTCCTTGTCGCCATAGCAGCGCTCCCGGGGCCAGTGGATGGGGTACCTGAGGGAGAGATTGTGGATAAGGAGGGGAGGCAGGACCCTGGCAGCCACTGAAGGCTGGGAAGGAGATGCAGAGCACTCCCTCTGCATGGCTTTTATGGCTTTTCCCAGGTTACGGGAAAGGGAAAGGATGATCTGCTGTCCTGCCCTCACTCTGATGGTCCTTGGAACCCTGAACAAAGACATCAGGACAAGGTGCCTCCCCAGTGAGAGATGCACAGCTCAGTCTGGTTGAGCCAAATTTGTACATCTTGGCACAACATTGGTTTTGTTCAGGGAAGATGGAGGATCAGGATGAAGCCATTGTCCACTCAGTTGTCACCACCAGCCCAGGAGCACAGCGGTCACTCTGCTTTCCTGCTAGAGATCCACCTCTAACAGAGAATGACTTGTAATCCACCACCCCCCTTGGAACACCAGCAGTTACAACAGCTGAGATTTAACAACCATTTTCAGTTAGTGGCTTCATCACAGGAGTCCTTCCCTAACAATGCTGCTGTGGCTTTCCCTTCCCCTGCGTGGCTTCTCACCTGACAGTCTGATCAGACAGCCAGCCAGCATCACACTGCTCGTACCCATCCTCGTAGGCAGCCTGCAGCTGCTCGGGGGTAGCAATGACAGCACTGTTCTGGATACAGGCCTGCTTTGCCTTCTCAAAGTTCAGGGTGTACCTTGTGGAGATTGCTCTGTAGTGGAATACGATGCCTGGAAAAGACAATGGACATCACTCACAATCACCAGCCCCTTGCCTTCCAGAGAAGGCACAAGAAAAAGGCAAAATTAATCCTCATCCTGTAGAGCTCTGCAGTGGAAGCTGTCTCCCTGTCTTATACAGAAAGCAAAAACCCCAAAAAGGAGAAGGATTGCACAAAACTTTTGTTATTTTATCCACCTATTACTAGGACAGGCTTTGCAATATGGCAATGGAAGTTTTTCCAGAACAGCCCAGTTCTCCAGATGAGGGCATCCCATCTCCTAAAATGTTTGGAAAAAAATTAAAGGTCTGATAAGGGCCCTGTTCCAGCTTTACCCACTTGAGTAATAGCCCAGTGTATCCAGTAGCACCTCCTGCCAAGGATGTCGTCTTGCTGCCTCTGTAATTCACCTTCTGCCAGAAGAGACATGTTCTTGCCATATTCTGCCATGAGTCATTTTACTGGTTTGTTTAGTCTGGTCCTAGCCTGCTAAAATAAATGCTGGGCCTGTGGCTTCTACACTCATCACCTTATCTGTGACCTGAGAGAAAGGGATTATTCCTACGAGGAAAGCACTGCATTCTCTGCCTGTGTGCCTGTCCTGGGTTGACTATATGATGCTTTTATCCCCAATCATCTTGTTCTGTTTATGCTGAATAATAAGTTGTGCACCTTTAAGACTTGTTCCAGAGAGTGAAGGAGGGAGAGAAGAAGCTCAGTTTGTTTTCAGACACTGCACTCACTCCTCCACATTCCTGCTCCTGGACAGTGTTTTCTGTGGATGGACAGACAGCGGGACAGAGCTCTCCTTTGTTTTAGTTAGTTTTAGCTAGCTGAGGCAAAGAAGTTCCATGGACTGTGGTGTTTTTTTTCCTTTACTTTGGACCTGTTTAAACCTGCTCTGGACTGAACAGCAGAGGAGCACCCACAGGCCCACCAGGCCGGGCCTGGGCTGTGGCATTTCCAGCACTGGAGGGACGGATAAGAGACTGAGTGAGCTGAGCTACAGCCCACCAAGGGGACTCTCTGAGTTTGTCATCTCTTTTGGAGTAGCAAGGGGTTTTATTGTTTAATATTGTTTAGGTTTTATTGTTTAATAAACAGCTTTTTCCCCCTTTTCTCCAAGGAGGTATTTTCTCCCGGACCGGTTGGGGAGAGGAGCCAAATGAATCTGCTTTCCTAGAGGAGCCCCTTTGGGTGTTCTCTCCAAAATTTGCTCTGAACCAGGAGAGTGCCTCTTCCTCCTTTCAGGCCAAGCAGCAAGACACAGACAGAAAAGAGCAAGGTCAGGATCCCACCTTTCACCAGGACCTCGATTGTGTCTTGTCTGTCCTCAATGCCGTACATCACTTCGCAGCGGTAGATCCCGGTGTGGTTGGACCTCAGTGCCTTGATCTCCAGCGTGGCGTCCGTGGGGATGGCAGGGTAGTTGGGCAAGGAGATCACCTCCCTGTACTCGCTGTTGAGCCGGATCTTGCCACCCGTGGCCACCAGCAAGACAACCTCGGTGCCGTTGGAGAGCTTGCTCCACTTGATGCGTGGGGTCAGCATGACGCTGGTGTCCTGCTCCTCCGGAATGTTGAAGTAACAGGGGATGTTCAGGGAGCTTCCCAGGATAACACGCAGGGGAGACTGCTCAGGTATCTTGACTTCCAGGCCATCACTACTGTCTGCCAGTTCCCAAACAGAGCAATGGTTGCATCAATGACACATGTAATAAAAAATATCCCATGTTTCCCTACGATCCAGTGCCTATGTCTGCTGTGCAAACCCGTACCCACATATTCACACATGATATTTTTGTCTAATCTACAAAGGGAAGTTGTGGCAATGACCACTGCACCATGGCTGCTTTTGAGATTTGGACCACAGCTGGATTTGGGAATGAAGGGAACAAAGGGCTCTGCTGCAGCCTAGCTGCTGCCCACTCTTTGAGTTCACACCTGGTACTGTTTTAAAAGGGAAATGCTGAAATTCTCTTAATTTCCCTACAAATCTGCAGCTATCTCCCTGGCTTCCCAAGCACCAGACAGTGAGGCTGTGGCACAGCAGACATCCGAACAAAGGAGCCTTGTGTGTGCACAGCACAGATCTTGGACACATTTATTCATTTATTTCTGGGGGCTGCCTGTCCTTGAAGATGGGACCAGAGTGCAGAAGGTGGTTCAGTCCTGCTTTGCCATGCTCTGAAAACATACCTGAGAGCTCCACAGAGTTGGCTGCGGTGATGACTTGCAAACACACAAACACTAATAGCAAAGTGGTCATAATTTACCTGCAAGAAACAACACAGGGAGAAAGGATTTGTGTATGTTCACAGGAGCTGAGTGCTATGGATGCTGCTGCAAGGCAGTGCAATTCTTTCAGCTGCCCCTAAAGCCTCCTACACTCCTCACACCAGCAGGGAAAGCCTGTCCTTGGGGAATGATTCTGCCCCGAAGTGCTGCTTGCTTTGGGACATCAGTCCATGGGATAAATAAATAAGATGCTCTGCTCTGTACAGCAGTCTGAAGTGTTATACACCACTTAACATACTGCTTTCCCACTCCCTCTCTTGTGATTCAGTCTTACCTATGGAGCAGAAAGGCAATTTTACAGCAGATCTTCACACACCTGTTATGTATTTAGTCAGGAGGGACCATTGCATCCACTAAGCTTTTGTCTCAGAACAGGAGCTGTTCCTCACTGGGCATGCCAAATCAAGCCAGAACTGGCTTTCAGGCCAGATGGTTGGAAGAATTTTCTATTCCGTAAAATGCTCTGAAGGGAAAATTGCCCTCTACATGGGGGAAAAGTAAAATGTTACAACTCTTTTTGCACAGAGAGTCAGCATATCCCCAAGTGCAAATTGATCCAGAACTAATACAAGAAATCCACAGGATACAGTTCTGGGCATCTTAAATCTGCCCTAAAAATATCTTCTTGGGATGCCTCAGTCAGAGCAACCTGCAGGATGATTCTGAAGGCTTCAGGAAAAGAAAGAATCATCCTATTGACATTGAGTGACAGAAGCAATATTGGGAGGCCAGCTAATTTAATCCTAACTGGATTACCATGCACTATAATACCATGTTGTGTTAAATCACCACAAAGACTCAAGTTGGTTTCAATATTTCAAATAAAAAACAGGTTCTCTGGCAACCCAGTGCAGTTTGGCATCACTCTTCAGCCCTGACTCAGAAGGAAGGACCACACCTACTGAATCACTGGTGTTTCCTTTGAGGTCTGGATATTGGCTGTTTCACTCCTGTGATCTAGAAAGATTCCAGATGACTTCAGCTGACAGGTAACATTCCAGGTATATGCCTATTGGACTTGTAGAAAACTCCATTACATATCCTCACTGGCACAAGAAAATGTCAAAAATAATCCCCATCCTGTACAGTTCAGCATTAACCTTTCACCTATGAAAAAGCTGAGCTACATGCCCTCATTAATTTTAATCTGACACACCACAAAACCTTATCTTTAGTGAACAGAGACAGCTCTGCTGGCAGAAAATAGGAGAGAACAGGGATGGAACATATTGGCAGAGGAGTGTGGAGACTACAGTTTGAAGCTGTAGGGCTGAACAAGATCAAATGGAGATATTTTCTGCTGTGTGTGGGATAAAATTCCAGGTAAGAGCTAACCTCAGGGAGAACTCTGGGAGCTGTACATGTGTTTGGGTGTCTCTCTGGTGAGCGGTGATGTCTGCACAAACAATGTATTACAAGCCTCTTCTGCAGATGACAGCTGACTTCACCATTT